>NC_081437.1:20308850-20647600 GCF_949786415.1 Peromyscus eremicus
ATTAGGAAGGTTGAGAACCACTGAGCTAAGAGGCAAAGGATTGAACCAAGCTGGAGAGCACAGGTAATCCTCACTCTGAGGACTGACAAAGCCAACATACAAAGCATAGCCCTCTAAGACAGGAGTCGGGGAGGGTAGGATCAAGGCAGGAGAGAGTTGGGATCAAGTGAGGGGCATCCTGGCAGCTGCCTAAGTTGCCAAGTCATAGCTGCTGAGCCAGGAAAAGGGACATCTATGAGTAGCTCAGGCTGGTTTCAATGGGTAGCTTGTAACTTCTCGGGGGTGAGGGATACAGTTATTCTGTGAGAAGTGTGTGTGTGGGGTTTCTGGTTTAGGCTGGCTGTCTGGAAGTGGCAGGGGAGCCCAGTGACAAGGGTTAATGTGATTGATGGGGACTGGGGCTGGAGTGGGCAGGGCATTCAGTGGAGTAAGGCTATCCACACAAGCCTGCCTGTGCTCCAGTTGGCTGGGGCTGGGGGAGGGAGGGAACAAACTGAGGCCTGTTGTTCTAATGTGTCAGAGAGCATTCACATCCTTGGGAGCATGCATTAAAGGAGATTTGTGTATGGCGATTAGGAATCCCATCTTCACACTGTGAGGAGCCTCAAGGGATTGGAGAGATGGATCCAGAGCCTCAGGGGACTGGAGATATGGATCAAACAGTGAAGTTCTTGTCTTGTAAACATGAGGACCTGACTCACTCCCTGGAACCATAGAATCCACATTAAAAAAAAAAAAATCTGGGTGATGGTGATGATTGTAATCACAGTGCCAGAGAAACAGAGAGGAGGATCCTTGGGGCTACCTGGCCAGCTAGACTCCCTTGTTGGCTGAATTCTAGGGACAACGAGAGACCCTGTCTCAAAACACAAAATAAGCCAGGCAGTGATGGGTCACACGCCTTTAATCTCAGCATTTGGGAGGCAGAGGTGGGCAGATCTCTGTGAGTTCGAGGCCAGCCTGGTCTACAGAGTGAGTTCCAGGACAGCCAGAACAAAAACAACAACAATAACAACAGCAAACCGCACAAAACAAACACAACGAAAACCCAACAAGACAAAGCAATGCCTAAAATATGACATGTGAGGTGGTATCTGGCTTCCACACGTACATGCATCTTCATGCATGCATGCCCATGGAACATACACAAAAACCAACCAAGCAACTAAACATGCAGAGGTTCAGCTGAATGAAGGAAGTTACAGGTAGGGGAGGGGTCCCAAGTAGAGCGTTGAAATGGGCCATAAGGAGGAAGAGGAAGGTTTTTAAAGTTTAGGGGAAGGGTTTGTACATTGAACTTAACTGTAGAAGACTTTGATTATTTGATTAAAAAATAAGGCTATTAGCAATTCTATGCCATTATCAAAGGCATTTCACCTTTAATCTGTCCTCCCCATGACCTCCTCGACTCAGATCAATATTCTGTCATCTGCAGAAGAGGGATCAAATTCAGAGCGTCAGAGCATCTAGAGATGTGCTTCTCAACCTGTGGGTCATGACCCTTTGGAATAGTCCTTACACAGGGATGACCTAAGACGATCTGAAAACTCAGATATTTACGTTACAATTCATAACAGTAGCAGCATTACAGTTATGAATTATGAAGTAGCAACGAAAATAATTTTATGGTTGGGGTCACTACAACATGAGGAACTGTATCAAAGGGTGCTAGCATTAGGAAGGTTGAGAACCACTGATCTAGAGCGTCTTGGAGGTAGAGGGAGATAGCGAAGGCAGATAGACTCCTACAAGGATATGGTTCAGGCAAGAGGAAAATTGTGTTGTTTCCCTGGGAAAGCATTATAGAGTTAGTTCCTGGTGTAGTAGCTACAGTGTAGAAGAAGCAGTGTGGTATGCCTAGGCACAGGACACCCAGCCTCCATCTTTCTGTCCTTCCCTATCCTCATGCAGGTAGGGTTTCCCAGGGCTCACCTGGGGGCCATGCGATAGTAGACTGTCAACAGCATTTAGAATTACCATGGAAACGAACCTCTGGGCACATCTGGGAAGAATTTTCTAAATGAGGTTAATTGAGATGGGAAGAGCCATCCTAAATGTGAGTGTCCCAGACAAAAGTGCAAGCAAGGTGAACACCAGCCTTCGTCTCTCTCTGCTTCCTGACTGTAGGGGTCACCTGATGCCTCATGCCCATGCCACTATGATTTCCCTACTGTGATGGACCGTGCCCTTAAACTGTGAGCAAACAAAACCCTCCCTTCCTTCTTTAACTTGCTTTCATTGAGTATTCTGTCACAGCAGTGAGAAGAGGGACAGATACAGAAGTGTATGTGAGCCTCGCACATGGTAATGAAGTTATCAGTCTGCAAAGAGGCATCAGCAGGAGCCAGGCCGTGGAGCAGACAGGATGCTCTGGCATTGACCGGTCAGTTAGGGGCTGGATGAGAATGGCATCTGTATCAACTTGGAAAGGGGTCATATTTGAGGCCTAAACAGGGACATGTCACTGTTTGACAAAGGGAATTCAGGGCAGACTGAGCAAGGATATAGTTTTCCTTAGCCTCAGTGTCCGGGAACGGGTGTGTGTGTGTGTGTGGTGGGGGGCGGTGGCGAGCCTGAATTTAACACAGCTGAATACTGAAAGGATTGAGAAGGTCTCTAGTGCTGGATTTTACCAGGAAATGACTATGCTAGTGTTTCTGCACTTGCTACAATGAGGGCTTGAGATAGAAAATCAATCCAATTAAAGGTGAATAAAGGCGATGGCAGTATAAAGCCAGAGATTTCCGGGCTGGGAAAGTCCTACTCCTGCATTTATTTCTTACCTCCTCTGCTTCTTTCCCCAGCCCGCCGCCCATCTCATCTACTCAAACCTGCTGAACTGTGCTCTAGTTTATAGAAATGTGGGCCTAATAGAAATCCCAGGAATGTGTAGCCTAGAAATAACAAAGCCAGAGGAAGTTTAGAAAGACCTGATACCTTTATTTCACCAGTGAAGAATCCGAACCCCAGAGAGGGAGACACTTTGCTCAGAGTCCCAAAACAATTGAGCGACTGAATCCACACAACCTGGATTGGGGGCTGTCCCTGTCCCCCCACCAGCCCTTCCTCAGGGCAGCTCTAGTCCCTCTTGGTCACTTTTCCACGGACTTTCCTCCCAGCCTTGGTCTCACTCATAGCCACAGGCAGTTACCAGCTATCTCCAAACTCAGGCACAAGTCTGGGTCTCCAGCAAGAAGGCAGCTGCTGGGTCTCCCAGGCTGTATCTGTGACATGTAGCAGATGGTGTCAGAACAGGGAGTAGAGGAGAGAGGGCTAAGGAGAGAAGCTCAATGGGGAGACTTATGGGTGACTCTCCTATAAAGTGACCTCTTGGCCCCAGAACAAAGCACTTCTCCAACACACCATGGATCGTAGCTTGCGGGAGACGACATGACACATGCCAGAGATTCTTTCCAAGCCACAATAACTTTGGAGCTATGGCAGCAAGTCTGTGCCTGCCAGGGTCGGAGAGCACCCTCAGGCCGTGTTATGAGGAAAAGAGGTCTTGGGTCTCACTGGGGTAGGAGCACTGGCAGCCAAGAGACTACCCCAAACACAGAAAGCCCAAGAGAACAAATGGTGAGGAGTCTCCGCCCTAATGGTCAACTCTAAATCAACAAGTACCCTTGCAATGAGGGCAACTCTCTTCTGAGTTGATACTCCCAGCTCTGGGCCAGCAGCTTTGGCTCACAGTTCCTCTAATTCTCTAGAAGGCAGGAGTCTATACCTACTTTGCAGAGATGAGAAAATGAAGTTGAAAAGGCTAAGCGTCTTAGTCCGGGTTACTATTGCTGTGATAAAATACCACAATCAAAAGCAACTTGAGGAGGAAAGGGTTTATTTGTCTTACACTGTTCATTGTTGAAGGAAGTCAGGACAGGAACTCAAACAGGGCAGGAACTTGGAGGCAGGAGCTGATGCAGAGGCTATGGAGGAACATTGCTTACTGGCTTGTTCCTCACAACTTGCTCAGTCTGCTTTCTTATAGAACCCAGGACCACCAGCCCAGGGATGGCACCACTCACAATGGACTGGGCCCTCCCCTATCAATCACTAATTAAGAAAATGCCCTCCAGGCTTGCTTCAGCCCCATCTTATAGAGGCTTTTTCTGAATTGAGGTTCCCTCCTCTCAGATGACTTTAGCTTGTGTCAAGTTGACATGAAACTATCCAATACACAGTTTTAAAGAGAATACCTGGGATTAGAACGCAGGTATGTCTCACTCATTGGATCCCTGGGCTTTCCAGATGGTTCTGATGTGTCTTCATCTGGGAGGGAGCTGAGGGCAGTGCTTCATAGCTTCCTGGAATCTCTCTGGGGAATTTCTTTCTGAGACTTCCTTCTCATGAAAATCTGACACAGAGGGTGTGTGTGTGTGTGGGGGGGGGGAATTGTGCACAGCATGAACTGTCTCAGAGTCAAGCTGCTTGAACATTTGTTTCATCTCTGGCTGGCCCCATTGTCTGACCACTCACTTCTTTCCTTAAGTAGGCTGTCCTCTAAGCGGTAACCGGAACTAGATCTCTGGATCCGCTGTTATTTTCACCCATTTCTGCTGCTGCAACAAAGTTTCCAAGCTGTGTAACTATGAAGAACAGAGGCTGAGTTCCCACATTCTAGAGGCCACACCGTCCACCAGGTGCCAGCATGAAACCCCCTTCTGACTTCATCATAACTGGGCAGAGGCCATCAGATAGCAAGAAAGAAAAAGTGTGATAACGCTGTTCTTATATAATTACTATTGCCACCATGGGGGTGGGGAATAGTTTCTAATAAGACTTCATTCAGGCCAACTACCTCACAAATGTTTTCATCCAACCAGAATCAATATAAGACACTTACAGTTTGAGTTTTCAGTACATGATCTGTGTGTGGTTTTTTGGTTTATTGTGTTTTTTTTTTTTTTTTTTTTGTTTCGTTTTGTTTTGTTTTTGAGGGGGTTATCGCTATGCAGCCCAGGCTAGTTTTGAACACCTAATCCTCCTTCCTCAGTCTCCGAAGGGCTGAGATTATAAGAATGTGTCATCATTTTTGGTTCAACACATGGACTTTGAAGAGCCACACACATTTAATAAAGCATCCACACTCTCTTAGTGATGTTCTATCTGTGGTTCTCAACCTGGGGGTCACGGACTCCTCACTTTGCATAGCAGATATTCACACTATGATTCATAACAGTAGCAAAATTACAGTTATGAAGCAGCAATGAAATGATTTTAAGGTTGGGAGTCAGCACAACATGAGGAACTGTATTAAAGGGTCTCGCGCGGCATTAGGACGGTTGAGAACCACTGCTTTAAGCTGTGAGTACAGCAGCCCTCCACTGGGAGCAGCACTCAGTCAAGGCTGATCATGTGTGAGCAGAGCCTAATGTAATCCAACAAAGCCAAGCTAAAACTCCACGAGGTACATGTCAGTACTGAGCCGACAGAAATTAGACCGCCGTGATGAACCGTTTCTTAAAGGAACTGTATGAGTACTTTTACACAACACGGCCAAATCATTCTTCTATTCTTACCGAGTTTCTCGATTATAATTTGTTAAAATTATATTTTGTATGACTTCTGCTGAAATAGTTTATTCTCACTGTCTTCCCAACCTTCATATCTACTGTCCCCCTACATATGGAAAGATGGAAGTTCATGCTTCTGCTAACCACTAGTGGGGACCCTTGCCATTCTTACCATGACTCAGACAGGGTGTTTCGGGTGCTTTATTACAAGATTATGATTTCTTCCTCACACGTTCTCTTGCTCATCTCTCACACACGAGTGTGCACCTATGCACACGCATGCCAAAGTGAGCCCTTGAAGTGTCTCCTGCTCTCTGAAGGGTTAAGGTGTCCTGCAATGGTGAAATGGCCCCAGAGACAGCCAGTCCTGCTCTGAATGAGTCCTGATTCAGAGAGCTGTGTGTGGTCCCTTGCTACATCCTGTTATGAAGGATGCTGGTCTCTATTTCCATGAGCCTGCTCTCATTCCCAGGCAGGGAAGGAAGTTGGACACGGGAAATAGCTATGGGGTTGAGAGAAATACCTGGCTTTTGCCTCTTTCCGGTGTGATAGCTTCCCTGGGCCTCTGTCTGGCCCATGGGAATAGCATGTGCTAGTGAGGAGCGTCCAGCCTGTGGAGGAGCCATCCTGGTCAACGCTAAAGATCAAAGTAGGAGGTAATTTTGGTAGCACTAAAAATAGGTCCAGTGGTTATTTCAAAACTGTTTTGCTAGCATTAAGGAGCAAATGTTGGATTTTGCCCAAACTTCCTGTCACTCCCCTGAGGTCTTCCTCCCTTGTGCTTATTCCCTAGTCCAGTGGCATTTAAGGCTATTGATAGTGGCCCAGAGACCTTTACACACAGGATTCGTAGGTGTAGAGTAACACACACAACTGAAAAGAACCAGGAAATGCGGGCACGCATAGCTCACTATAATTTATAATCACTGTAAATGTTGGTTTACTGACTTTTGTCTTTTTCTTGACTAAAATCTATGCTCCAGCTGGACAAAACCATGCTTTCTTTATCCTCATGGTATCCCCAACACATGCATTGGGCCACCACATACCTGTTGCTTGAGAAATACTGTCATAAAATACAAGATGAGACTTACCACCCATAGGGAGACTGGGCTGGGAAGTTCTGTCTTTATTTATGTGACTTATTTCTATCTGTGTTCTTTGACCTGGATGACATTAATGTTTTGGCTCATACACAAAGGCAAGGGGAAAATTGAGGTAATTACGTGGGTAATTCGAGCAGAATGGACCACCCACTCTGACCTCAATTATATCTGGTTATTTTAGGTGGAAGTAGCTTCAAACCCAAAGAGCTGGAATAATTGCCTCACCTCTCCATTTAGTTTTCGCTGTGGCCAGATGCAGAAATGCTCCCCCACTGAGGCTGTGTGAACTACCGCAGGCAGCACCTAGGCATATGATGCAGAGATGATTGTGCACACACACAGAAGAGTGCAGAGAGAGCACGAGCTAGCTGAAGAACAGGAAGCGCTATCCGGGAGGCTTTCCCTTTCCACCACACCTGGCCCTTTGCAGCCTTCTGCTTCCTCTCCTCAAGTGTTCTCTTCTGGAGTCAAGGAAATCGTCACTTGACCTTGGCAATCCTGGGCTAGATCCAAGCTTGAACCTCACAGGCCAAGAGGACTGGGCTAAAAGACACGGTGTTCAAGGAGATATGTTCTTCAATTTGGGATTTTAAACCAGAACAGAAATTCAAGTCGGAGCCAGCCAGTTTGGCTGTGCTGTGTCAATAGTATTTAATTGTGATATCTGGCTAGATCAGGAAGCTCTGCCAATGAAAAACAACTTGGCCTCTCTTTCCTTTCTTCTCTCCTCTCCCGTGAAATGATGGTGTATCCTTTGGGACTTTTCTAAGGCAGCCTTGCAGCAAGAAGGAAGGAAGTAGCTTCGTTATCCTGCTGAAGTTCAAGGAATCCAGCCCCTTGCCCACAGTACTCACCTAGCTGGGCACTCAGCCTGCCTGGCTCCAAGTGTGCACCCTGACCCAGCAGGCTGGAGCTGGTTGCAGGATGAGAGCAAGTGTCTCATGACTCCTAGGCTCTTCTGGGCCATGAGCTGCCTGGCAGGAAGCCTGGAGCTGCTGGTCTTCCTCTGCCCCTGTCCACACTCCAGAAGCACTCAACTCAACCTGATAAGCGTGTAGGTGCCATGAGATGGGTCTGACATTGCAGGAGCCCTCTGGGGGGCTAAATGTGGGTATCTACAGAATCCAGAGCCCCCATCTTGGAGAGGGTGCCTCTTATACACCAGGACCACTGGCTCCCATATAGCAAGTGGCCCCAGATCCCTGGCCTCCAGCTGTCAACACCAACAATCTCATTTAGGAGCTAAGCCCTCACACTTCCTAGGACTACAAGGGGCCAGGCCTCCTAGAGCAACACGCCAACTCATTTTGAGCCCAGGGCCTTGTCCTCTGGCCAGTGTCTCCATAGGTCAGATTCCCATGACCAAAATGGGCTTGGTGCCCATGAGCACCAGACCTTCTAGCTGAGCCCCACAGGGAAGGTGATACATTTGCAATTCAGCACCAGGCCTACAAGTCCTTCTGGCTTGTAAAGAGGTAGACTTGCCCCACATTCTGGCAGCCTCTAGTCTGTAATACTCCAGCAGATCACTCCCACGAGGAAGCAGTTGATTTCCCATTCCAGGTGAAAGGTTGAGAGAGGCCAAAAAATATGGGTTTTGGAGTTTGGAGCTAGATGAAAAAAAAAAAAAAAAACAGTGAATGTTAGAATAATGAAGCAGGACCTGGGAAACCGATCCCAGTAGATCTTGGGGTGTCTATAGTCTATACACCCGGGAAGTCTCATACAGAGTAATTTTCTTGTATTAGTTCCTTTCTTTCCTTGCTGTGGCAAAATACCTGAGAAAAGCAATTTAAAGAAAAAGGGATCCTTTGGGTTCACACTTCCAGGGTGAGGAAGTTAGGACGCAGGAGCTTGAGACAGCAGGTCACATTGTACCAGCAGTAAGGAGGCGGAGGGAGGTGAATGCTGGTACCCAACTCCTTTTCTGCTGCTTCTTCAGCCCAAGACCTCAGCGCAGGGGATGACTCCACCCACGTTTAATGTAGGGGTGGGCGGGTGGGCGGGACTTCCTACCTCAACTGACACAATGTAGAAAGCCTTTCACAGATATGGCCAGAGGGTCGTTTCCATGGTGATTCTAAATCTCAAGTTAATAACCAAGATTAATCATTGCCTTGCTAAAAACAATACATAAGAAAAGATGCTGTGGGGTGCAAGATCATCCTCACCCCTTTTTTCAGAAGAAGGAAGGAGATTGGAGACACTGGGAATGGTCACCTATTAAGGCTAACCGACAGATGGAATCACTTCACATTGAGTGACTGTGTTGTGTGACAAATGTGTACCTTTTAGCACTGTAGACACGTGGTAACACTGCAGGAGGTGGACCTGACTCAGACAGGTGCACGTTTTCTGGCTTCTGAGGTAGATGCTCACTAGGTAGTTTGGTAACCTAGATGCCCACATGATGGTTACGTGATGTGACTCCGCAGTGTTGACACATGACATCTGCATGTCTGGATGCCAGACTGAGTGAAGTAGCAGGGTCATCGTAAATAATATAAAGAAGCCAAGGGCCTGCCCCGTGGACTCGGGCTCTGTGCTCTTAGGCCACTTTGTTTTCTTTTGCCGAAAGCCTAGTCTTTTTAATGTGGCGTTTTTGGAGTGAGGAGAGCCTAGGCTGGGACCACTTTCTGGTACCAAACAACAAGGATACACTAGCACAATCATAATTTGAATCTGCCACCCAATCCTGCACGTAAAGGAATCCCTTGTTACAGACTGGCAACTGCCATCTTCCTGGTGTAGACAAGGGTTCGACAGCGGAGCCTTCCCATATCACTCCAGCTGCCAGCACATCTGGCCATTGGGGGGGGGCAGGGCTGGGATAAAGGCAGGGGCACAAGATGGCAGAGCATAGAAGGGCCTAGAGGCCCCAGTGGCTTCTGGGAGGGAAGGTGAGGGGTAACCTCATCAGAACTAAGGAGGCTACCACTACAATGAAGGGAAAAAAAAGAACCCAAGTTACAATAACCTCCACATCATTCTCCAAACAGCCGAACATTTCCCTTAAGTGTCCTTGGAAGCAGAGGCAGCCGGTGCTCTGCAAATATTTGTAGCAGCATTTTAAAATTCATTCCTCTTTAGAGACAAAAGTAGCATGCTGAATGTTATAAAAAAGGCAAATGTCAAAATAACAGACACCCCAAAAAGTGAAAGGCTCACCTAATTCCACCATGCTGGAAATAAACATGGGTAACAGTTTAGCATATTTATACTTGGGCGTTAGCCAATCATCTGCTCATACAGTAAAGACACACACAGCAAGGAAAGAGTGTGTTTGAACTTGTCTTTCTCATCTCCTGGTAGGATGGGGTTCCCCCAGCCTATGGCTGTCTTTCCAGTTCAGTAACAGCAATCTCGCCCTAGGCATGGGGTCCCCTGCCTGTCACCTAGGTACTTCTCACATGGGGTCACTGCGGCATCTGAAACAAGGCATTGTGGGTATGGGAATATTGTGATACAGCCAGAAACACACGTTTAGTTTCTGTTCCTGCCTCCTGGTTTCTTACTTGAGCTCCCAAAGCCCTTGTAACCCAACCCCTCCCTATTCTAGGAAAAAATTTTATTCTGACATTTACTATTGTTTATTAGAGTTTATAATTAGAATATATATGGGGTATGAGTTGATGTTTCAATACATGCATGCATTGTATATTGATCAAATCCAAGTCGCTGCCTATCGACCATCTGCGCTTATCATTTCTTTGTGGTGAGAATCTCAAAGCCTCTCATCCGGCTGTTTTCAAATGAACCATGCCTTATGACACAGCAGTGCTTTGTGATATACTGTGACATACTGAGTGATAGGAACATGTGATACAGATAGATCTCCTAAATCCACTGGAATTTCCTGGATAGGAGCATCTTGGGTTTTGATGACGGAATTCTTAGTGAGCTCCTAAAGGGCCTCAGGATGGGTGCTGGCTGCAGTTGTATGAATTCAAAACGGTTTTATAATAATAATAATAATAATAATAATAATAATAAAAACCCCACCTGGATATCCTGGTATTGGGGTAAATGCTGAAAGATCAGAGAGACAAGGGAACAAGCCACTGCCACATCTTACCACTAGGACTCCTCAGCCTGAAGTCTTTAGTTCCTCTCTCCTCATGCCTTACATACCTTTCTTCATCTAGCCGTTAAAGGCATGTGTGCTTCCCAAGTACTGGGATTAAAGCTGTGTGCCACCACTGCCTGGCTCTGTTTCTCTCCTAGATTGAATCAATCTCATGTAGTCCAGGGTGGCTTTGAACTCACAGAGATCCAGACAGATCTCTGCCTCCTGAGTGCTAGGTTAAAGGTGTGTGTCACCACTGCCTGACCTCTGTGTTTAATCTAGTGGCTTGTTCTGTCCTCTGATCTTCAGGTAAATTTTATTAGGGTACGCTATATATCACCACAGGTTGCCAGAGGAACCAGTCATGTAATTAGATGGTTAGAACTTCTAGCACACATCTCCCCCTCTCCCCATCCCCACCTCTGGAAAGAAGGCATTGAAGGCTGAATCAATCATCAGTGGTCACAGATTTAATGAATCATGCTTTTGTACGAAGCATCCATAAATACCCCTCCCAAAGAACTGTGTTTGGAGAGCCTCCAGACAGTTGAACATGTGGGGAATCTCTCGAGGTGGTCAACCCAGAAGGGACATGGAAACATGTACTCTTCCCACATGCCTTGCCCTAGCTCTATACATCTCTTCCATTGTACTATTCATCTGCAACCTTTTCTATAAGTGACTAATCACAATGAAAACATTTCTATAAGTTCTGTGAGCCTCTCTGGTATGTTCATTGGAGCCAAATGAAGATGTTTAGGGGTACTTAATTACACCTAGTTCAACAGAGGTAGAGGAGACTGACTTGGATATTGGAATTGGAGGACAGTCTTGTGGCACTTTAAACCGGGTGGCCTAGCACTACCTCCATGCAGACAGTGACAGAATTGAACCAAATGACAGGACATTTAGTTGAAATTTACTGGAGAATACTTACCTGGTGCAATGGGGACGTGGCACCTACGTATTTAGTGTTAGCATATTGTTGAGTCGAGTGACATCAGGAAACACATTTGGGCTTCCATCTCACATGGGTCACTTCCCAGGATTGTTCACAGCAAGCGGCACCCAAGGGCCTCCCAAGCATTGCCTTGTCTTTAGGCTCCAGCATGATAGAATTCTAAAGCCCGTCCTCACTCGAATTCTTCGGCATTGTTTAGCAGAGGTTAAGGAGGAGGCTGATGGCAGGGACTGTCCAGAGATTTTAAACACACTGAAGTCTTTCATGGGAAAGTTGTGCGACTCACTCAAGGTTCCACAGCTGGACAGGAGAGCTGTTCTGAAGGCCATGTTTGACCAATGAAAAAGTTGGAAGACACTGCTGGACTCTAGGCCTCTCAACTTGCTGTCTCTGTAGAGCAAGATGACTCAGTCTTGGCTGTACTCTAGATTTTCTGGAGCTTAGATGAACTGGTCCCTGTTCTTATAGAAACACAATGAGTTAATTACAGAAAATAAATAATTTTTAATATTTTCCTGCTATCATCCCTCAGCGTATAAGTATCAAATTAGCATATCATTGTACTATATTATGTTAGAATGTTTGATTTTAAAAACAACTGTTTCAGTTACTGACTTGAGATTCATAAAATATCATTAGATGGAGTTTTACCTTGCTCTGGTAGAACTTTCAATACCTTCTGAAATGGCTCTGAACATACTTTTGCCATTTTGTACTGTTTATGTGAATCTCAATGCTGACAATTATAAAATCAAAATATTGACCAACCGTGAGAAATGTTGAAGATGCTCTATGTCCTGCAGAATTCAGTCTAGATTTGATTCTTTATATAAAAAGAACAAACTCATCCACCTCATTAGTTTGCAAGTTTGCTTTCATGTTCGGTAAACAATAAAATTATATGTATCCCCATGACTCATTTTAAAGTTAATTTCTTTACGATTTACTAACAGTAAGTATTTGATTTATATACCTATTTTATTTTTGTTTATTCATATGTATATTTTTTGAGACTCAGACTCAAAAACTCCTTATGCAGCAGATGACCTTGAACTTTTAATCCTCTTGCCCCTACTTTCTGAGTGCTGGAATTACTGGCATGTTTCCACCCATCTGGTTTATGTGGTCCTGGGTACTTACATTAATGTTTGAAGGTATGTTCTCTCCCTACTGAACTATATCCCTAGCTCTATATACTCAGTTTATATTACTGTCTATCTAGAGTTATGCACAAAATTTCTTGGCCAAAACCCACAGTAGAAAAAGATTAAGAAGCTCTGCTCTAGGGAACTCTAGTCACTAGCTGTGGCTCAGAGCATCTTGTCTACCCACTCTGGTCTGGATACTAGGGTCATGGCCTTGATACTTGTGGTGGTCTGAATAAAAATTACTCCCATACACTCATAGGGAGTCACATTAATTTGAGGTGTACCCTCATTGGAGTAGATGTGGCCTCATTGCAGTAGGTATGAACTTGTTGGAGGAAGTGTGTCACTTGTGGGGTAAGATTTGGGGTTTCAGATCAAGCTAGGGCCAGTATGTCGCTCTCTTTCTGCTGTCTGTCATTTATGATGCAGCACCTTGTCTGTCTGTGTACCACCATGCTCCCCACCATGAAGATAATGGACTAAATCTCTGAACTGTAAGCCAGCCCCAATGAAATACTTTCCTTTATAAGAGCTGCCATGGTCACGGTGTCTCTTCATAGCAATAGAAATCCTAACTAAGGCCAACTATAGAGTAGCCAGTAGAGTGTCTAGGAAGACAAACTGGGGCCATCAAGTAGATAGGCTCTTGAAGGTTGACTAGAGGCTTGCTTGCCTTGATGACCTTGCTGCCTTTCCCCAAGTAGATGTAGATCTGGGTAGCAGGAAGATGGGCTCCTTCTATCCTATTGGTCAACTTTAGACAGATGCTAGACAAGTTGGCTCTGAGATCTCAAGGAGTCCTTAGAGTCCCCAGGCATGTGCTCTGTCCCTGTTCCTTCTAGATGGCTCAGAAATGCTCTCTCAAGAAATGTTATCTTGTTTTTCACCCAAGAGTTAGGCTGTGGCCCACTATTATCATTAACTCCCATAGTTGACTGGTCCAAGGCTTTGCTCTCAAATAATGTCTGGTAGACTGGTCTACACACTTTAGGTAGAACCACAAACAACTGACTTGTAAGGCTTCTCTATTGGAAGCAGTGTAGACGTGGGAGCTCGGGGACTCTGTGATCACAGAGCCCTTTGGTAATGCCCTCATTCCACTATTTTCCAGCATGACCTTGAATTAATGTTTTATCCGGGCCGTGGTTGTCTCATCTGCAAAGTTCAGATGTCAATCATACCTGCTCCATAGGATTGATGGAGGATTACATAAGACCATGCAAATAAAACACATATTTCAGATCTAGCATCTCCGAAGACCCTACTTACTATATCCTGGTCACTACCAATAAGAATCTACTCTTCAGATCTTTTTCCATCTGTGGGCTGGCACCACCCATGCCAGACCTCACCTTTATTTCTGTTGTGGACTCTCCCCAAATTCCCTTCCTCTCCTGCTGTCTCCGTTAATGTAAATTTACATGAGTGCTCTCATATCCTAGTCATTTCTCTTGTTTTAAGGGTATCAGAAGTGCTGAGAGTTCATGACTTCTCTGAAGATCATTGACAGAGGATATTCACAGCCCACTGGGACTAGCACAGTCCACTTAAGCACTGCTCCTGACCCACTCTGAAGTAGATTCTCATTGACAGATGAGGCATGAGAGCTGATATTATCCCATCATACGGTCCTGAGTATGAGTCCTGCCAGCTGCTGTTAAAGCCATGTGTTTCATGCAACTACTGTGAGACCGACTGATGTTACTCATCTCTATTTCCTTCAATAAATGTTTTTGCAACCTAATCTTATTAAGGTTTTTATATAAATACGCTCACATGGTTTTAAAAAAATCCTTTGCAAGCCAGCAAGAGCTATATTTGGGCTCAATTAAATGCCCTGCTTAATTGCAATTATATTTATAGACAGTGTCCTAGGGCCTCATCACTCAGTCTGCATCAATCTAGCCTGGTCTTAGGAAATAGAGACAGAAGATAGAAAAGAAATCACTACTTGTTGATAACCTCTACTTTGGTCTCTGGTATCTGTGATCTCATTTAAGCCTCTTAGCAACTCCCTGTGGTAGGTAGACATATTCCCTGCATCAAGCTCAAAACGATTAAGGAATTTGCCCTAAGACACGTAGGTAGTCAGTTGTGGGCCTGGGGTTGGTGTTCAGAATGATTTTTATCTTTGCTACCAGTCTTCTCTGCCCCCCAACCTGCATGGCAGAAGATAACCGCCTTAAGCTTCCATGGTGCCTGCTACTGAGTCACCCAGGGAGACCCATTATCCAAGTCATGTATCAAGTTGCACATCTAACTAATGTGTCTGTACAGACAATGCCACATTGTGCAAGCATGTGTAGCTTCTGTACCCGATGTGGGATGGGTGGAGAGGAGAAAGGCTCACTGGATACTCAGAACAGGTTGTCAGTCAGATACACCACCAGCTGGCCTGTGGCATACAGATTCTTAGGGAGGTAACTGATTAGGAAGGCATGGAGGAGGCGGATGGGATTGAGAGTTTCATCATGAACCCAGCCTGGCACCTCCCTTCCTGTCTGCCTTCTGACCCTGGTGCAAGTCAGCCCAGCTTGCAGTGACCTTTGCCTTCACTGGCTGCCTTGTCCTGGAGATGGAAGCCAACCATATACTCATTCCTTACCTCCAGGCTAGATGGAAGTCACCCCTCATCTGGTCTCAGAGAGTGATGTGTCATGGGGTGTGTTGGCCTGACTCCCAGATGTTTGCATCTGGCCCTAATCTCCCCACCACCTTAAGTCACATACCTCATTTCTTTGCCCCATTATTTTTCCAGTGATGAATCAGAGGTGTGAGCTATGACCCACACATGCTCCAAGTCTACAAAACAGACCCTTCAGGCCAAGGCACTCCGGCATCTCCACCGGGACGCAGAGAAAATGAGGTGACGTGTGAGGTGTTTGTCAGTCGTTCCTTCAGACTCCCCCCAAAAATGACTGTGGAGAGCTTCTTTGACCCCTCTGCCAGCAACTCGGCCAGATATTCAAACGCCGTTCAAAGAAGACAGCTAGGGCTTGGCGGTCGTCCTCACACCGTGCGAACGTGAGCGTCCTTAGTTAATAACCCAGGATGCTCCCTCTCTTCCTCACTGGGAAGGGCTCAGCAACTTTTCTTCAACCACCACTGCTTACTGAGTGGTAATTATCTTTCAACACTGTCACCTCTGGAAGGCTGGGAAGGGAGTGCTCACCCCAGCTGGGCTGGAGCCAGGCCTGTCGGAGGACAATGGACATCTCGGAGTCCATTCTATTTATCCCTCTCCTCAGATGAGAGGAGCCCTCCATCGTCAACTGGAAAGAAAGAGAGCTTGATACCTTCCTACAGTCCCCGTGGCTACAGCCAGAATGACGGGGACTTAAAATTTTCACCTTTTTGAACTTTGCTTCTGGGAGTGCCTCTCTAGCTAGGTCTTATGTTGTTTGTAACAGCATCATGGTGATTTTTTCCTCTCTAATTGTAGCAGGTCATAGTCACGGGATATCTACTCTTGGCAGGCGCTGTGTTCACACGCATCTCCTCAGTCGCACTTTGTGACTGCACGAAGCGGGTACATTGCTGGGCTTCCACGTACAGACACGGGGACCAAGGCTCTACGAGGTTAGGCCCCTCCATCCTAGGTCATAGGTCATACAGTGGCTAGCAGATGGTGCTGAAACTGGAACACAGGTCCCCTGACCCAAAGGCTCCCTTTAGCCATGGCTTTCTCCTTCCATCCTTAAGAGTTGAAACATATTCAGTTCTACGAGTCTGCCTAGGAGCATGCCTTGGAAACACCCCCGAAAGGTCCTGAGTTTCTGATTTATAATGTCCCCCACTCCATCCCAGCAGCCTGCACATGCTTGCTGTGTGTGATGGCACTCGCTCCCTGCTCTCAGATAGATACTTCAGAGTGGAATTGCTCTCGTGGTAATTCTGCGTTTTGCATTTCATGTTCGGAATTTTAAGGAGCTGCCAAGTGTCTTCAGAAGTGGCTGTGGCACGTTATACAGAGTCCCACCTGAATTGTGGGAGGGCGATGGCTTTTCCCCTTTGTTCTCTCACGTTTCCATTTTCGCTCCGAATTACCTTTGAAACTCACTTTCCCTTTTTCCTTTGTCCAGTGGCTGATTTTTTTTTTCCTCCAGCTGAAATAAACACCTACATGTCTAAACTCCACATTTACAGATGGCGGCTATTCCCGATGACCTTAACCACGTGCAGACTAAGACCTCCCTGGACCCCTCCCCTGCAAAAGATGCTCCAGCCTACAGTGAACAGAGAACCTAGGAAACGCCTCTTTCTCGTCTCCCTGAGAAGCCGCACGCAGGGAAGGTATGGGTGTCGTGTTCCTTTGAGAAATATGAGACTGAAAGGCAGCGTGCTGAGTACAGTGGAGCACACCTGTGTCCCAGCCCTCAGAGGATAGAGGCAAGAAGGTCACAAGTTAGGGCCAGCCTGGGCTACCCGGCAAGTCTATGCAGGAATTTATCAGATTTTATTACTAATGTACAGGCTGTGTTTATAGCATCTCATCTGTTTTCTTTAGGAAACCCACTTCCGTGACGGCTTCTGTGTTCCCATCTGCCTCCATCTTAGAAATTCTGTCTTAAAGGTTAAGTGTCTCGCCTGAGATCACCCAGCAAACAGGGGAAGCCCAGGCTCAGACTCAGGCCAGGCTGTATTTCTTTTATTTTTTTTTCCTGCTCTCCCAAATGGCAAGATGCATGTTCTCACGATCTTTCTATCCCGTCGTGACTTGTTGGGCACTTCATGGACACCCTTCCTTGCCATCTCCTTCCTGCATGCTTCCTGCTGATGACCTAGATCCCCTCAAGTTCAAGCTAGATCCCCTCAAGTTCTGTCTGACCTGAGCTTCTTGGGCCTACCCTGGTCACATGGTACTCTTTTGGCAAGCAAAAAAAAAAAAAAAAAAAAAAAAAAAAAAAAGGCTCTAGCATTTGCTTTATCTGTTTTCTTTTCCACATCATCATTGTTTCCATAGGATGTCTGCCTTCCCAAAATAACACCGGGGGATTCCAGGTAAACTCAACATCCGACCAAAATCCCCATTCCGCAGCAGCAGCAGTCTGAGGGCCTCTGGCTAGCCATTGTTTTCTTTCTTCCCTCCGATCATTCAGGCTCAGAGGCATGGGAGTGTGGGACAGGTTTACCTTGGAGCCTGGAAGGGAGAGACAGGGGGAGGGGAGAGATTTAACCAAGCCCACTGACCTCTGCCCCCTGCCCCAGGATTAGAGGTTAACAACAATGTCCTTTCTCAGTGCCTGGGGCATGTTATGACGGCACACACTATATTTTCAGTGTGTAGATTACAGACAGATGTTATTATGTACATGGTGGCACTCCGGGCTAGCCTCATTGGCTTTGGGATCTATGTCTATTGTATCTATGTACCGCCCCTTGGATCCCCCTTCCTGGGCTGTAACTACGCAATCCTGGCTCACCGGTTTCTGCCTCGTGAGAGCTTTCTCTGTAGACGTGGGCAAGCTGAGCTGTGTGTGGTGTTTACTCTCCCTCCACCGCTTTCTGAACACTTCCTGCAATTTTCCTTGATCTCTCTGACAGCTCACGTCCAGAAGCGCTGTTAACGTCCTTGGATGTGGCGGTTTCACTGTGTCCTTCTTTTCACTGAAAAAAAAAAAAAAAAAAAGAAAAAGAAAAAGAAGCCAGCTAACAGGGGGATCCCAGGGCTCAGTGGGCAAAACAGCTGCTAGGCAAGCCTAAGGACCTAGGTTCGAGGCTCTGGAGTCTCATTAAAAACAAAACAAAACAAAAAAAAAAACAAAAAACAAAAAAAAAAAAACCTCAGATCTTAGCACAGGTGTTTAGAATCCCAGTGGTCCTCTGAGAGGATGGGAGGGGAGATGGGAGAATTTTGACCTAGCCCAGAGTACGAAGAGAAAAAAAGGACGGAGAAGCTGCTTAGCGTGGGAGGTAAGGACTGACACCCAAGGCTGTCCCTTGAGTTCTACATGTGTGCCATGACATGAACACACACACACACACACACACACACACACACACACACACACACACACACGAGAGCTCAGCATCATCAGCCCCTTGGAGAGATGACCTTAGGCTACCTCCAAAGGAGCTACTGTTCCTGTCTGTCTTTGGTGACTGGAAGATTCCACTCCAGCACGAAGCATCCTTTCTGGTCATGTAAAGGGGGTTTGGCTGATATTGAACAGTGGGTATGATGTGTGAATGCTATGGAAACCTGGTCTTAGAAACAGTTTTATTAGGAAGACTTCCAACACAGAGGGAAACAAATGGGATAATGAAACATATGTACTGAGGCCTTTGCTCCAATTTCAAACCAGTTGTATTTCACGTCTTAGCTCGCATCCACCCCTTCTCTCGTCCAGACCATGTTGCTATCACATATTTTATCCATAAGTATCTTGGCCTGCATTTCTAAGACATAAGGGCCCTTAAAAAAAGACTTAAACACAATACCTTGATACACCAAAAGCCGAGCAATTCTTTGATATAGTCAACGTGTTCAAATTTGTCCAATTTTCTCATTATTGTTTTATGGCTTGGAAAGGCATTTTCAAATTATTTCTTTGGGTTGAAAAACTTGTCAGGGTACCTTTAAAATATTTTATCAGTGTTTTTCTGTGTCAAGGACTCACCCAGGAAGCTTGTTAAAATGAAGATTCCCAAATTCCACTTGGATGTACAGAGAGGCCCCAGAAGTTCCCTTGTCTATGCATGTCTCTCAAAACTCTAGTTTCTTTCCTCATCTGTGTTTAACTCTTCAGCCTCCCCTTTTAAAGTGCTTTCTTATGCTGTGATTTAGTTGCAGGGACTTTATTTTGGTTTTTCAAATGTTCCCTGCTCTCTTTGTCTGGTATTCGCTTCTGCCTGGAGCAGGCTTTATGGTACCCTGTATCCCTCTTCCCTTATTTCTCTCCTGTTCACCTTTGGGCTCCTGGCTTAGCTGACATCCCTCCCTCTAGCCTTCTCTGACCTTGATTGTGGGTCAGCTGTCCCTCTCGTCTCCCCTCCAGTACCCCATCGTTCCTGTCACAGTGGTCATCGAACAGCTTTGTCACAGTTCCTGGTCCTCCTCATCTAGGAGACCAAAAAGTCCCAAGAGTGGAGACTCCATCCTCTTGTTTACTCCTGTAGTCTGGACCCTGCCACAGGCCTGGCCCACAGCCAGGGTTTGGCAAATCATCATGGAAACGGAAACCGAATTCAGATGAAAGTTTACTTCAGCCACATAAACTAGGGACAGTTCCGCGAGCAGAAAACACCCAAAGCTTTGACTGTGTACAATATAAAAAAAAATCTCAAGCATTCCCATGTCTTGGCAAAGCACAAACTCTAAACATCTATTCCCAGGATGTTTTTCACCACGTTTGCTGGCAATGTGCTCATTGTCTTTTTCTCGTCGTTTGCAGATAACTATGCCACAGCTATCATTGGAGAACTGAGAACAGCAACCACAGTTTCATCCACTAACAGTTCTTCCTTCTTATTAAGGAAAGGCGGTCATCCCTCACAATAATATCTGGCTCAAGGAAAGGTAGTCATGTTTTAGAAGCAATATTCTTCTTTTTGCCATAGCCAGTTGCTCACAAAACAACATGCCATCTACTTCTGCGCTGTCCAGTCACTTGTGGGTATCGAACATTGAAAATATGGCTTGTCTGAGTTGAAATGTAGCATAAATGTAACACACATACTGGACTAAAGAGTTAGTAAGAAACAATGTGAAATATCTCTCTGAAATTTGTGTGATGACTTCATGTTCAAAATGAAATAACAGTTTGGATTTATTTAGTTAAATAAAAAAAAATCATCAAAGTTAATTTCATCTGTTTCTTTTGCTTTTTCAATATGGCTATCAGAAGGTTTAGGACACTGTACATAGCTCATGTCATGCTTTCATTGGACAGCAAGGCCCTGGGGCCACTGAGCATGTCTGTCATGGTTTCCTCCTTTGTAGAATGAAAGTCAGAAAACAAATCTCTTCCTTCACTGGTTATGGTAAGGACAAATGTGTTAGTATTTCTGGGGCACTTAAGATACACCTGACATATAATATGTACTTTCTAAATGTTTGTGGAATAAAGAAGTGGTGCATAGCAACATTAACATGGGAATTTTAGCCCAGGTTCTCTACAAAGCAGAAATGAGACAAAACTTATGGAGAAAGTTTTGATGATGGAAGAACCTCAGGGAGACAGAACTGAGGAGAAACATAATGGGGCAGGGAATGAGGGGAGCATTATAATGGTTGTGTGATGAGGAGCTGGCCACAGCTGCCCTACACAAATCGTAGCTGGTGTTTGATGGGATAAACCATGTGGGGGAGAGGATGCGGTGTGGAAGAGGTGCTCACCGATTCCTTCCTGGCTCCTGCTTCTCATTGGATGACGTTTGCCCCAGCAATGCTAAGGTTTTTACATGTTCTGATTATGTCACCAGGCCTTTCTGGAGACTCCCTGAGAAACTAAGGGGTCCAAAGTCCACTGGCAGGACACGGAGTCTCCTGATGTGACAGGAGCCATGGAAGCCTTAAGGAATCATCCCTGGAGCATCCATCCCTATGATGTTAGAGAGGTAAAGCCACAGCACTGTGAGCAGGGCTTTATGATTGCACAAAGGTCATTACACTATGCTGGGGTTGGTCCAGCGAGGAATCATGGCAAATGGCTAAATGCAGGAGCAGAGACGACACAGAGAGGCTGAAGGAATGAGTTGGGCATCATCTTGACACTGTCCATCCAAGCCCGAGACTCTGACTCGTGTTTATTTGCTAGATGTTCATTTGGTTTGTTTTGACATCTCCAAAGCTTAGCTTGAACCTGTGCAGTCTGTACTTTTGGTGCCCATCCCAGATTTTCTCCCCTGACCCAGTCCCCCAATGCCCCGTCTTAGACCATGCACTACCTTCAGCACCTTGCTCAAGGCAGAAACCTGAATGCCATACATGAGGGAGCTCTCTCCCTCAGTCCACGGCCTCAGAAAGCCCCACCAAGTCTACCTCCAAAATGTGTCGGAAATCCCCTGGTCACCTAGTCACCTCTCCAGCATCTCTCCTGAGATGGTGGTAGTAGATTCCAAAATGACCTTCCTGCTTCCTGCTTTCTTTTCTCCAGTAATCACAGTGGCATCTAAAGCAGGGGTTCGAGACCTGTACGACGCTGGAGGTGTCGAATGACCCTTTCACAGGGGTCACCTAAGACCATCGGAAAACACAGAGATTTACATTACGATGCATAACAGTAGCAAAATGACAGTTATGAAGTAGCAACGAACATAATTTTAAGGTTGGGGGGGTCAGCACAACAGGAGGAACTGTATTAAAGGGTAGCAGCCGCCTTAGGAAGGTTGAGGACAAAGCGTACATCAAACCCTGTCTCTTGTTGGTTTCAAGCCTCTAAAGGGGTTTCTAGCACAAAACCAGAAAGTCCTTACCCTGCTCTGCCCTGGATAATTCCCTGGCCACTCTCTTCTCCCCTTCCTCTCCTCTCCGCCTGTTCACCAGCCTCCTCCTGTCCTAAAACATGCCTTATTGTTTTCAGTGCAAGAGACGGCAGGACACTGCCTGCTGCTGTTTTTTATATATAAAGGTTTATTGAGGTACAAGCATGACAGATTTATGGAGCAGGAGGTCTAAAAGTTACCATTTGTCTCTCGTTTTGGGTGGCTTTCACCAGGTTTCCAGCTCTCTCTCCAGCAGTTTACAGGCATCTGCTTTCTCTTTCCTTAGACACACAGTTACCATGGTCCCTCCTCAAATAGGGTCTCCTGACGCCATTATTGTAACAGAAGTCTCTGCCCTTCCCCCAACACACTCTTATTTCCTGTCACCCTGCCCGGCTTCTATGGAGCACCTTCTCAATGTGAGGTTACATATTCGTTCATTATTCTCCCGGCGTACTCTCAGTGACCTCTCCTTACAACTCTCAGCTTGAAGAGGATATTGAAAGGGGGGAGGGTGCTCCCCGCATCCCCAAGAGCCTTCTTCTAATCAACTCCTGGAATTTCTGCCATTTGAACTTGGCCCCTTTGGAGAAGGTCTCTCATCACACTTTGGTCTGAAAATCAGCCGGCCATTCCGCTCTGCTGGGAAGTTGGGGCAGGAGTAGGGGCAGGTAACATGTTCAGAGCAGAATTTAATGTCCTGCCTGAATGTGACAAAATTTCTCAGCCATTAGTGAGCTTTAGACCCGCCTCATCCTGTTCGAGTTTTGTTTTCCACAATCATTCAAACAATCCCCTCTCTCTTCCCCATGGACCAGAAAATGCACAGTGAGCACAAGGCAGCCTGCTGGCATTCACCTTTTCCAGGAGGTGGGCTATGAGTCACTTTGTGTCGGGAGCCCTGAATCCAGAGGAAGGGCTTGCAGTTTCCTCCTCCGGTCACCAGGGGGCGGTGCACCAAACAGAGGCCTGATTGCTCTTTAACTTCACAAAGCGCTCTTTGGGAAACTGGGAAAGCAGAGAAGTGCCCATCCTTGGGCATCAAGCTGCGCTCAAGCCGAAGGAACAGATGAAAGTACAAACACATGAGATGGAGACCCAGAGCCCTCCAGAGACTCACAGGCAGTCACCAGTGGAGAGGCAAAGCAGGAAGTAGCTTTGAGAGCCACTTCCTCTGGTTTACAGACCAGAAAATAAAGGAACTTGTCTGGTTAAAACCAGAACCAGCTAGAACTCAGTCTGCCCATTCTCCCTTTATGTCCTAAGATACCAGCCTATCTTTGACTCTCAGGTTACCTAGGAAGTACGGAGAGCGGCTGGACATAGATCAGATTTCTCTGGGAAACAATCCTGAAGGCAGCAAGGAAGGAGCCCTCTTGACTTTGACAGCCTTGGTTTGAATCTCAATGGCCTAAGAGTTGCAAGGCAAGACCAGGGCCCCAGATTCTTCCCCCTCCAAGTCACAATCATAATTTGGTATGCCACGCACTCCTGGGCAGTTTTGAGGCAATCCCTGCACATGCCTAGCAACTCTGAGGGACACGGTAACTGTGCCGCTGTTTAGTCAATATTGAGTTTTGAACAGACTGGCAAAGCAGAGGGCAGAGGTGGGAGATCCTACACCACAGGGCTTCCATAATCATTACAAATGATCCTGAGCTCCCGCAGTGCAGATACAGACAGTGTTCTGGGTCTCTTTTGGTGAGAGGGAAAAAACAGTTAAGCACGTGTTCCGGGCTGGTGTAATGCTCCACTCTTGGATGCTACCAAGACCATGACTACTCCTGAGGAATCAGCTCTCTGAGCCTCTTGCAATCTAGGATACAGAGTTCTGCATCCCAAGCTCTTGACTTGGGATGGCTTTAGGGAAGACATTCCACTGTCTTTAGGATATTTTATAAATACCCAGCAAAATAATGCCACCAGTACTATGACGTACATATTTAACACTCCTCGCATATGGGTATGCTTACACAAAATGTTACTCTTAACTGGGACACTTAGCCACAGTCTCTTGAAACCTCAGATCACCTTGCTTTCCTCAAATGGAAGCGATCCAAGTGTACCCTGAGGAATTTCGGGTGGTCAACAGAGTCTTTGCCAGTTGGGAAGCAAGCCTGAGTGGGGAGGGGCCCAACTATCCACCACCTTCCCTTCAGAGATGGCTTCCTGTTGGTGACCTACACAGATGGTTCCTGTACAGCTGAATTGGAATTCTATACCTAAAAAGAAGTTTGTAAAATGGCCCATGAAAGACAAAGTTATGACCGCTGATCTCTGTCCTAGGTCACCTACACGCATCATCTCATTTCACATCTCTCTTCAGACCCCTTTGAGTAGGCATGACTAGTCCCACATCAAGGACAAAGAGACCAGGGTTCAGGAAAAAAAAAAAGGAATTGGCTCTAAGAAGTAAGAAGAGGAGGATCCCAGGCCTGGAGGCCAGGCATGGCTCCAGCCAGCATCCTTGGACCCACAGAACAATTCCACAGAGGAGTGAGGAGCTGGGTTCAAGTCTAGCTCCGAGCTCTTCCTACCTGAATGTTCCTTGGCTTGGTTGTCACACCCTTGGACTCAGTTTCTTCCCTAGCCACATAGGCCTGCTAGTAACATCAGTGAGGGGAGACAGGGGACAGAAACTCTAGAAGAACCCTGCTGTAGGGTCATGGGAGACAGCTCAACAAGCTCCCATAACCTCAGTCCTCAGTCGGGATGCGCCGGTGGGTGTCACAGGCAGCAGGCTCATTCCTGAACATCCCACGTTAGAGGCATGAACCGCAAAGGTGAAGTTTCCTCGGACAGTTGGACAGTCGGGGATGCAAGGCTTTAGGGTTCAAGATCAAAGCCTACGCTATGTTCTGTGGTAGGGTGACAAATTCCTTCACCTACAGCCCTCTTTAATTAGCTCAGAGCCTTAAAGCAATACCTTTCACAGGTTCTTATCAGTGCTTCCTGATAAGGTAATTAATGGGCTTCTCTTCTCCTCTGAGCATCCTCCAGCCCCAGAGGGCTGTGCTCAGAAGGAAGGTGCTAATTAGTTCCTGTGTGATTATCTGGGGAAAGTAACAGGACCAAGTCTCTGCAAATCCATGTGGAGCCTTCATCCTCCTTGGGGGCAAGTCTCAGGCTCTCTGACTCTTTGTTCTTTTTGCTGGGTGCCAGGTCTGCCCAAAAGTTCAGCCCCTCCCACAACATCCCCCCTTACCATCAGCCTCTGCAGGTGGCATCCGATAGAGGCCCTGTCTTGAGCCTTCCAGCCAGTCACCTGGAAGCTTCTAGGAGTCTCCTGGAATCAGAGCTGCTCAGCAAGCTGAGATTTCTCAGTCAGCCCTCAGTGGGGGCCAGAGGATGGACTCAACACTGAGTTCCGCCACCAGCTGAGCTAGGTGACCTTGGATAGATGCCTTGACTCCAAGCCTCAGTTTACTTAACTGTAAATAAAGCAAGGGCTGGTCCACTCTCAGGGATAGCAAGTGTGTGGTCTGGATGGCTCTGATGACTTGGCCACCGCTTTCTACTTTGTGGTGGGTAGTGAAGCCGTGACCCATCTCTGGAGAAAGTGTTAGGTTACAGACCCCACTATCCCAGAAATCAGGATACTCCTTCATTCTCTCTCCCCGGGCAGAGAGTTGATAAGCAAAGCTGCTGTGGCCTTCTAGTCTTCCTCCCTTACAGCTTCCAGTAACCCAGAGACCTCCCTGCCCCCACACCCATCCCCAGAATAACTTTGAATTGTAAATTTACTTTTATCTAGTGCTTCCTGCCTTGAGACGTACATGGTATGAAACTTCCCCTCATAAGCCCCAGAAATCTATACGAATAAGTTGCCCCTTTGTTCTCTAGAATCAAAGGCCCTGTCCCTTCAGGGCCCTCATCATGCTGTCTCTGACGGCCCTCTGTCTTCATGAAGTACTCCTTCAGACCTGAAACCTTGTTCTCCCATTTGAGGGCCTCACTGTGTTGCTGAAGCTATAACTTGCCTGAGAAAGCCCCGGAAGGGCAATTCATCTCAGCCTCCTGTCCAGTGAACCAGTGATCCGAGTTATAACAGGAAGCTGAAGAGGTTTGACCGTGACCAACCTCAGTATTATTGATGTGGCTGCAGCTTGGCCTGCCGGTGGCATGGTTGGCATTTTGTACAGGTAGTTCTTGCTATGCTTTGCAGTTCAGCTTCTTGGGTGTGTAGCGTCTTTAGATGGCATTCACTAAATGGTGACACATAGACATTCATTCCCCTTGGCTGTGGAAGAGAAATCTCAAGTCTCTCATTGGCTTCTTGCGACTGAGGATAATATTGAACTCTATCTATACTGTGTTCTCTCCATGTGTGTACATATATTCTAATGATCAAGTTTAATTGAATCCTATCTATACTGTGTTTTCTCCATATGTACATGCATTCTCACGATCAAATTTAATTTATAAATTAGAAGAACAAGAGACGAACCACAACAACTAACAATAAAAAGAACAGCTGTAGTAATATACCATGAAAAGATTGCCAGGACTGTTACTGTTGCCCTTCCAGGTCATTATTAAGTAACGTAAGGGTTACTTAACACAAGCACCATGGTACTGTAACAGTAGATCTAATAACCTAGACTCATAACATGTGATGGATAGATGAGTTGTATATATAGAGTGAATACTCTGGACAAAGGGACAATTCTTATTTTAATCAAGACAAGAAGGACAGAAGAAGCTTAATTGTCATACGATTTTGAAGAGTACAGAATGTAAACCTATGAGCTGTTTTTTTTTTTCATTGAGTATTTTAAGACCACGGTTAATCTCAGGTAACTGAGACCTCAGAAGACAAAACCCTAGACAAGAGAGACAGCTAAACTCTACATACTCACAAATATCCCCAGGGAGGACGATGTCACCAGTAGTTGACAACCATAGGCAGGAAGATGGAAGTAAGACAATTATTTTGACAGCAAGTGACAAAGACTATCCTTGACGTGGCTTGGCTGAAAACGAAATGTATTCCCATGCTATAGGGAAGCCACAGGAGAGACCTGAGCTGTCTTTCTCCATTCAGCAAAGCCATTATACCTCCTCTTCAGTGGGATCTACAGTAGGGAAGCTTTTCCTGTATGCTCTGCATTTGCGATCCCTTGTCTGTCTTGTGAGAAATGGTAAGAGGAGTGTTGAAACCCTTCCTAGGACCTACCAAAGTGAATGGGTACAGTCCTCCTCTTCAGTTCTGATAGATTAGTGGAGGCTGAAGTATGGCCCACTGTTGTGCCTGTCTGGGACTTAGGATCTAGAGACGTCACACAAAGGCTCAAGGGTCCATCAGAGGCTTGCTCATGGGGGCAGTCTTGAGAATGAGAGGCAGAAGAAGTAGCAAGGACCCCCCAGTGAAGGGCCCACAGTGGCAGCAGGCCATGGGAGCTATGGGAACATCTGCAGATTCCTTCTGGTAGGAGCTAGACTGGCCTCCAGCAGCTTCAGTTTCTGCACAGGGCTGTTTTCAGCCTTTCATTGCTTCTGAAAGTAGTCTGGTCCCTTTCCATACAGCCATTTTCTCTACTAAATGAACCCGAGTCGGTTCCTGTTGCTTGATGCCCAGATTTTCACTAATCCAGATGGAGCTGTGTCTGGGCAGGATGCAAGTCTAGAGGACAAATGGGCTGCTCCATAGTCTCAGGAGGCCTGGGATCAGAAGCCATCAGAACCCCCAAAGGCTACCAAGAACCTTCCCTACCATGGTGATGGTGATTATTATTGACTTGTGTGTCAACTTGATGGTATTTAGAGTCACCATGGAGACAAGTCCCTGGACACACCTGTGAGAGATTATCTAGATGAGATTGAGGTGGAAAGACTCATCCGAAACGTGGGTGGTACTCTTTTCACAGATTGGGGTCCGGGACTGAGAATAAAAAAGAGAAAGCAAGCTGTATGAAAACATTTGCTACCCTCTGCTTCTAGACTTCAGAATCAATGTGACCTGCTGTCTTGAGATCAAGCCACACAATCCCCCTCACCATCGTGGACTATATTCCCAAACTGTGAGCCAAAAACAAAACAAAACAAACAAACAAAGAAACAAAACCCAAAACCAAACAAACCTTTTTTTCTTTTTCTTTTTTTAATTTATTTACTTTTATTTTATGTGCATTGGTGTTTTGCCTGCAGGTCAGTCTGTGTGAGACTGTATGCCAGATCTTGGAGTTCCAGACAGTTATTAGCTGCTGCTTGTGGGTGCTGGGATTTGAACCTGGGAGAACAGCCAGTGCCCTTAACCACTGAGCCATCCTCTCTCCAGCCCCACACCCTTCCTTTCCTAAGTTGCTATTGTCAGGTATTTCATTGTGGCAACAAGACAAGGAACCAACACAGTGATGACAGTGGTGGCCTTGTAGAAGGCCTCATTCCTCTGCGTGGGGCAGTCTCACTACCATGGAAGACTTATTGTCTGAGGTTGGTTCCCGGCACCCCTTCCAGGAGTTCTGTCTTTGCTAAGCTCAGGTTCCAAGGGCAAATGGGATGGGTCTACCTTTACTTACCATTCACGAAGGCTTTTTCTTTGCTGGGGAAGGCTACTATGGAAGACGGCCCCACACTTGCTATTGTCTGTTCTAGAAAACAATGCAAAGTCACTGAGCTTGAAACAAAGACAACCTTCTAAGTACCTGGGGTCTTTCCCTCCTCTCTGATCACTTAAGGCAGTGGTTCTCAACCTTCCTAATGCTGCGACCCTTTAATACAGTTCCTCATGCTGTGCTGACCCCCCAACCATAAAACTATTCTCATTGCTACTTCCTAACTGTCATTTTGAACTGTAATGTGAATGCCTGATATGCAGGATATCTGATAGGCGACCCCGTGAAAGGCTCATTGGATCCCACAGAGGGGCCATAACCCACAGGTAGAGAGCCGCTGTCTTAAGACATGGTTTATAAAGGATCTGGTTTGGGCCATGGATCCTGTGGGCGGGAAGAGTTCTCTACAGGAGAGGTGATTAAAATATCATTTCTTCCTTCACCAGGAAACAGCCTAAATGGGGGCCAGAATCCAGAAGAAATGAGCAGAAATGGCGATGTGAAACTGGTTGTTTTCCTTTAGCTCCCTCTACAGCTCAGCATTCTTTGGTCGAGGCTGAGGCTTTTCTTTGAGTCATTCAAGGCCACTGTTCACCTCCCTCACCCCACCACACACGTGCTAGGAGGGTTAGAACTGTGAGGTCAAGGCCATGAAATATAGACTCGGGATTGAGATGACCTGGCTCGAAATCCCAGCTGAGTCTATTGGGGCAAGTTATTAAATCACCATGTTTCAATGTCCTCTGATGATACCTATTTTATAAGACTTCCAGGAGACTTATCTATTTGTTTTTAGTACTGGAGATTGAGCCCAGGGCCTCATACATCCTAGGTAAGTTCTCTACCATTGATCTATAGACGTAACCCTATTTTTCTTTCTTTCTTTTGTTTTTAATTTATTCATTCTTTTATGAACACACATACATATATAGTGCTTTTATTGTGTTCCCCCATGACCCTCTCTTATCCACTTCCCCTTTTGCTGAACACTTTCTTCTCCCCAAGAAGGCCCTCCCCTACTTTCATGTCTTTTGTCTGTATGCATGCCTCCTGCATTTAACTGGGGTCACTTGCATGAGCATGGGCAGAAGGGGTTATTACAGGACCAAGGGTAACTTGTCAATGACTATATTACTGAGGACTATGACTCCCTCTCCCCTAGCAACCATTGACAGTTTATAGAGTATGAGTACTACCTGAATGCATGATGGAATGTGGATAGGCCTAATCTTATGCAGCTAGGTACTGCGGCTGTGAGGTCATGGGTACGGCAGTGTTATACCCAGGAAACAGTTTCACAGTGCTCTTTCCCATCTTCCACCTCTTACATTCTTTCTGCCTTCTCTTCCATTATGTGCATGAGCCTTGGAAGAAATTCTAGAGATGTCCTGTTTAGGGCTGAGACTCGGCAGTTACTTATTCTTAGCATTTATCGATTGATTGATTGATTGATTGATTCTGTGTGTGTGTGTGTGTGTGTGTGTGTGTGTGTGTGTGTGTGTTTTCCATGGTGCACATGTGGAAGTCGGAGGACAACCAGTCAGAGTTAGAGCATGTGTGTCCCAGGAGTCGAACTCAGATTCTCAGGCTTGGTGGCGAGGGTCTTTCCTAACTGGGCCATCTCGGAGACCTTCTCCTCAACACTTGGACCAGTTATGAACCTCTCCATTAACTACTGCCCACTGCAAAGAGAAGCTTCTCTGACCAAGGCGGAGAGCAGCACTAGTGTGAATATTTAGAAGGCAGTTTGACACCATGGAAAACAAGAAGTAGTAGGGTCGGCAAAATGGCAGTAGAAGGCTCCCCTCTTGGCCCTATTACCTCCCTAGCTATTGATTTTTAAGCAGGTTTATAGCGCCATGCATGAATCCTTTCTATCTATAGGCCTCAAACTGAAGCTGAAAGTGGTTGGTTACCCCTATAAGCAGTCCGTTGTACCACTATTGCATCCATGGGCATACTTTGCCTGGTAGGTTAGTATTGTAACTCAGAGCACTCCCCACAAGGCAAGATTAGGAGTTGACTTCTCCCCATCAGCCTCCATAGCACCTCCTGGAACGATGAAAGCTAGTCAGCAAGCACAAAGCTTTCATCTCCGTTCAAGCTGAATTTATCTGCATCCTGCAATCCAATTGTGTGGTGCTTATGTCCATAAGGTCTTATCATCCAGTTCTAGTGGATGACCAAAAGTATTCCTTGCCCTATTTTTTGAAATTTGATTTTGAGGCAGGGTCTAAGTGGTATGGGCTGACCGTGAACTCATTCTAAAGCCCAGCCATGTCTTGAACTTGCAATCTTCTTATACCGGCTTCTTGAGTGGCTGGGATTAGAGGTGTGGTGTACTATCATGCCATCAACTGCAATGATTAAATGAGTTAGAGTGTGCTCAGAATGGGACATAGCACAGAGTGTAATCTCAGTAAACATGGCTATCTTGGTTCTCCTGGATGGCGGCTGCACCGTGTTTACTACTCCTGACTTGCTACGTAAGTAATAGAAAACAAGTAATCCTCCAGGAAATTCCTGACTCGGGTCCGGGACGTGGGAAGAGCAAAGCCCTCATGGGAGTTGGTTCCTTCCTTCCACCTTCCTCAAAAACAAATGTTAGAGTGTTTGGTAGCCCTCTTGCTAGGATGTATCACTCCAGACCCTTTCACAAGCCCATACAGGCACACACATATACACATGCATAGGTACATATATGCATGCACAATCACATGGACACACAGACACACACAGACAAGATGCCTGCCTCCAGCAGCTCAACATAGTATCTAGCAGCATGTGCATGTACAATGACCTCTAGCCACATCTGACCTATCCCAGGAGTACGATGCCTGTACTCATGATTCTTGGTCTACAAACCCATCCTATATGCTTGGAGTCTAAAATCAGAGCCTTGGAGGAGGAGAAGCAATGGTATAAACCAGTGTTCTTAAACTACTCACTAGAAGATTCTCATTTTCTCTTCTCCCACTTCTAACAAAATTGACGGTTCTGGAGCCAATTGTCTCCCAGGCAGGTCTAGCATCTGAACAAGAACTTTCTCAACAATAACAATGATACCCAAACTAATAACAAAAGAAACTATGTGCTAAGCACTCAGAAATGCTTGTCACTGCTCATATGACTTCTGTATATGAACTCCTTAATCTCTTTAAGGATCTTATGAAGTAAGTACTGGAGTTATCAGCCCATTTTACAGACGGGAAAACTGAATCATAAACAAGTGGTAACTTGCTCCAAGGTCATCAGTGAGAGGCAGCCCATCTGGTTCCACAGATTGGGCTGTTAACTACTGGATATTTTTTCTTAGATACTGAGGGATTTATAGCCCCTCCAACACCATCGCACATGTGTAATTCAAAAAGCCAGGTCTGAGCCATAAAGTAATGTGAGCAAGGGCGGCCAAACTCTACTCACCTCCCCTGGTGCCCACTTAATGCTTTCAAAGCAGGAGGCCGACTTTCTAGACTGCATTTTCTAGAATAACTCCTTGCTCAAAAGATTTCTCCAGCATGGGCTGCTTCATTTAGCAGATAATCCAAACGCTGCTTGCTCCACCCTCTGGTCAAGACGACTTGGGCCTGAAAGTTCCAGGTTACCTGAGCCCAACTGGGGTTGCTGTTCCTTGAGAGGTATAGAAGGTATCTCTTGGCCAGAATGAGAGCAACTTGGGCCACCCTGCAAAGGGCAGGAGAACGGCTGCAAAGTGTGAACCTGTGAGCCCCTTTGCAGCTACAGAAAACAGCTTGGTATCAAGGTCCGAAATAACTTGGACCACCCTAGGCCTGTTTCTCTCTGTCTCTGCTTCTCTCTGTCTCTGTCTCTCTCTGTCTCTGTGTCTCTGTCTCTGTCTGTCTTTCTGTCTGTCTGTCTGACTGTCTCTTATCAGTTTATAGGACCAATGTCAGTAGTTCCACGTTCCCAGAGTCCACGATGGTAAATACCAAGGTACATATAGTACCGCCAACCAATTGAGGCCAAGACTCAGTCCTTAGGTTTCCAAACCCTTAAAGGCAGTAACTTGTAGGCCTCACATTCCTCCTGTTTGGGCAGTGTGTTCTCTCCTTGCAGGGGCCAGCAAGGGGTTAAAGGCAGGCAGGACCTGGAAGGTTTGATGGACAGGGGAATAGGGAGGAAGGGAGATATGATGTGTTTACCTAATGACTAGGGTAAGAGGCACATTTTACCTGGCCATCTGGGCCTTCCCAAGAGTCAACATGCCTGACCAGGAGCAGGCCTCGGTTGCTCCTGGGAGAAGCAAGGGCTAAAGCACACATGGTGTTATTAATAGACCAAACTCCCTGGGACCCTTTTTCCCTGAGCTGTTTCCATGTGAGGCTCCATCCGAGCTTTGTTTCTGGTTCTCATGAGTTATTTCTGCCCTCTGCCCTCATTCCCTTTGCGGTAGGTCAGCTGGGTGGGGGGTGGGGACGGCCTGATGGCATGCTTAGTGGTCACAGAATCGGGAAGGGTTCTTTCTGAGCGTGGGCAGGGCCTTCCTCGGCCTCCATGTTGCGCTCCAGAGAAAGAGCTCCATCAAGAGCGGGGTGGGGGTGGGGGTTGGGGTGGGGGTTGGGGGGTGGGAGGGCTGATTGCAACAAACCAGGTATCCAGGAAGCCTACAAGTCGGGATGTGGGGGAGGTGCCCTGAGAGACAGCTGCCCACCAAAGGACTAATGGATTCCCTCTGTGCACGGGGAAGGCTCGCGCCGAAGCGGCAACCCAGAATTCCCCCAAGTGAACTGCTCAGGCTATAAACGCGGGCTTAGCTCTGTCTAGCTTCTCACCTCGTTCTTGCTGGGACAGAGGGGTGCAGTCCTGAAAGGTGATGCCACCGCACTGGCTGCATCACCCCTACCCCTGAACAATCTGGTAGCATCCTGCCGCTTCCTAGCCGCGGTGATGTAAGGAGAGCAACGATCCTCTTCAGGGCCAGGAGGCAGAGAAAACTCCACCAAATGTCTTCTTGCTGTGGAAGGTAGAGGAGTGTGGCTGGCTGCCGGACCTCAGAGCGGGCGGGGTCCTGGAGAGTTGGAACCCAATGTGGCATTTAGGAGAAAGTTCAGCCTTAGATTTGGAAAGGGGCGTGGTGGTGACAGAGACACGATGCGTTGACCCGGTGAATGTATGTGAGAGGCTTGAGAAACGAAGAGGAAAAAGTCGGTAAGGATGAGAGGAGAGGAGTAAGAGTCTTCTGAAGTTTGTATCTTGGAAGCCGGTGTAAAGCTAGCTCAGTGCCCAGGATGTGCTTCACAAAGGCTGGGGAGGAAAGGGACAAAGGGCCATCAGGAAGAGGAGGACAAAAGCTAAAGAATAGACACACTTGATGCCTCCACATCCGAATGTCCCCCTCCAAAGTCTGGATGTGAAGGTGACCATTCTTGTGTCGTAGACGCAAGCCCAGCAGTTCAGAGTGGGATGCCCAAAGACACAGATAGTCCGTGGTGGCTGAAGGGGGAAGTAACGCACACCAGAGCTTAACCTCAGCATTTCATTGCAAAAAGCAGATGGAACCTCAAGAAGGAAAGAAAAAAAAATTAGCTAGGATAGAGACAGGAAGTGGCATTTTAGAGAATGGGTCCGACCTTACAGGAACTCCCATTTAGGTCTACATTTAAAATATTTATGTAGTACCTGTCTGTTAAGGGGGAAAACAGGTGACCACTGTAGGCAGAGGGGTCGTGCGCACAAGGGTTTGGAAGTCTAAAATGTGAAACTGTGTACATCGGATCTCAGGGTTGTGTTCGGCAGAGGGTAACAGAGGGCTCTAATGTGTCTCTCTAGCTCATCTCTCTCAGAGAATGAGAGGGCTAACATGGCAGTTTAATGACGCCATCGGGGACCCGTCTTTATATCTCCTTTCTCTAGCATCCTTACATCGGGGCGTTTGTCTTCTTTGTCGTAAGTTGCTTGCTCTACCTCCAACCACTGCCTCAGAGCTCCAAGCAGAAAGGAGGAAATGATGAGCAAAGTGTTGCCCGTTTATTTTGGTGGCAAAGTTTCCCTTCGGATTCAGTCTGCTTTGAAACAGCCAGGAGGGTGTCTCCTGGTTCCTTACCTACGGGAGGATGAACACTTGAGTCTTTTTCTTTTCCTTTTCTGTAGTAGCGGCAGGAAAGACATAAGTGAATTGAAATTAATGCTTATCAAACAAGTTGTTATAGTTTGTTTATTACTGTTTATAGTGTGTCTACAAAAGGTGTGAGTGGTCTATTTTGTTGTAAGGCATTAGTAGATGGGACTTGATGAGAACTGAACTGCCTGTGGCATTTTACGTGTAGGGTTGGCATAAACTAATTTCATGAAGCCAAATCATGGTAGCCATGGAAAGCTGTTTGTCCTTTCAGCAACCCTGAGTGTGGTCACTGGCAAAAAAGGTTGATTGTATTTCTCCAGAAGGAGCTACTCTTACATTTCAGGAGGATAGTATGAGTAAACATGTTTTCTTGATTTCTTTTAGCCTTTCTTTCTATTTAATTGCTTATTTATCCATCTATCTGTTCATCCACCCACCCAGTCACTACCCACACTCACCCATCCATCCATCCATCCATCCCCACACCCACCCACTCACCCACTATCCATACTTACCCATCCTTCATTCATCCATCTATTCATACACCCACCCACACACCCACTACTAACACTCACCCATCCATCCACCCACCCATTACCAACATTCACCCATCCATTCATCCCATCTACCCACCCACCCACTACTCACACTCATCCATCCATCCATCCATCCATCCATCCATCCATCCATCCACCCAATGGTGTGTCTGTATATCCACCTGCCTCACATTCACCCACCATCCATCTAGCTATCCACTTACCTATCCATCTGTCAGTCTGTCTATGCATCTACCCATCCATCTGCCCATCTGTTCATCATCCTTCAATCTGTTCATCATGCATCTGTCGAATCAGCTGCTCAGTAAACAGTTAAGAACCCATGTGCCCGCTGTATTACTCATGTGCTAGGCTTGTTTCTCTCTCTCTCTTTTCCCCAGACCCAGCTGAGACCTTTTCCAGACGTGGGAGCCTAAGGATGGAGAGTTATCTAAAAACCGTTGCTATTTCAGTCCAGAACTTGAAGTTAAAAATGTTCAAATGGAAAAAAAAGTTTAAAAATATAGATGTGTATTTTTCTAAAACCCCATTAAGCTGTCAAGGGCCCACACTGTGTGTTTCCTTTCCCACCGTTGCTAATCGGCAAGTTGTATGTGCCCCAAACAGAAGAGTAGTCCTCCTTTGCTCTTCCTCTTCTTCATCCTCCAGCCCCGCCCTCACCCCCACCCTCCCTTCTTCTGTTGCTTATACTTAATCTATTCCCCAGCCTCAGGGACCCAGTAGCATGATTTCCACTCCCAGGAGAGGTTGCTAAAGGGAACAGCAGCCCTATCTGCCTGGAGGCTGGGATGTCTACTGCATGCTCTGTGGTGTGTTTAGACTGCCTAAGCAGCTCAAATCCTGGCTGCATCATTTTCTAGGTGTATCACTCTGAGTGTTTTATTGCTCTGGATCCCAGCTTCTTCTTGTGTAGAGTGAGAACTGGCATCCCCTGCATCTTCCTGGCTCCGTGAATGGAAATAAACAGAGTGTGTCAGGCACCAGCAGAGCGTGGACTCATGTTTGCCATTGAAACTATTTCTGTGCTGGGTGATGGTAGGGAATGCCTTTAATCCCAGCACTCTGGAGAAAGGCAGATCTCTGTGAGTTTAAGGCCACCCTGGTCTACAAAGCCAGTTCCAGGACAATCAGAGCTGTTACACAAAGAAACCTTGTCTCAAAAAAACAAAACAAAACAAACAAACAAACAACAAAAACAAAAAAACCCAGCTTCTACGATATGCTAGGGTCTTACTGCCCTCCATTCTGTTCGCCACATTTAGAGTTTTAACAGAGAACTAGAAGATAGACCTTTAGACTCCCTCATTCAATCCTGTAATTAATGTAATCGTATAATAATTTGATATAACAAGTGAAAAAAATAAAATGGAAGAGACTCTTCTAAAACTGACCAGGTAGGGTAGTGGGCAGAGTCAACCTGGTGGCCATGGGAGTACCTCTTAGCTCTCTCCTCTCTTCACAGTCTACCAAATGCTTATATTGAAGTATTTAGTATTTAATATTGTTTTGCTGAAGAAATTGTGTCCCTCGATGTCCTACCATCATCATAGCCACTTCTCCCCTGCTAATGTCTAGAGAATCAAAAACACACAAGTAAATCGTCTTCCCCGTTGTGCGGCACAGCAGGCAGAAGCCTGGAGAGCTGTCTAGAGGAGAGGTCCTGAAGCTGAGACAGCACAGGACAGGCAAAGGCAGCGAGGCAAGACCTTCACCTCTGATTTAAGGCAGAGTCTCCTCATTTATCAACTTCTCCCTTGGCTAAATGAAGGAATTGTTTCAAAGGAAGTAGTTAGGCCTGGTGGGTGGCAAATGTTTGTCATCCTAGCACTCTGGAGAATGAGGCAGAAGGGTCTGGAGTTAGAGGCCAGCCTGGGCTACATACATAGGGAGTCATAGGAAGACCCTGTCTTAAAACAACAAACAAACAAACAACAATAATGAAAGAAACACTTACAAGTAATTGAAGATAAGTCTGAAATATAGAGCATTTTTCTAGCCTTGGGTTCATATGACTCTGATTTACATATATATAAGCAGGGACCCAAGTTCTGAGGATGCTGTGAACAGTTGAGCTGGAGCAGTTCAGGAGTCATCTTTTACAAAACTGAGGTCCAGAATGTTCCCCAAATATCTCAGTGACCCATGACATTGCCTCTGGGCTTTTCATCGCATCAGCTATTTAGAAATCAGCTGACTAATTGTTGGTGCTGAGGAGGTTATGTGTGCCACAAGGCATTCCTGACGGTTGTGTCAAGATCTCAGCTTTTGAGAGGCTTGAAATTTAGCTGAACATGCAAATGGCAGCAGCTATAAGTGATAGCTCAGGACATCCCAGCAGAACACGTATGAATTGTAGCCTAGGCTGCAGTGACAGGGTCACTGAGCTGGGGGGTCCCAGGATCACCCATATCTCCCTGTTATCCGGGAGGTCCTTGGCCAATCTCTGTGAAGTGACTAGTCAGCCCATGTTTACCTCTGTGAACCCCTTACCCAAAAGATCTGCTTCAACTTCCATGTCCCATGTCTTTGTTCAACCACACTCAAGGTGACAGCTAGGACCAGGTTTCTCGTGAAAGACCTGACTACAGATTGGAAGGGGAACACTCAATGTGGCTGGGCCTGGGGTCTTACCCTCCCCATGGTGAAGGCTTTCACAGTGAGGGTAGAGAAAATAAAGGGTGCTGGGAGAGGACAATGGAGTGTGCCTGTGGCGCAGTGGAGGTGGGAGGAGTGATTAGGACACACTCTTTGCTGAGAGAGTGCACAGCCCAAGTCCCTGATCCACTGGGTCAGGCATGAGAACAAGAGCACTTTTATCTGGAGGGAAGCGTTCCCAGAAAAATACTCTGAGCTCGAAAATTCCTGTCATCCTTGCTCATTTATTTTGTACGATACAAGGGCTCAAACAAATTCTTGCACTTTACCGTGGAGCCCTGACATAAAGGAGAGCCTGTATACAGCAGTGGTGGCGACTTGCACACAGCCTCCCTGGCTGCTGCTCTCTTGAGGTTCCTGAACCACCCTCTCCTATTAATACCCGAATGCTGGCAACCCTACCAAGCCAGCCATCCCGTTGCCCTTCAGGCTCAAGCCTGCCTCCATAAATGCTCTACTGAAGGAGAAAGATCCTTTCTTAGCAACAGAAACCCCATTTACCAGTGAGGAGGCTTTTGGGTTGTAAGTCCGAAAATACCCTATCAGGAATGAATTAAAGCACAAATAAATACTCTCATGCTTAGTGGAAGCAGACAGTAGTTACAATTGTTTAGTGACTCAATGATTTCAGCCGGGCACAGGCGTCCCCTGTTCATCCTGTTGGTCATTGCATGGTCACAGACGGCCACCATAATTCCGAGAAGCAAGTCCTCACAGAAGAACCCCAAAGTGGAAATGGGTAAGTGCCAAAGGTCATTATATTCGTTACTTGTCTCATTGCTGTTATAAGTGACTGACATTGAAGAATGGTATGCTGATGTTGGCTCATTGAGTGTATAGTGCATTGTGGTGGGAAAGCCATAATGGAAAGAGCTTGAGGCATCTGGTCAACCTGTATCTACATTCAAGGAACAGAGAGTGGCAGATGCTGGAACCCATCTCCTTTTTCACGAGTCTCGGGACATGGAACAATGCAGTCCAGCCTTAAAGTGGGTCTTCTCACCTCTGTTCATCTACTCTAGAGGATTCTCTCCAGATATGTCTGCTAGGTGATTCTAGATACTGTCAGTTTGGCAATTAATGCTATCCCTCGCTGTAGTTTTCATTGCTATGTCTTATTAAGAAAGTCTTTTTTCAAACAGGATTTCTTCATGTTTCATAGGCCAGAGCAGGATCAGATGTCAACTGCAGGCCAATCACTAGCAAAGTCAAACATCTCTTTGATAATTTAAAACATTCATCCTCATTGGGAGTGATATTCTACAGAGGTGGAAATTGGTTCTTGGGGGGTGGGCATAGAAAGACACACACACACACACACACACACACACACACACACACACAAATGCACTGGAAGTGTTATACTTTTATGAAAATTAGAAACAAAATGTCTAAAAGGCTCCTTCAGGTGAAGGACCTTACCCCAGTCATGATTCCTTGCTGCTTCCTGGGGACATTTCTTTTGGTCTGGCAGGCAAGAGAATGATGGACAAATAAGGACTAACTTTGTCTGCCACACCCTACCTGGGAATAACCATGCTCTGCAGGATGAAAACAGTGTCTGTCTGTGACTTCAAAAGTGTGCAGGACCACTGACCTGCTTTCAAAGGTGGCCATGGCCGGTAACTACATGGCAGAACTGAGTGTTTAAGTTGACAGCCAGAACTGAGTTTCTGCGGACAAAAACAGAAATTAGCAAAGGATCTGGGATTAGTAAAGAGACATTTAAAGGATATTTTTTAACAAGTCAGGCTATGTAGTGAGTGACTATGTTAAATGACTTAATACATATCCCCCCTCTTGTGTGGCACTCCAATGAGATGAAGCCTGTGGGTCTCGGCCATTAGCACTCTACTCCAGTGAACATAGACCACTGAATGGTGAAAAAGCTGAAGGGATTAATCTTGATAGGCAGGTGGCCGGCTCCTGGCAGCCTGGGGAATATAAAGGTAAGAGGAATAATTTGCCTTATTCCTTTTCCCAGCTCATTTTCAATCCCCTCCCTTACCCTCTGATGCTTAAGCTCTTGTCTATGCTTTTCTGGACCTTCCAATCACTGTCCTTGCCTTGAGATGGTCAGTATTCTCACAGCAGAAGAGAATCTAGGTTTGGTGTGTGGGAGAGCTGAGGAAGATGAACAGGTGGTCTGTAGCATCCTCAGAATTTCCCACATTTCTGTATCCATCACCACACACTCCATTTTGGTTACTCTGGAATCTTGACTTACAGAGTCTACCTGCTGCCTGGATGTTTGCTTTCATGGCCTCTCTGGGGCTATAGGAAGCAGCGACAGGTAGTACCACACTATCATTGTTCCTTGTTCCTGAAAGAGGACAGTGAGATGGTGTTCTCTTCTGGGACTGATAAGGTAGTTTGAATGTAATTGGCCCCCATAAGCTCACAGGGAGTGGCACTATTAGGAGGTGTGGCTTTGTTGGAGTAGGTATGGCCTTGGAGGAAATGTGTCACTGTGGAGGCAAGCTTTGGGATCTCATGTGGTGCTCAAGCCACACCCAGTGTCTCAGTTCCCTTCCTGTTGCCTGCAGATCAAAGATGTAGGAGTCTCAGCTCCTTCTCCAACACCATGTCCACCTTCAGGCTGCCATGTCCTGCCATGATGATAATGGCCTGAACCTCTGAACTGTAAGCCAGCCCCAATTACATGTTTCCTTTTTAAGAGTTGCCATGGTCATGGTGTCTCTTCACAGCAATAGAAACCCTAACTCAGACAACTAGAACCTGGACGATCTAAACTGGTGCTTCTTGACACATGTGGGTTCCATGGTCTCCTCTCTTTTACCAGGTTCCCATGACTCACACTGATGACTTCTCATATTAGTGTCACTAAAAACTAAGAGGAGTTATATCCGAGGAACAGTGTGTGGGTGACGTTCAGACCCTTCTCATGCCTTTCTATAAGTCAATGCTTCCTGAGACTAGCTGTAGGCTACTCTGGGAGTTTTTAAGTCAGGATTGCTTCCTAGGTCCCAGCTCAAGTCAACCTCTCCAGCTGGAACTCAGGTTTTAGGTTTCAAAAACCAAATTCCCAATTGGTTCTAATGTGACACTAAAACTGAGAAACAAATGTGTGTGTTCTGTGTACGTGTATATATTTCCTCCACCAAGCATACACTTTGTTTTGAAAACATCAAAAGAAAATAAAGTAGTACTCATTTTGGAAAGAAGCAAAGTCCATTTTCACTTGATTCTTTCTATTAAAAAAAGATCTTTTTTTAAAAAAATTAAATGTGAACTTGTATATATGGAGAAAGCTCACATTTTTAGTCTTAAACCCAATGGGAGACCAAGAAAGAAACCTTTTAGAATGTTAGTAAGATAACTTGAAATAGACATAATTTATATTTCACTTATTTAAATGAGGAAGAAAGTATGGAAAAGACATTTGAAGTGAGTGGCATGCCAGCTGAACATAGTTTCTGGGGAGCCTCAGCATGTATCCTTGCCATGTGCCCATCTTTAAATAGGTGTGTTATTTCTGCACCGCCCCAGATGATAGCTGCTTCTGGTGGAAGCTGAGATTTCATAACTGCATGTTTTGTACCAGATGTGGTTGTAAAAGTAGTAGGTGCCTCGACTGAGGTTGCCCAGGGACGAATATAGAAGCATAAAGGGGTAAAGAAGCAAGTCTGAAAACACACTTCCAGGGAGTCCTGCTCCTGCGGCCCCTTCCCTGTCCGTGGAGCAGCTGCTGAGACCAGGCCATTGGCAAGAGTTAGCCAAAGGCGTTCTTCTGCCCATTCACCGAGGGTGGGCTCAGAAATGGCTTTCTTGGCTGAGGGCTGGCAGTTCCAGGATGCAGAGGCAGACAGACCCTGAGGTGCTGACTCCAGGCAGCATTGGCAAAGTCCTGAGCCTGAGGCTTCTGAGAGAAGTGGGTGATTTATTCCCAGGGGCAGCTGTAACTGAGCTTTTAGCCTTTGGTCAGATTCATGACATCTATGTGTTGGTGACCATGACAGCTTTAGCTGCTACTTATTTCTCTAAATCAAGATCTCTCTCTCTCTCTCTGTCTCTCTGTCTCTCTGTCTCTGTCTCTGTCTCTGTCTCTGTGTGTGTGTGTGTGTGTGTGTGTGTGTGTGCTCACATGCATATGCTTGCACAGACGCATGCATCCATGTGTGCATGTGGGAGCCAGAGACTAACATCATAATTCCTCCTCTGTCACTATTCATTTTATTTTTTTTGAGACAGTCTCTCACTGAATCTGGACCTCACCACATCAGTTAGTCTGGCTGGCTGGCAGATTTCTGGAATCCATTTGTCTCTCCCTACTTATCTCAGTGTTGGGTTTGATTTTAGACAAGTGTGGCTGTGCTCAGCTATTACACGGGATCTGAACTCAGGTCCCCATGCTGGTATAAGCACTTTCCCCACTGAGTCCCTAAATCGTGGCTTTTAATGTTACCATAGGCAATGTGTTAATAAAGAAGTTGCCTAAAATTTGCTTTAAAGATAGAAAAATAATGTTTCTTGCTAAGCACTAAGAGTGCTAAGCACCCTCTGGGCCCAGAGTTTCTATATTATGTGCAAAGTAAACTAATATACTTAAGTGCTGAAATCCATCTATAGTTAATTACATAGTTGTCTAATGTCACCATTCACATCTATTTACTAATAACTTTATCCCTTGTATTCATGTAAGGTAGCAAAGACCTTTGTTGCCAAAGAGCTCCAAAATATATTGATTAATCCACATTTTTCTCATTTAAAACTATCCTCAAGTATTTGTACAACAATGCCCTTTCTTAAATAGACCATAAAAGCCCCAGGGAGGGGACTATACTTTTGATGTATTCAAAAGGTCTGTAAAATATGGGGCTGGACAATGCTTTGCAAGCCTGAGGACCTGAGTTTGATCCCCAGAACACACATTTTAAAAGCTGGGTGAGGTGGTACACACTTGTAACCCCTGGGCTGAGGAAACCAGGGACAGGCAGATTCCTGAGGCCTGCTAGTTGGCCAGCCTAACCTACTTGGCGAATTCCAGAACAGTGAAAGACCTTGTCTAAAAAACAAAAACAAGCCACCAGCAAGATAGATGGAAGAATTATAATTGAGGTCATCCTCTGGCCTCCATGAGCACATTCATAAAAAATAAAATAAAAAAGTCTTTAATATGCTGGAGTATACACTATTTGTGCCCAATGAGTTTATGGCCACCATCTAGTAAGATCACTGGGTCACCAGCCTTTTGATACTGTGTTTATCGCACTGAATGTCAAAAACGGGAATAGAGATTGTAGGCAGAGCATCTGGGATTTGATTTAACCCAGTGCCCTCTTATTATAGAAATAGATATTTAAAAAAAAAAAAAGGAAGAAAAGAAACGGAGATTCAGGGAAGTAACTTGCCACCAAGTATAAGCGAAGGAAGGAATTTGAAGTAATTGTGTCACGAGGCTGCTACTGGCAGTTCACTTTACCCTGGAGAAGCAGACCCCTGGCACCAATGTTAATAAGGCTGGGATTATTAAACTCCACTGCAAAAGAAAATCGATGTCTACACTAACTACAGAAGGGCACACGTATCCCTCTATATCAATTAGGGAGCCACGCAACACAAAGGAGTGTACCACTGCCCTGGTTCTGCTTTGAAAAGGTGAACTGACTACCTTAGCTATTGGATGACGCCTGGCATCTTTTGTGATGGAGAGACAAATGAAGACACCCCAATGCCGTCTGCTCTCACAAAGCATCCTACCATTCCCGGGCTATCCTTGACTCTTGGCTCGGTAATGGCTTCCAGGAACCCAAAGAAAGAAAGCAAGTCTGCATGGTTGCCTCATCTCCCTTGAGGAAACAGCCCACGTTTCCCACGGTCTCTGTCCTTTTCGCCCTAATCTGCTCAGACACCTTGTTGATCCCCCCCGAAAGGAAACCAGACAGCAGCATAGATGCAGCATCCTGAAGGAGAAGCTCCTGTCTGTGTTCGTGGTGACTTGTGAAGTCCAGTTCCCTCTAAGGAGCCCCTCACCCGGAGGCTACATACCCCAGCCCTGGCAGTACCCTTCCTCCTCCCTCAGCCCAAGGCCATCTGGCATGCAGCAGATTGGAATTTTGCTCCCTTGAGGTCCTTGCTCCTACTGGCTCCATCTCCCCCTTTGCTCACTCTTGCCAGGCTACCAAAGTGCATGAGTATTGGCTTCTGCTTCCTCATGGGCCTCACTTCAGAGCTCCAACTCAGAGCATCATCAGATAGGAGTCTAGTCATGGCTCCTTCACTCACTAGATGGGTAACTGTAAGTCACATACTGCTGTTGTTTTTGCTCTTTAGGGGGCCCCGCCACTCAGCTCCCAAATAACTCACAAATGGAGGCTTATTCTTAATTATAAATCCCGACCTTAGCTTGGCTTGTTTCTTGCCAGCTTTTCTTAAATTATCCCCAGATGGGGATCCCCAGGGCTTTTTCCTTTGCTTACTTCTGTAATCTTACTTTCACTCTTACTCTGTGACTGGCTGGGTGGCTGGCCCCTGACATCTTCCTCTCCTTGTTCTCTTGCTCTTTCTTCTTTTCCTCCCAGATTTCTCCTTCTATTTATTCTCTCTGCCTGCCAGCCCTGCCTATCCTTTCTCCTGCCTCGCTACTGGCCATTCAGCTCTTTATTAGACCATCAGGTGTTTTAGACAGGCACAGTAACACAGCTTCACAGAGTTAAACAAGTGCAACATAAAAGAATGCAACACATATTTGCATCATTAAACATCTTTACATCATTAAACAAATGTTCCATGGCATAAACAAATGTGACACATCTTAAAATAAAATTCTACAACAATATACATTTCCTTTCCCTCTTAAACCAATTTTGTTGTGACAGAATTTTCTATAAAAACAAAACAAAACAAAACAAAAAAACAGAAGTCTTATGAACCCAGGCTGACCTCAAACTACCCAAGTAGATGAGGATGACCTTGAACTTCTGATCTTTCTCCTGAGTGCCAAGACTATAGATGTGCCCTACCACACCCAGTTTTATGTGGTTTTTGGGTTGAATCTAGCGCTCTGCGCATGTTAGGAAAGCATTCTACCAACTGAGCCATAACCCCAGCCAGAACTTAACTTATATTTTAAACCGTGTATCTATTTAAGTGTTTCATTAATTTATATATATATATATATATATATATATATATATATATATGTGTGTGTGTGTGTGTGTGTGTGTGTGTGTGTGTGTGTGTGTGTGTGTATGTATATAGTTACATGGACTCATTCAGCCATGAACATACTATTTATAAAGGATATTATTTTTTAACTTCTTTTAGTTTCATGTTCGAAAACAGGATTAATTTTCCTGACCTTCCTTAAAAGTGTAGTTGATAGAAAATCATGTGTGTGTGTGTGTGTGTGTGTGTGTGTGTGTGTGTGTGTGTGTGTGTATGGTGGTGCTATTGTGCATGCATACATGCATAAACACCCATGAGGAGGACAGAACAGGACATTGGGCATCTTCCTTTCTTACTCTATGTCTAATTGCCTTGAGTCAAGGTCTCTCACTGAACCACACACTTGTCAATGTTTGGCTAGACTGATTGTCCAATGAGCTCTCAGGATCCACCTGTCTCCACCCCACAGTGCTGGAGTTAGCCATGCCTGGCCTTTTACATGGTGCCAAGGCTTCAAACTCAGGTTCTCCTCCTTGCAGAACAAATGCTCTTACCCACTGAACCATCTGCCCAACCTCTGCTCCCCAAATATTTTTAAACCTTGAAGATGAGCATAATATTGGAAGATCCTCTGTCTTCAAATAAGAATATCCATACCTATCATCATCCTCAACAGTCCTAGCAAATGCTCAGGCTCTCTCTTGCTTCATTTTTGTCTAACTCCTAGGAGCAACAGCTCCCCTCTCACTTTGGCCTTGCCTCATTGTTAAGGTCTGTCTGCTTAGGCATTTTCTATGTGATCATGTATTCAAATTCATATGTACTTCAGTCCTAGCCCAGTGGTTCCCACCCTTCCTAATGCTGTGACCCTTTAATACAGTTCTTCATGTTGTGATGACCCCCAACCATACAATTACCTTGTTACTATTGCATAATTGTAATTTTGCTACTATTATGAATCACAATGTAAATATCTGACATGTGACCCCCCCCCCCAAAGGGATCACAACCTACAGGTTGAGAACCGTTGCAAAGCCTGTAGATGTCTATGTCTTATGGTACTGTTGTTTTCCTGAAGGGCCCATTTGATTCTCTGAACACAAGTTCTCACTCATTGCTTATCGGACATGATGGCTAATCTTCCTTACTAACTTGACAGGATTTAGAAACCTAGGAGACACAGCTCTGGGTATGTCTGTGAGGGTGTTCCTGAGGAGAGGAGGCCCATCCTGAACGTGGGTAGCACCAACCTATGGGATGGGGTCCTAGTGTGAATACAATGGAGAAAGTCAGCTAAGCACTGTTGCGCGTTTCTCTGCTCCCTGACTGTGGATGCAATGTGATCACCCATCTTACACTCCTGCTGCCAGAGCTAGAGCCAAGTTTACTATGGTACCTGCCCAGCCATGATGGACTGTACTCTCACACTGGGAGCCAAAATAAATCCTTATTTCCTTAAGTTGTCCGGTTACTTTATCATATAATAATGAGCAAAGTGATACAGAGGACACAGAGCTGAGATGCCCTGCAGGCCAGCATCACAGACAACCACAGGCAACCTTGAGCTGTTCCACAAGGATATGAATTTGAGTATAAGCCATGGCCCATGGAGATCTTTCAAATCACCACAAAACTTTGCCATATAGTCTCTGTACTGATTCACACAGCCCAGGGCTTCTTTTAACATGACATCTCCAGGTCATCAGGGAAGATATACGGCCATCAGATATGCTGAGGTAGCATTTTCAGATTGTAGTTGGCTCTCCCAGGAATCAGGTAGGGATAAGAGCTTGACATGGAGATGGGGTCCCCTGCGGGGGAGCTGAAATCACCCTTAGAGGATCAGGAGGTAGAAGAGAAAATGTTTAGTAAGGAAACTCCAGCAAGCAAGGACTTAGAGTCCTGGTGTTGTCCTCCTGAGACCAGGAAGTCTGAGGGTACAGGTCAAGGCTGGGTCCTCAACCAGCCATAGGTCTGAGAACCAGGGAAACCTGAAGAAAAAAGAAAAAAACAAAAACCAACAACCAGGCAGTGACTAAACAGAGAAGGTAGGAGAGTGACCATAGCCACAGGTACACTGTGTGTTGTAAGGGCTTCGGGAGGTCATGGATGCTCTTCCATGTCACGTGAGAAAAATAGTCCTGAGGGACACTGCCTGGACCACATGTGCCCAGGTCCCCTGAGGCCGCCACTGACCCAACAACTTGGCTCCTATAAGGAGGGAAGGACAATCTGGGAAGAATCGTAGCTTTCCAAGTAAGTGGAAGGACAGGGCAGGGAAAATGTCAAAGGAGGGCCACAAACATCGGGTCACTTCTTAGCCCCGCTTTACCCCAAATGTCAAGCTAGTTAGTCCTTGTCACATGGCATGTGTGATAGGTGTCTAGTAAATATCCAGCCTTCCCCATGTAGAGCTCACCTTTCTTGGGAAGCCTGACACCAGCTATGAATCAGGCATTCACTGCCTGCCTACCTGCTTTGATGCCTCCTCCTCTTGCCTTGTCCAAGCTGCCACTATCCCTGTACGGCTCCAGGTGATCTGCTCACCCTAGACGCCATGAAGTCTGAACTACACCTATCAACAGAAGGGAAAAGAATAGATAGGCATGTGTACTGCCTAAGTGATCTCTAAATCAGGATTTACAGGATAGGAGAGTCTAGAGATGGGCCTTGAATGAAGAGGATTGGTGCATTGAAGACATTATGTCAGGAAGGGAGAAGAAAGCCGGGTGAAAAAGGACATAGATACAATGTACCACAGCCTAAACGCTGCGCTACACTGTGAGCCATTCTTCAGGTTCATCTAATTGAACTCCCCCTTGGTTCTGCATTGTTAAAATAGCCGTCCTAGAAATAGCGAGTATTTATTGCACACTTTAGATGCCTGATCTTGTTTAACTCTGACAAGGCTTTATGAAGTAAGTACTGTCATTACCCCCAGATTTCAGCTCCTTGCCCTGAGTTCCTAGCTGGTAAGGGGCTCTATGGAGCTCTAGAGCTGCTGTCCCATGGGCACTTCTGACATTCATTTGTTCATTGATTTATTGATTGATTCACTCATTCATTTCTTTACCGGGCACTTACCAGCTCGGGGATCAAGACATAGATCTAAAGATGAGTACTCATAGAAGCTGCCCCCAAAGACTCACAGGCTAGTGAGAGAAACACTATATAAGCAGAGAGCCCTGCTCTATCAGCGTTAGTACCTCAACAGCAGTCACCCCAACAAGTTATCCACATAGCCCTTGATCTGTCAGCTCCGTGAGTCCACCCTTCTGTGTTCCATCTGCCTTATCCCACAATCCTTTGCCATCCTCTAAGCTATTGACATCTGCATGCTGATTTCCTGTGGTCCCCTTCTAATGGCTTTGTCTTGTTGCTGGACGTGGCTGCCTGCCAGATGCAGGTTTACCCTTCGTGAGTCCCAGCATTGAAAAAATAAGGGCAGTGGACGCTCAGGTATGTTCACGGCTCAGGTTGGTGACATGCTTTTCTCTTTTTCCAAATCAACCTCAGGTTGCAAACCAGAGCTGGTTTGTGTGCTGCCAGCCCAACACCTTCACCCGAGGGAGCCAAGATCATGGGACCTCAGCACACAGAACTGATGAGGGGGAAGGGACATGTCTTAGGTAGCTGAGCTATCAGCAGGTCTGGTGCCATTTAGACCCCCACAATCTGAGACAGTTGACATTCCTGTAGACTCAAGTCACAGCTTCCGAGTGTCCCCCCACACCTAACATAAAGAGCACCCATAGAGCACTGCCTTCCCCTCCCTAGAAGACCCCACAGCAGAGAGGGGCTGGAGCTGAGATCTCAGGGTGACACCACTTGCCATACTCTGAAAGATGGTGTCCTAAGTGCTTTCTGCTCGGGCCCTAGGCTTTGATCTCATTCTGTTTTCGTTTGTTGTTGCTGTTTCTCTCCATGGAAGGGGAGCATAGGTATCAAGCAAAGCTGTCTGCCAGATACTCACCCCCCCCCCCCCCGCCCCCCGGCAATCCTATGGGCAACCTTCTTCCCAGGAGAAGGAACCAATGCTGGCCTCTGACTGAATCTTAGGCATTTACTATGTGTTGACTGTGTCCACAGCTTGGTAATGGCCCCAGAAACATAAAAACAATTTCTCTCAGTACTCACAATGTACTTATAGCATGCTGGGAATGTGGTTGTGAAAAGCAAGTCCCTGGCCTCTGAGAGCTTATGTTCCAACACAGTGTGTAAGGAATGATAAGGGAGAGAGAATATGCATGCATGAAAGTCCTAAACTCCTAATCCTGAAGGAGTTACAATCAAGGAGGCAAAGTAAAGAAGCCTACTGTCTCTCCCAAGAGATAGCACCGATATAATGTATATGTGCACATATATGATGTTGTGTGTGCATATGCATACATATATGTCAGAACTACTTTATATATGTAGTATTTACATTATATATGTAAAGAAATGGGAGTATTGAGAAGATAGCTTGCTTGGTAAAAACACTTGCCATGCAAGCATGAGGCCTTGGGTTTAGATTCCCAGCTCCTACATAAAAAGCCAGGAAACGTGGTGTGCATCTATAACCCCAGCATTGGGGCTGGGCTAAGAAGAGGCTGAAAGATCCCTGGAGCTCATTAATCAGCCATCTTGACCAAATCAAAGAACTCTGGGTTCAGGGAGAGACCCTGTCTCCAAAAATAAAATTGGAGGGCAATTGGGGAGGGCACGCAACATCGTCCACCAGCCTCCCCGTGTGCGTGCAAACTCACGCACATGCACCCACTTTCATAAATTCACTTACCCACATGAACACATATGAGAGAGGGAAAAGGGAGGTTCTTTTTTAATTATTTGACTTTTTGAGATTATAGTATAATTGCATCATTTTCCCTTTCCCTTTCCTTCTGCCCATATACCCCTCCTTGCCCTCTTTCAAATTTATCATGTCTTTTTTCATTAATTAATTAATTTATGCACAATGTGTGTATTTAGAAATATATAGAGATATACTCCTAAAATATATATCCTATATATATATATATACTATATATACACTTATAAATATATATTGGAATACATATATTTAGGAGTATATGTATATTTCTAAATATATATTATGTACGTGGGAATATATGTATATTCCTAAATACATAAATATAACCAGCTCACTCTGTACTGTGTTATTAGACGTAGATTTTCAGGGCTGACCATTTGGTATTGGATGAACAATTGCTGTGCTCCTCCCTGGGTGCTTCTCCACTCTTTGCATTCCTTAGTTACCTGTAGCGCTTTGTGTAGGGTTGAACCCCCAACCCTTCATCCATTTTGGCATGTCTATTGTTCAGCTCATGTTTAGAAAGTCACGTAGGTGAGACTTCATGGATGTAGCTTCTGATATGCCTCAGACAGTCTCGCAGCATACTCTCTGGTTCTCTGGCTCTTACAATCTTACACCCCAGCTGAGATGGAGGTAGGGGGGGTGTCTTATGGGAGTGTGGAAGCTGAGTCATTGCTTACCGAGTGTGAGATGCAGATCCAGAGATGCTAGTGCTGTGATTCTGTTTGAGGAGCTTTAAGCCTGAAGGGAGGAGATGATAGCATCTCAACTGAAGCAAAGAGAAGTCTCCTTTGTTCTGCCTTCTTGTTCTAGTTACACCTCCAGTGGTTTGGATGAGTGTAGTCACACCTCCAATGACTTAGATGATTGTAGTCACACCTCCAGTATCTTGGGTGATTGTAGTCACACCTCCAGTGTCTTGGGTGATTGTAGTCACACCTCCAGTGTCTTGGGTGATTGTAGTCACACCTCCAGTGGCTTGGATGATTATAGTCACACCTCCAATGGCTTGGATGATGCCCATCCACACTGGTGAGGGCTTCTTCACTCAATCTACTGATTCAAATGCTGATCTTTTCTAGAAACACCTTCATGGACACACCCAGAAACACTGTTTTAACATATGGTCTTATCCCTTAACCCAGTGAAAATTAGTCATCTGAGTGATGAACAATATTTCATTTGAAATCCATGGCCAATGATTTCAGGCAGCCAGCCCTCTACTGGTTCCCTCTTCTGTGTAGATAAAGGTTGTTGTAGAGAAGGCCTTGGCACCAGAGACCTCAGTCGCACCTTGTATATGTAATTTTAGGCTCTGCTAGATGCTGGCCTAAGGCTTGAGCAAGTCCTGTAGCTAGAGTTTTCCTGCCTGGCCCACAGTCAGGACAAATCTCTCTCACCTGCTAGTCCCACAGCCTCTCAGACCCAACCAAGTAAACACAGAGACTTATATTGCTTACAAACTGTATGGCCGTGGCAGGCTTCTTGCTAACTGTTCTTACAGCTTAAATTAATCCATTTCTATAAATCTATACCTTGCCACGTGGCTCGTGGCTTACCGGCATCTTCACATGCTGTTTGTCATGGTGGCAGCTGGCAGTGTCTCTCTGACTCAGCCTTCCACTTCCCAGCTTTATTCTCCTCCTTGTCCCGCCTATACTTCCTGCCTGGCCACTGGCCAATCAGTGATTTATTTATTGACCAATCAGCAACACAGTTGACATACAGACCATCCCACAGCAAAGTCCCTTACCTAACCTTCTCTATTCTTCATTTGCAAGAGGGTCTGCCTTACTTCCTTCATCCAGTGTGAGAGTAGATACGTTAATATACATGAAATCAGCCGCCAAACTACGAATATCACCAAGATGTTGCTACTGTTCTTAAGACAAAGGTATTTCAAAACATGAAGTGTTTTGAGTGTCATGATCGTTCTCTTTGCATTCTCAAGCAATTAAAGAATTCATTCAGTGACAAGCATAGTTAAGTGTTTCTGTATCAAAGTTACCGGGCCAGTTTTCCTACCATAATCTTCATTCAGACCTGGATCAATTTAAGTGGAATTTACCATTACTTACCTGGAGTGGATGCTGATATCCCAGCTGGTTCCTGATGTTGAAATCTGTAATGAGAATGGGATGAGTTCTTAAGTTATACGAAGCTCACCACCTGTGCAAGGAAAATACAGCCAATGAGAATGAGCGGATGGAGTTGAGCGCAAGTCTGAACAGGTGACTCATTCATTTGGCATGCATCTGCCTGGCTCCAGACTCTGGGAAGACGAGGTGGTCAAGGCCAACACAGTGGCTGTGCTCACGGAACCCTCAAGCTGGCAACCCCCAAAGGGGGAGTATGTGCCAAGGTAAGGACTGGTGATGGAGCATGGATGCAGTAAGAGGGGCACCCCACTCAGATTTGGGAGCAGGAGTGGGGGTTGGGAAATGCCTCCAGGAAGAAGTGCTGGAAGAAGTTGGAAGCTGAAGTGAGGTAGCTTGAAGTTAGTTGTAGAGTTGGGGTGGACAAGCGGTCAGCAGAGGTTCCAGTCAGAGGGAACAGTATACAGAAAAGTGCTGAGGTGAGTGATGGGCCGAACGTGAAGGAAATCTGAGGCCTGGAAAGCAGAGGGCAGAGGTAATCTCTCCAGAACTGAGACTTCAGCATCTGCAATATCCAGGCAGAAAGGACCCTTGAGTGGTTTGGACTTTCTCTTTAGAAAGGTGACCCCACAACCCAGTTTGCCAAGGAGAGTCATGGTTTGTGTCTCTTGCCTCAGTATCATGATTAATAGCTCTGTCTCCTTTCACCCTTCAAAGCCTCCTGGGTTGGATGATAAATTATTTGGTCACTGATCATTAAGGCTTCTGGGCGAGGCAGCTGAGCAAGGCAGGGGCTGTGAAGGTGTGAGGGGAGAACTCCAGCCCCATTGGAGGATGTGGGTGCATGTGAACAGACGTTTCAAGATATGAACTGCCTTCACAGTAACTATGACTTCAAAGCCAAAAGAAATGGTTCCCTTCATGGCCTCACAGATTCCTTATGACCAGTAGCTTCTCTGCCAGTCACCTGAAGAAGTTTAAAATAGACTGACTATTCAGGGTTGAATACCTCAGATGGAACCTACTAGATGTTTCAGGGCCAGTTATAAATGACCCAGGGCAGAAGTCGAAAGACACCTGCTTTTCACACAAGCCCGAAGCAAGCTGATCTTCCTTTAGCTCAGGTCATGCATGGGTGGGTGACTAAACTCACTTCGTTAGGGGCTCTCAATCTCTTCCCCACACTGACTCTTGTGGAACAGGGCCTACTCTGGGAATTAGGGTGTTCTGGGAGGGTTCAGCTTCCTGAACCCTGCTCCCAGCAGAGGAGGCCTGTTATCAGAGTTAATGAGAGTTACTCATAGTTTAAATGCTGTTTCCAGCCTGGAGTTGGCATTTCTGCTCGATTCCGCCTCTCCCACGGTAATTAACTAATTAACTACCAACGAAGGAATGATGCAATTATGATATAGCAAGCCAGGCTCCTTATCCTCCCACCAAGGAACCCCCTGAGTTCTTAGAATAGGGAGAGTCCAGCCTGTGTCAAACAAGATTCCCTGGGAATCAAGATGGTCATTCAATGATTTCAGGCCTTTGTCCCACACCCTTCCTATGTCCCAGAGGCCAATCTGGGACCCAGTTGGTTCTGAATGTGAACTCTAGGCTCTGCAAGAAACCTACTTAGTGGCTGACTATTCTGTGACCTAACCATGGGACTAGTGCTGTGGTTGAGGATTGGGCTCAATCTTGAGGGCTCTTGGAACCTCTGTTTGCTCGTCAGTAAACAGATTTCTCCAGTGCTGTTCTATCGGTGACTGCAGAATCCTCTGTGAAGTTCGGACACCCCTTTCATGTCCATGTGTATAAACTGAGGCTAAGGGTGTTATGGCATTTGATTGGAACGACCAGCAGGTCCCTGGAGCTGGGGTCAGCATCTAGCACATCGAAGCCCAGACAACCTTGTCCTCCACAGTTCGCTAAGGATGTGGTACCCTGTTTCTGCTGGTGCTTCTCCAGACAGACGACCCAGTGAGTCTCTACTCCATCTGTCCTGGCTTCTGTAGGTGGAGGCCTAAGAACTGCAGGGAGGAGAGACATAGAGGTTGGAAAGTTTCTAAAGGCGGGACTGGGGGATGCTCAGTCTATGAGCCCCTACGCTGAGCCTTAGAGGCCCAAGGACATTCATCCTGGACTGTGACCTGGGCAGCCACAGCCAAGGGGTGCCAGCTGGCTCCTGTTTTGGTTTAACATGTGCCTTAGGAGCTGTGTCCCATGTTCAGAGATGTCTGGCAGGGAGACTGTGTCAGAGCTCATCTACTCTAGACGTTTGGTACCCTGCCTTGGAATCCGGAGGCAGAACAGTTGTGGAAGCAGCCTTCATCAGACTTGGCCTCATAGTTGCTTATGTAGGGATAGACCCGCCCACTCTGCTGTGATGTCCTCTCAGGGCAAGCCTAAAGTCCTAGTCACCTCTGAACCCCCAAGTCCCTTATCGTAGGACCTCCTAAGAGCAACTGCTTGATCAAGCCCACATTATCAATTACAGACTGTTTGCACGGCCTCTGTTTTCTTTGCAAACCCCGTCAGTGTGGCTTCTCAAGATGTTAGCTCACTGTAATGGTATGCAAATGATTCTCTAAATTCTTCATTTGACATTATTTTATCTATTACACACTATAACGCATAGTCTACATACTTGTCATCGTTATTAATAATAGCTACACTGCATTCCAGGGTTCCAATGTCCCATGCTTTGTTTAAGCATTCCCTGATTGTTGGGTTATTTGGGTTGCCTCCAGTATTTGAGCACTATAAATATCACCGTGGGGCCACCTGGCTTTTCTCCCCTTCACCTGGAAATGTCTATTCATACAAGCTTCCCTCGACTGGAGGTAGCAGAGGCTAATGCCTGCTACCCTGTCAGAGGCAGGCCAGTATCTCATACTGTTGTTCAGGGGCTTCTTATCAAGCTCTTAGAGACCCAGCAAAGCGGGAGGGGGCCCTGGCTGGCTGAAGCCTCTAAATCCAGACCTGCCAGGACTCTTTTAGCTGTTGTCTCTCAATCTGGCTTCTGAAGCATGGCTTTTCTGTTGGAACATTTCATCAGATGGGCCCTGAGGTGGACTGGATAACACGGCTTCTTGTTCCTGGCAGGTCATTTCAAGGTTACACTGGGAAACAGACCATCTGAGCGGAAAGGGGAGGTTTCGGTTGAACCCCCAACGTTTCCATTTACACCAGAGAGTCGAAGTAGCTTTCCTAAGACCACTTAGCCTGTTAGCGGCAGATCTGGGACAGGGGGCATGATGATCTCTCTGGGCCAGGCTAGGTTTCCTACCTCCCCAAGGGAACATGATGTTTGCAAGTTAGAATATTCACCCCAGACAAGAGGCCAATTCTCTATTAATTGACACAATTTAACACAGTTCCAATCAAAATCACAGAAGGGTTCTTGGCAGATATGCGCAGATATACTACATTGTGTGGGAATGCAGGGCTGGACTAACTTTGAAGCAAAACTATTTTTTTCTATTAATTAAATTTTTTCATTAATTTTACATCCCGACTGCAGTTTCGCCTCCCTCCTCTCCTCCTGTTCCCTCCCTCTGGCCCCCTCATCCACTCCTCTTGTTTTTGTTCAGAAAGGGACAGGCCTCCCATGGGTGTCAACAAAGCATGGCATATCGAGTTGAGGCAGGACTAAGCGCCTCCCTTTGTGTTAGGGCTGGGCAAGGCAACCCAAAATGGGGACTAGATTCTCAAAAGCCAGCTCAAGCGTTAGGGACAGGCCCTGATCCCACTGCCAGGAGTCCCATAAATAGACCAAGCTACACAACTGTCACATATATGTAGAGGGCCTTGGAGACTCACTATTCACGGTAAAAGCTGCAGCAATCAAGACGGAGGGGTATTGATGAAAGAGATGTATGTAATGTATACATGTAAAGAAGTAGAATTCCATAGATATTGTCAGTCATTTTTGACATATCCAGTGGTGACTTCATGATGAAGTAGTAGTCCTTTCAATAAATGGTTTAACAACTAGGCATCCTATGCAGAACAATTATATATTACCTTAATATACACCCTATACCCTATTCTACATATATATAATACTCTATATAATATACCCCTATTATATATAAATATATAAATGCATTATATATAGTATATATACCATAAAATATATATCCCATATAATATATAGGGTATTCATATTCCATATAATATATATTATATGATTATAATATATGGGATACATATACATCAAAACGTATACCCTATATGACATATGCCCTATACTCTATTCAAAAGTGAACCAATAGTCAATCGTAGACTAAATGTGGAATTTGGAACTATAAAACTTTCCAAAAATATCAGAGGAGAAGATCTTTGTGATCCTAAGTTAGTGAACAAGTTCTTAAACATGGCGACCAATTCATGCTCCATATGGAAAAAAAATTGGATTCTATCCAACCTAGACACTTTTATTTCTGTTACAGAAGTGTCAGAGATAATGAGGGGGAAGCCCCACAGACTTGGGGAAATGTTTTCAGATCACATCAGATAATAGACTTATATTTCAGAGAGTAAATATTTGTTTAAAAAAAAAAAACATGGAGTGCAGAAGTGACCACAGTTTTTAAACTGGTAAAAGCGTTGAAAACATGCATTACCAAACAAAACAGCAGAGAAGCTCAGCATTATAAGTCACTAAGGAAATGCCTATTAAAACTGGAAGGAGATACCATCACATAACTCCTCAGAGGGCTAAACGCACTGACTCCAAAGTGCTGGCAAGGATGTAAAGCAACAGGAATGCTCACATACGAACAGTGGGAAAACAAAATAGCATATCTATTATAGAAAACAGATTAGTCATTTTCACAAAGTTCAATGTATACTGGCTGCACAGTACAACCAGTCTCATTTCAAAACATTCATGCCAAAGAAATAAAAACGTATATTCACATAACCCATAGAGTAATGTGTATAGCAATATTATTAGTGATAGCCAAAATCTGGATGCAAGCCAAATGTCCCTTCATAAATATTCCCTGACACGTTCTTTCTGTGGGATACTCATTTTTAATAAAGAGTAACAAACTTTTGATATACACTGGAACTCTTATACTTCAACGATGGGAGTGAAAAGTAGTATGGCAATTATGAAAACTAGCTTGGTTATTTCGCATAAAGTGGATCTTGATGAGTGACTAAATCTCTGTGAGTGAATGAATCTCAAAAGCATGATTTTAGGTGAAATAAGCCATGAGGTAATGCTATGTAATTCTACTTATAGTCCTTAATAGATTAGAGGACACAGAACAGATCCTTGGTTGCCAGAGGTTGGGAATGAAGGGGCGGTCTGAATGCCAAGGAGTAGTAGAAAGACATCTCGGTGGTGTTGCCATTCTTCATTGCTTTGCTAGTAGTAGTACTTTAAGAACCTGTTTTGTATTAAATAAAACTCAGGACTGTACATGTAAAAAGATGACTTCTATTAGATATAGTTTAAAACACAAATTGTTGGTACAGTTTTGGATTGTTAAACACTTTGAGTTTCCTGACTACCCACTACAGAGTCCATTGGGTACTTGGAAGCAGGAACTGATTGCTCCTTCATTTATAAATTTTAGAAATGTGTGTGGATCTTTACCACAAGTGCTGGTACAGGAACCAACCAGGGAAGGCAAAGTCTTGACCTAAGAGAGCTCTAATCCTGAAGGCTAAGCCGTGCTCTATGTGAGCTCGTAACTTGCTTTTCAACCTGTCCCACAGCTTCTGTTCATCCAAGAAACTAAGCTACAGTTTCTATGAAAGTCCTTCCTTGGGCTCTTCAGTGCTGTGCCAAGCAGATGAGTCTGGCCACAGCAGCTTTTCCAGGCATCCGGTGCCCAGTCTGCCCAGCTCAGCCTCCTTACAGTAGTGTTTGGTCTGACATTATTGACAAGCAAAAGGGGTCACTATGGTATAGCTCCAGTTCTCTTCCTGGATTTCAGACCATCTCTTCTGTGAGTTCCCCTTTTTCCTCTAGGGATTAACATCAACCCAAATGTACAGTAGAATAGAAAAGAGGGATGAGTGGGTAGCATCAGTCATTTATGCCAGGTGCCACCCTCGTCACCAGACACATAGGATTAGTGAATGCCCCTAACAATCTAATAAAACAAGTTTCTCCCAGTAAAGAGACAATACAGTTTGAGTCTTGATGACAGCTGTTTAGGTGACTTGCCTAATTCCTGTAGATAGGAAAGGACAAGATCCCACCTTTAACTCAAGTTCCTTTGGATTCAGGAACCCACGCCCTTCCCCACCCACTCTGTCTCAGGCTTACAGCTGGTTCCATTGACAAATAGCTAAGTTCTTTCCAAAGCAGTGCCCTTGCCTCACCTGGGCCATTGAGACCAAGCAGAAGAGTCCCACCCTTATTCTCAGTTCTAACTTGGCTTGGTTCAGGCAAAGAGCTCATTGCTTCCCTGACTTGGAGTCCAAGAATATATCAAGGGAACATTTAAGAGTGTCTTCCATCAGGTAATATGCAATGATCGAAATATCTGCTACAAACTGCAAAATGAACCCAATACATTCCATTTAGAGTTGGCTATCAGGCCACCTGGCTGAGCTGCTCGGCACACATCGTCTTGACTTCCATGCAGGCTGACTCAGCCTTGACTCTGGGTCCGTGCAAGTGTGTGAATCATGTCATGGGCTCCTAAGAGAGTAGCTGCAGGTGAGCTACCTGTGAAGGAGGGTCAGGGCCAGTCATGTGGTAGATAAAGGGGAAGGGCCTGGGTCTAAGATTCCTCTAGACTCTGCAGGGTGGGATGGGAGGTGCAGGAGTAGGAGGGCCTTCTGTTTCTAGTCTACGAAACTTGTTACGGTGCATGTAGTGGTTTGAATATGAATAGCTCCCATAGGCTCATCTATTTGAATGTGTGGTCATTTAGGGAGTAGCTCTACTTGAGAGAGATGAGTAGGTATGGCTTTGTTGGAGGGATTGTGTCACTGTGGGCAGGTTTTGAGGTTTCAAATGCTCAAGCCAAGCCCAAACTCTCTCTCTCTCTCTTCCTGCTGCCTGCTAATCCACATGTAAAACTCTCAGCTTCCTCTCCAGCACCATGTCTGCCTGCATGCTGCCATGTTTCCTGCCATGATGATAATAGACTAAGCCTCTGAAACTGTAAGCCAGCCCCAATTAAATGCTTTTCTTTATAAGAGTTGCTGTGGTCATGGTGTCTCTTCACAGCAATAGAAACCCTAACTAAGACAGGGAAGCAGCCTATTCTGGGCCCAGAGGAAAAAGAATAGGGTTTGGGATTAACATGGCTATACCAGACACTAAGAGGCACAAAAAGTGATGGAGAGTCAGAATCGGGGGTAGACTTTGTGTGTTTACCATGAAAAGTGATAGAGCCTGGTGACCCAGCAGTCTGAGCCTGGCAGGGAATGTGAGTTCCAGAAGGTGGTCTGGATACTCTGTCAGGATCTGGAGTTCAAGGACAGTTATTTATAACTAGAAGAAACTTACCCCAAAAGAGAAGCTCAGACAATGGAGGTTGGGAGCCCATTAAATGATCTAAACCATCGGGACACTAGATGGGGTGCTCAGTATTAAGAGTGTGGTATGAGGCCAGGACTCATCCATGGGACTTGGGGAGCATCTCTCATACTTGCCCTAAAAAGGGGGATCAAAAGCAACTTTGAATAGGTTGACTTGGGTCTGGCTTCCAAGCAGAGGCTAACATGGAGACTAGAACCAGGACTGTCATCACATACAAGGTCAATGTTATTGGGCCTACCAGCTTGAGATCAAAAGCCCTGATGGGGGGCTGGATGATGGATGGGGTGAGAGAATTGGGGTGCATGTCATGGTCTGCCATGACAAAGCCACTTGTGGGTACAGTGGGAAGCATGACCTCACTAACTGTGCAAGGGACCACATTTCTCTTAGAGTGAGCTAGGAAAACCAGACTTAAGTGTAAGCAATACACAGAGTGCCTGATATGTAGCAGATAAGTGAACATAAGGGATCTAATACATCTGAGCATCATCCGCCAAGGTACATCTCAGGCTTATCTGAGCATCCCAAAGGGTCTCATCAAACCATTGTGCTTCTGCTCATCCTCAGAGGGTGTTTCTGAGCCTGTAGCTCTTTGTTGGGTTCAGACCGTGTGTTTTCTGTATCTTCTTGCATGCTCCTTCTGCTGGCCGAAAGACCCCCCACCCTTGAGAAGTACTGGAATATGTGTTTTCTAGCCAGTCCTTTGGAATGGGGGGAAGATTCTGTTTCCACTGCTCTTTAGCTCTGGGTGGGACCTGAACAACTTTCTTTATTGCGTCTTAGTTTCTTCACCTCTAAAATAAAGGCAGTGGTTCCGTGGGGTCATTGTAAGGATTAACTGTGGGAAAGCCTTCAAAGAGCATCTGATGTTATTACAACTCATACACACTAAAATGCTAGCTCTTAGTACATACTATGGGTTCTTTCTAAAACATGTCGTCTGGGTCGACAAGGGGCCATTCAAAATGACTATTATCATCATTTCATCGGGAAATGAAAGATGAGGTTGACCAACCCTGGGGCTTCGGGTTCCATAACTGGGGCTGTTTCAAGTTGGGTTTCACTGCTTCCTTCTCGACCCTCTTGCTTTAAACTCTAAACCCAGAAAATGGGTGGTCCCTCGAGGATGAATAAAGCCTTAGGCTTTCAAGAATGCTGGGAGCTCAGAGAACAGGAGTAGCAAGGAGGAGGATGGAGTGGGAGAGGATGTTTGTGTGGGAACTGGGCTCAGAAGTTGCCCAGGACTCACACGGTGGGCATTTTTGTGTGTTCAGAGAACAGATATGCACAATGACTCATGTGTTTTGCCCACACATTCCCACTTTTCTCTTGGCTGTCTTGGCTGATTGAAGTCATCAGTGGTGATGTGGCAGGTGCAAACAGCTCACCCACTGATGGATTACACAGCCCTGAAGGACACCCCTCCCTTCTCCCTAATATGGACACCAAATCTAGCCATTGTGCTCCAGCATGAACAGACACCGCAACTTGTGGGTGATGAATCAGAGAAGCCCACTCTCCCACGCGGACCACAATGTCCCAGCAGCAGGAAGGATTCCATTGTAGAAAGCCCATGTGCAGTAGGAGGGGAGTCTTTGTAGTCTATGTCCTAACTGCAGTTACTTGCCCTGCATTACACGCTCATGAACGAGGGTGGAGACCATGTGTTTGGTCATCCCGATTTCTTACAGCTGCTAGACAGAAAACTCTCATCCATATTTAGCATCTGGAGGCTTTGTAAACTGACAACTGCCATTGCGGTTTTGGTAGCCTGAATTTCAGTCTGAATTTCCCCTGGTCTGGAAGAAGTAGAGCTACCTGGTATCCCTCACACTCCCTGGCTTCACTATGTCCATACCTATTCTGTACCCCTTACTCTCAGACTTTTCCCTTTCTTCTATCCCCCACTGTCTCAGTGGGTGGTAACATTACTAAACAGCCAAGCCAGAGGTCCAGAGTAGACCCAACATATGTTTTTAAATGTTTAATTAATTGATTTTATTTTTTTAAAGAGAAGAAAGAAAAAATAGTTGCCAGATTTCCCCTTTCCTAATAGTTCTTCCTAAAACTAATATCTTCCATGAGATGGTGCACTGAAATTTGTTAGATGGATGAACCGATACTGATACATCATTTACTGAAGTCCGAGTTAACAGAAAGCCTTACTCTCTGTGTTAAATATTTTGTAAGTTTTAACAATGGGTTTGTGTATGGTATTCTTATTCTAATAGGGGACTGTGACAGCAAGACACACATTATAATAGAAAGCTCAATTCTTAAGCAGATAGTGGTTTGGGAGTGAGGTCCACATAGAGAACCCCTCCTAAGAAGAGCATCAGGATGTGACTGGTAGCACCTTGGAGTCCTTGCCGTTCTACCTCAGGAATGCCCAGTCTTAGCTGGTTTCTGGTCGTTGCTGGCCCTGACCTGCCTCAGTCAGATGGGAGAGCCTGGGGTTTTTAGATGAACTCTTACCTTTCTTTTTATTAATTTATTTGGCTTTTTGACACAAGGTTTCTTTGTCTTAGAACTTGCTCTGTAGACCAGGCTGGCCTTGAACACAGAGATCTACCTGTCTCTGGGATTAAAGGTGTGGGCCACCACCACCCAGCAACTAACTCTTGTTTTAGGTGACAGCTCATGGAACTGCCTCCAGATGATCTAGTGATCTTTGCTGTAGAATACATGTGCTACCTGCACTAGAAGTCCATCCTCTTGATCACAGTATCTGCAACTTATACTCAAGGCTCTGTGCTGGTCAGTTGAACCCATCTATAGACCTGGTTTCTAAGGCAGGGTCTCCACCACCAGTCCTAGGTGGGGAGGCAGTGACTTGGGACATCTTCCTTTTCTTCTGACCTCCACATCGTCTCACTGACAACCTCTGCTAGTTTGTTTCCTCGTTTCCTCCCCCTTTCAGAGGTCTTGGAACAGTCTGTATCCTAGCCATGGGAGTGGATAAAGGGAAGGAAGAAGACAAGAGAGAAAGAGAGCTCTATCCTGGGGCATGAAACTGTGTGCCTACTCTTCACATTTACAAAACCAAATACTTCTGTTAGCCTTTCAATTCATAGATGCTGAAACAGTTAACTACAGAAGCAACAATGGAATGACCTGGAATGCCTCCACATGTTGCAGGATAAATTCATTCAGGGAAAAGGAATGCATTGTTCAAATATATTTTAGACTCCTTTTCCCCTTTTGAGTGTTGTGGGCTATTAAAATGTTTTCCCACAAAGAGGGGGCGTTAAGAATTCTAAGGAGGTAGCCATTTTTGTTAGGTTTCTTATAACTAAATTGAGGTGCATTTTGTATGCTGTGAGATATAATGCAGAGGCAGGTCATCTGTGTGATGAACATTCTAGACCCAGCTCCCAAGCAATGCATCTTGATCAGGTATGCATATTTTCCATCCATGACTAGGGGCAAGTCTTCGGTCCTCTTAAGTCTATCTAATGACGCCCCCCCAGGATCCAAAACTTTGATCACGGCTGTGTGACCTTGATCAGATACAAGGCCAGAGTCTTCAGGTTTCTCTGTGGAATGGAAATCTTCCACTAGAGGATCCATCAAGACCATATCCCCTGGCTTTCACATTCTAATTTTATGTCAGCTCTTCTATGCACGTGACATAATTTAATAAATAATACAATCATTGAGCTTTGCCCACCGTTTGTCTCCCAACCCTTGGCACAGAAATTCCAACAATGTCCCTCCTCTGCCTCTTCAGGACTTAAACTTAAAAAAAGACATTGTCTTTTCTAGGAAGGGGCAGTCCTTCCAAAGACTCCTACACCCCCTTGATAACTTTTATGCATATTCTAGGAAAAAAGGGTGTCTCAGCAGAAAACTATGCACCCTCTCTGGCCCAGCTTTCCAGAGGATCAGATTCTACTGTTCATTGTCTTTGAGCTGTTTTGCAACGTTCCATAAACTATAAGTAATAGATACATAAATTATGTTCTGTCTGATATAATTAACTTCCTACTCCTTTGGGGAAAAACCAGTTTTGTTTCCATTTGCAATACATCTCAACATTCCTTCACCCTACAGAAATATGTGTGTGTCGACTTCTCGTTTGAACATCTGCCTGGCTTCCTGGTAGTAAATAAGTTCTTTAATGTGGGTATCTTTATTTTTGTAGACGAGCTGTGATTTTTATCTCTTTCTGAAAATTATCCTTAATAGCATAGTCTCTCCTCCAAACCTTTCAGAAGATTGTTTCTATTTTCAGGCCACCCCCTGAGTTTTGTTGTACATCATTGGCTCTGATCTTAGCCCTCACCTCCCTCCTATTAAAGTACCTCTTAGATTCTTATGTTCTTTTACCCCAGACTTGGGCAAAATCAGGCTCCAACATATCCAGGCCCTGCTGGAAACCAAATGTTTTGAGGTTTGTTATGTTGGAAATTTCAGCTCCGGTACTTAAGAAATACAGCCCGGGCATGCTTTGGTATTTAAGATCACTTAAGGGCTGCCTAGTCAGTGCCAGGAGACAGAGACCAGAGTTGGCATTTTCCTAGCTTTGGAAGGCAGTCTGGGGACCTGCATCTTTTCAGATACTTGGTATGATGTTAATCATGTGGATAATTTAGCACTTTTTTTTTTCATTTTAAAATAGAATTTCAGGTTAAAGTGGAGGTCTGTTGCCATCAGTTAATGCTTTTGTTTTTAACTTTTTTTTTTTTTAAATGAAGAACTACAACAGCCCCAAGTGTGACTTTGTCAATATATTTAGGCTGGCTTATTTGGGTGTGCACGTATGTGTGAAACACATACAGAAAATAGAGGAAACGAGAGAGAAGGCCCCACCAGTTTGCAAAGTGTTTGAATTGTGATACTTCCTCGAATCATTCCCTTTGATCAGCTGTCACATCTCAGCTCCAGACGTCCCAGGGAAGCCACTGTTCCTACAGGCTGCCCATGTTCATGACTTTCCCGAGTCCCTGGGATAGGGACTTTTTTTTCTTTTTTTTGAAATTTGTTCAAGCTAATTAGAAACATTTAATTATCTCTGTTAAATTCATAGCTAAGGGAAATAAGAGGGAAGTGAATCACAGATGCTGAACGTTCTACTTTTAAAATTTTAACCCTTTTTTCCACAGTGGTGTGGACAACGTGCATTTTAACCACAGCTCCCACTGAATACTTGACTCATGTCTCCCGCCAGAAAACATGTTGTTGTAGTGGGTAAAGGGGTAAATTATATAGTATGTGGTTTGGGGACGGCCATCTTTGAAAATGGAGGTACAGGATGGCTACAGACCAGGACTAAACAGACCCTGTCTGTGCCTTGAGGACATTTCTCTGAGAAGCTCAGGGAGGACTGAGGACGTCATTTCTACATTTTATGAATGAAATTCTTTGCTCACATTTTTCATTAGGAAGAGCCGGACTTGATCCTAGACTAATATAATTGCACCAACTGGAGCTATGGATGCGGGTTTGAAGCTTGTGTCGCATTATAAAAACACAGTGCCATGAAGACTCTAATTTGCCAAGCTCTTAGAGACACCAGATGGTACACTTACATGGAGGAAATTCCTCTTTCAACAGACAAAAGTCTGTGATGTCACGGGCAGGAAAAATCATGGTGTATGCTCGGGGCCTTAAAATTGGAGGCCATCAAAGGACAAGGATCACAATTTAGTTTAAAGATCTTAATCAGCTTTATTTTCAATTCTAGAATCACACATCTCAGGCCATAAAATAGGATAAGAATGCCAATGAACTAAGCAGAAGAGGGTTTTAGAGCAGAGGAGGGCTGGAGAAATGAAAACAAAACAGAAAAAATACGAATGAGAAATATGCTGGTCATGTCCAGTTGCTTCCTTTGTCAAGGAGAGACAGAGCCCATAATAGAAAAATAACTGATCAGCTGACAGGTTCCAAAGTGTGTGTGTGTGTGTGTGTGTGTGTGTGTGTGTGTGTGTGTGAAAAGCGAAGGAGAAGTAAATATTTTTCAGACACATAAAGCTGAAACAATTGATCATTAGTCTACCAGAAGGTTAAAAGAGGACCTTTAGAAAACAGAAAAACAAAACAAGATAGAAGTCTTGAGCTACACAAATAACGGAAAATATCATACATGGTAAATATTTTTAAATTAAAATTTATTGTTAAAATCTCTTTAAATAATAAAAGATACTTCGCTAACGAAAAATATTAATGTAACATGAAGTGTATAGTATACGTGCAGGTAAAATGTTCCCAGGACAGACAGAAGAGGGTGTGAACAGAAGGCGCTCCCTCATGGTGGCATGCTGTAATTGAAGGCGACTCTTCTGGTCAGCTTCTTTGTTGCTGGGACATAACCATGACCAAGAGAAACTTGGGGAGGAACAGCTTTAGCTTACGGGCTATGGGCCATCACTGAGGAAAACCAAGGCAGAAATCTGAATGCAGGGACTACAGCAAAGGCCGTGGAGGAACCCCGAGCTCCTTCCTGTCCCACTTTCACCTACCTTTGTGACCCAGCTCAGACCTACCTGCCCAAGATGGCGTCATCCACAGTGGGCTGAGCACTACTGCATAAATTAGCCATCAAGAAAATGCCCATGGAAGAGCTGGAGAGATGCCGTTAAGAGAGCTGGCTGCTCTTGCGGAGGACCTGGTTTCCATTCCCAGCACCCAACTGGAAGCTCATGGCCCACTGCAACTCCAGTTTTTAAAGGACCCAATGCCCTTTTCTGGCTTCTGTGGGCACAAGGCACGCATGTGATGCACAGGCATGCATGCAAGCAAAACACCCATAGACATATAATAAAAATAATTTTAAAATAAAAAGAGGAAGAAAATTCCCACAGACATTCCCACAGCCAGTTGGATGGAGGCAATTTCTCAAGTGAGGGGCCCTCTTCCCTGGTGACTCTAGTTTGGGTCAAGTTGACAAAAATGAGCCATCGCAATGGCTATGGTTAAAAACAATCAAAAAAGCCCACTCTAGACTATAAATCTAAAAGCACACATCAAAAACAAAGTGACACAAATAAACATAACCAATAGCCAATAAAAGAAAATCCAATGATGAAAATCTAATCTAAAAGAAAATAAAAATACAAAAACCAAAAACAGATGGGGCACGGGGAAACAGGGAAGATAGTTTAGTGCTGATTCTATCTATACCCTAAACACTAAATGTAAATGTGTAAAATACCTATTTAAAAGGCAAACATCACCCAAAAAGATTTTTTAAACACTAGCACTGTTGTGTTCACTAGAAACAAAACAGAAATATGGAGCCACAAATAGACTGAATAAAAAATGGTGGAACATGCCACGGGAGCACCAACCAGAAAGGGTTCTCCCTGTACAGTGAGAGCTGGTGAGACCAGTAGGGACAGGGAGGGGACTAGAAGGCATTGTAAATGCCTGTCCTATGTCTGCCTTCCTGTCAAGCACCGGGTCAACCTTCCTAATACTGCGACCCTTTAACACAGTTCCTCAAGTGTGGTGACCCCCGACCATAAACTTACTTTTGTTGCTGCTTCATAACTGTAATTTTGCTACTTTTATGAATTGTAATGTACATTTCTGTTTTCGATGGTCTTAGGTGACCCCTGTGAAAAAGGTCCTTTGAACCTCAGAAAGGTTGAGAACCAGTGCTGTAAAGGATGTGTCCTTCCTCTGTGAACTGCTGTGGAGTATTGCAGGTAGTCCCTGACACTGTGACCAACCCTATGAGGACAGGTATGGGGAAAGGAGAGGAGAAAGGACCTCCAGGTGAGACACAGGTATTGTGTTCATGTAGGAGGGGGATATAGGACAAGCTATTAGGAAAATGCCACAGGGAGAGCCATTGGTTGAATGATTGGCAAAGGGGCCAGGTCATCATGGTTGCTACGCCAGAAGGGCATGGGAGCTGAGTGCAGGGTAGAGCCACTTTGAGTGATTAATGTGTTGGTATTGTTAAAGGATTGTTAACCAAATCCTTAAAGAATGTCATAGGATGCTAATTGAAAGCAATTTAAGGGAGATGTGCTGTCCAGAACATGTAGGTTTTGTTCAGGTAGGTTGTGGATAAAAGCTCAGGCCCGCCGGGCGGTGGTGGCGCACGCCTTTAATCCCAGCACTCGGGAGGCAGAGCCAGGCGGATCTCAGTGAGTTCGAGGCCAGCCTGGTCTCCAAAGTGAGTTCCAGGAAAGGCGCAAAGCTACACAGAGAAACCCTGTCTCGAAAAAACCAAAAAAAAAAAAAAAAGAAAAAAGAAAAAAGCTCAGGCCCAGAAGAGTATAAGTCTACCCACTTTCTTTATCTTTCTTTCTCCCGAAGCTTAGCCACATGTTTGGAAAGTCCAAGTCCATCTCCTTGAACTTCATGCCATGTTGCTTGAGATGACCTTGTGCCAACAGGGGCCATCTTGACTGTGAGGGAGCTCCCACAATGTTTGCTAATAGACTCATGAATAGAGTGAGAACAGAGGGGAAGCAGGGATGTTGAACTATTGAGAGATGATGTCAGGAGGAGGATTGGACCAAGGAAGGTCTCCTATGCCCAGTTAATAGGTGGGCCCATGGGAAAATCTTTCCTTTGAAGAGTAACACAAGAGCTCAGAGCATCTGTCCTGGGAAGCAAAGAGTTCTGAGCAACATTTTCAAAACCCTCAGACATCTTAGGTGGCATTTCCTGAGAACTGGCTATAACCTCCACTAGAGAAACCTCAAGTCCTCTGCACTTGACAAAAGGGACATATGAATGATGGTGGGGCTCACTGGGGACCAGAGGAACTTCCCCAGAAGGATCCAGAGTGCAGGAGGTGAGGTATCACAGCTGAAGAGGGGTTCATTTCTCTCTCTCTCCCACTATTTCTTTCAGAAAAGATCAGTTACCCCCAACCCACCAGACTAGTACCCCAAAGTTGCCTGAGCAGACCTGCTCTACCCAAACTAGCACCTTAAGCCACCACCCAGACTCTCTGCCTAGATTCAAGACCTTCTGCCTTGAATTTGTATTTTCTACTCCACCCCCTGCCCAGCTGAGAGTGGGATCCTAATGTCACAGCTCCCCTTCATTACAGAACAAAACTCTTCAGCCTTAACATAAATGACGAGTTTGTGTTCCATGAGCACATGCCAACATGCTACAGCTTTACTAAAGCATGATCCTGGGAAGTGAGAGCAGAGGATGTGGGGAGTGAGGCAGGATGCCAGGAGAGCCAACCAGTGAGACTAAACAGGTACAGCCTACATTGAATGATCCAGTAGCTTGATTTTGTAGGAGCATCTTCCAAGAGGCTATATGGGCCTCTGATGCTCAGACCAGTTCAAACCTCAGAGGCTGCAGGAGAGCCTGAAAGAGGAAGTGGGTGTGGTAGTGGGTCTAGAGTGACAGCTTGCGCCCACTGAGAATTGGTGAGGGCTTCTGCCTATAAGTGTCTGGGACATAGCCAGCCACCGATGGTCCCAGAAACAGGGCACTGAGAGGTTCTAGGAGGCCCATAGGTGAGATCTCACTTACAAGCCAGCCCTGCATCCTCTCCTGGGAGTGGGCATCTTGATGCCTATGACATCACCTGGGCTACATCTCCCTAAACTAGGAAGTAAGTTGGCCTGTCCCCTGGTACGTCTCCTAACAGTCTTTGCCAGTGGATGTCCCCGACAGCCCTATATTCCTCTTGCCACGCAGGTGCTGGGCTTGGTTACAGAAAGAGAAAGAGGGCCCGATGGCACTCAGGGTGGAGCTGTGCCCAGGAGGCCCTCCACTCACACGCACACCCACAAAGGCTTCCTCTGGCCCGGCCCCACCTGCCCACCCTCCTCCTCTCCACTTGGTCAGTAGAGGTGAACCGACACAGGGGGCCTTGTGCCCACCCTCCCCAGCTGGGTCCCACTGGTGCACTGAGGTGAAACTGAGGTGCCGAATTCTTCCTCGGCTGAGCGCCCGAGGGGTGACAGGCTTGGTGGTCAACGTTAATGAGGTGTGGAAAACGCTAGGAGCTTCCATCTGAGGTACTCTACAGTAGGCATCCGTTCGTCACTGTCTCACCCACCACCCAGACCTCCTCGCGCTATCCCGGCAGCATTCTCAACCTGTGACCCCGGGTCCGAAAGGGAGGCCTCAGACTTGAACAAGCGCTTCCAACCGGGGCTTCAGAGCACTCAGGCTCCTCCAGAACAAAGTACAACTGTGGTCCCAGGAGACCCTGAGCTGTGAATGCCCTTCCTTTGGCCTTCCCTACTGGAATCCTTTTCTGGGGTTTGCCTTAAGCTGCTCCAGGACTGACTGGAGAGTCCCAGAGGCAAAATCCAAATGCTGAAGCCAGCGGGAACTTGGTGTGTGACCTAAGAGTTGAGCACATCAGCTGTAGAGCAGTGGATCTCAAGATGTGGGTCATGACCCCTGGAGGTCAAATGACTCTTTCACAGGGGTCACATATCAGATATCCTGCATATTAGCTATTTACGTTACCGTTCATAAGAGTATCAAAATGACAGTTATGAAGTAGCAAAGAAAAGAATTTTATGGTTAGAGGTCACCACAATGTGAGGAGCTGTACTAAAGGGTCACAGCGTCAGGAAGGTTGAGTGCCACTACAGGAGAGTGATCTGTGTGTTCCATGCTGCAGAGGAACAGTTCAGTAACTCAGTCCCCGTAAGCCGATTCCTGTATTCATTTACCCAGCAAGTAAGTTCCAAAGGTGCTCACCATGTCCAGCAGCAACAAGGGTCCATAAGCAAGTCACTACAAAGCCGAAGGGGAAGCATGCTATTTGCTTACCAATAAGGAAAAACGACACGACCCAAAGGAATTGTGGAGAAAAGGTTTTCAAGCTGGGTCATGAAGAGTCAGGAGGAGTTTGTGGGGCAGGGGAGGGTCGAGAGTCTATAGGCAGAGTTGGTAAGTTCCAGGTAGAAGGGGAAGGGTGCCAAGCCATGGGGTCTAAGGAACATGTGTTCTTACATTGTGTTTCATAAAAGTTTATTAAATAGTACCAGTGGTGGGGCGTTGGTAAGTGCCAGGAAGGCACAAATGCACAAAGCTGACACTTTCTTTCCCTTTCTACTAGAAAAAAAAAAAAGTGGCACCCAAGTGAACAAGAGCCTACAACTTTACATGGCTGCCCTTCTCAATTGCAGCCATCTGTAAAGGGGGAGGGGCTATGGGCCTGTGTGGTGGAGAGAGGGACATTGATATTGGGATCAGGAAAGGCCCGTCTGAGCTGACTCCCAAGGCTAAGGGATACTACCGTGGCAAGGCATCCAAGAAACGGGAAAGCACATGTCCTGAGGCAGGAATGAAGCTTCCAGATCAGTGAGTAATCTGGAATGGATGGAGCCCCTGGGTTTGCAGGAGATGGGCAGAGTAAGGCAGTGGGGATGGGAAGCTGAGGGAGCTTTATGTCAGCAACCAGAGAGTGAGGTGTGTGTCAGGAAAAGCATCTTGTTGTTGTGGACGCCAAGGAACAGCTAGTTGGATGGAGACCAGTAAGACCTAGGGTCCCAGCCCAGGTTAGAATTGCCTGTGGAGATTTCATAAGGCTGTCTGGAGCCCACTCCCAGAAGTCCTGTTTTCTTTAGCTTGAGACGTGGCTTGAGGAGGGGGACAGGGATTAAAGATCCACAGCCACAAACTTTGAGTTAGAAGGACATTGCTAATTAGGGGGAGGAGGAAGAAAAGGAAAGAGGAGGAAGGGGGTGAGAAGGAGAATGAGGAGGAGGAGGAGGAGGAAAAGGAGAAAGCGGAAGAGGACAAAGGAAATATGGCTGTACCCTGGATGGTAGCTTGACCTAGAGTAATATGCTAGAGGAAAGAAAAAGTCAGATCTCTAAGAAGATAGAATGGATAGGAGGAGCCAAGAAGAGCTCTGCCAGACACACACACACACACACACACACACACACACACACACACACACACCACTTGGTTTGGGTAGAGACAAAACCCTGGAGATATACCACTTGTGGGGTCCACGGCATGAATTCAAGTTTGACCACATTGGGCCCCCTGGTGCTTGTGAGTCATGTGAGTGGGCAGCTGGATACACAACCCTAAAATCTCGAGAAGTCTGGGTTTGGGGCATCCAGGACCCTGAAGCAGGTAGAGCTCCCAGAAGTGGTCAATCTCCCTCCAAAGCCATCCCCTCTACTTTATCTCCAAGTACTCTGTAGTTCAATACTTCTGTTCCACCAGAAGCCAAGTCCCATAGTAGGTCCTGACTGTAGGTACTTGTGCCATGCTGAGTCCAACTTCCTGATTTGGAAATTAAAAGCAGAGACAGAACTAAAAGCAAGACTTAACCAGATACTTGTACACTAACATTCATGTCTATGGATAGCCTTGAACGAGTAACCAAAATGTGGAATATCCGTACAATGGGATATTATTCAGCAATTAAAAAAATGAATGAATTATGTTATGATCTGGAACAGAATACAAAAGAGCCAAAACACATTATCCTGAGTGACAATCAACCATTGATAAAAGGACAGAATCTATGTGGCTTCACTTGTTGAGGTCCCCTCAGAATAGACAAATTCATAGAGACAGACAGTAACTGTGATTCTGTTTGGAACAGTAAGAATGTTCTGGAAATAGATAGGTGTGATGGTTGCACAATATTATGAATGTACTTGAAGCCACTGAATCATGCACTTAAAATAGTTAAGCTGGTAGGTTTTATGTATATTTTCCACAATAAAAAAGTATCTACATAAGTACTTTATATGGGTAAAGAGGCACAGCAATCACCATTGATAATTACTGTATTGCTGTGGTGGACAAGTGTTCCAAAGTTCACAGGCAGATTGGCAGGCATAAAGGTGCTGTGTAAACATAGCCTGTTCTGGCCCAGACCCGTTCCTTACTGCCTGTTCCAGCCAGAAGATCTGATGACCAAGTTGAAGAATGAATGGATGATGGCCAGGATTCTGGAAACACAGGATGTCACAGAAGCCACCACATTCCGCCTGGAAGCCTTTGTTCCTTGCTCTCTGACAGCATTGCCTTTGGGGACTAGGGATTACAGTCTTGGCTGAGAGATCTAAGACAGTTCTAAGGTTGATTGGAAAGACCTGCTTGCAAGAGGCTGAGTCCCCACCAAGCCCCGACCATGGTCCCTACTTGTTCTGAGGTTAGCCTGGTCCAGGAGAGATGGTGAATTGCTTCTCATTTTGCCAAGCAAACCCATTTTTCAAAGATCAACTGTTTAGAGATGATCAGAAAGTATAAGGTGTAACAAAAGACTCCAGGCAGGCCACAGACACACTCACCACAGGGTTTTCTCAGACAGCAAGTGTGTCTAGTGTAATTTGGGTTCCACACATGTTCCGCTTTCCTAGGCCGTGATTCCCCTGAAGTCTGTAACCAACCTGTTGACATCTGTGGGGGAGAATGTCTATAGCGTCCATCAGATTCTCAAACGAGTTCATGACCATCGGCCCCCTGAGATGCTTTAAAAATGCCATGTGCATTTACAATGTATTCTTAGAGATCAACTTTTGAACTTCTGCCCAGTGTTCAGGTGCCATGGCCTTGAGGATTGCTTTAAATGATATGGTGGAATGCATGGATCTGGTGGCTCACAGGTACATTACTACCATGGGAGGGAGGATACCCCCGAATCTTCCCATATTATACTCAGTGAAACAAGTTGTGTGTGTGTGTGTGTGTGTGTGTGTGTGTGTGTGTGTGTGTTACATGTGCAATGCATGTGGAAACCGGAGATCAATATCTGGTGTTTTCCTCTGTTTTGTTTGTTTGTTTGTTTGTTTTTTGAGTGTTTTGAGACAGAGTTTCTCACCGAATCTGGAGCTCATTAGTGTGGCTTGGAAAGCCAGCCAGCAAACTCCAGGGACCCTCCTGTCTCTACTTCCCAGCCCTAGGCACCTAGCCCTTTTGTACAGGGGTTCTGGGGGTACTGGACTCACATCCTCACATTTATGTAACAAGGATTCTATCAACTAAACCATCTCCCTAGCCCAAGGGATTCATTTTTTCAACAGGCACATAACAGTAAAGGATCAGTTTCCTGTGACAATGGTGTCTCCTTATTGGCCTCTTTCCCTTCTCATTCCATAAGGCTTTCGTACATGTGTGAATGACATGCCCAAGTCACCAGTTTGAATGGAGAGTAACTGGCTATAAAACGATGGTCCTTCAGTCCCCTCTGGTCCCTCCAATAGCTTCCTATGGCCTCCTTGAAGCTGCAAAATGAGTCTTGGGTGGCCTGCAAGGTCTGGGCAGGCTGGCAAGCAGCAGACACATGGCCCTGCCCTTCCCCCTGCAGGGAGAGGATAACAGGAAAGAAAGGCCCATGATGAATGTAATTTAAAGACTCCAAGGCTGACTCAGACATTCCACTGGAGCTTTTCTTTTTCCTTTGTGTTGATGTGTGAAATGTAATTGCAGTCATTTTTTCCAGCATTGATAAATAGTGATTATCCATGGCAGATTACGAACCAGGGCTGATGAGAACAGGTCCATAAGGCAGCATATTTCTCTCTCCCACCCCCCAACATCTAAGACAACTGCCCACTTTTGGGATTGCTGGCTTCTTGACCCCAGGGATTTTAGCAAGGCTGTAGGTGCTGAGAGGGACCTGTTGGGGAAAATAGGGAGTTGGGTGCTTGAGAGTTCTGACCTGACTTTGGGCCTCTCCCACACTCCCCCTACCCCACACCCCTTTGTTACCCAGGATGAAAGGTGACTGCAGAGATGGTTGGGTTGGCATAGAAAGTAGCTATCAGGATAGAGGCAGAAGGCAATACTTGGCAAGGACCATGCGCAGGCTAGCGGCTTCGCTAACCAACTCTTCCCACAGGCTCCATTTCCCGGCATCCCACAGCCCCAGACAAGTGGCTAATGCCGAGCTGCATACTCGTACTCAATTTTACAATGAACAGTTCACCATTCGAATTTCTGAGAGCCACATCTTCAGGTTCAATCAACTCTGGATTGAAAATACAAATTAAAATTACCTCTGTACCGAACCTGGACACACGCTTGTGTCCTGTCCGTATCCACCAAACAATATAGTGTAACAATTATGTACGTAGCATGCACATTGTGTGAGGTGCTGTAAGCAGTCCAGAGTTGATTTAAAAGAGTGCAGGACCTGTGTAGATTCTATGCAAATACCTCACTGTCCTAAGAGACTGGAGTATCTTCAGATTTTGCTATGTGGCGGAAGAGGGTATTTGGAACCAATCTCCTCCAGGTACTGCTGATTCGCTGCCTCCTTCCAATTTACAGACAAGGGGATTACAACACAGAGAATTATGTCGCATGGCTGCTCAGTGAACAGTGAGGGAATCGGGTTTGGAACGAAGATCCTCTAATTCCAAAATCTGCTTTCTTACCCCAGCAAAAGCTGCTCCCCATCAGGAGCTAGCCTTGCTGGTCCCCAGTATCCCTGGAAGGAAGACAGTCTTATACCTGCAGCTATGGCAACGTGGGAGAGCCCCAAGTAGTTAACTCTTTACCAACTACAAAGACACCGGTTGCTAGCAAAAAGCCACTCTACCTATGAACTGGTCCCCAGGGAACAGATGTTCTAGGGAGTGACCAGGGGCAAAATTGGCTGGGGAGCCAGCCCAGCTGTGTGTTACCAATATCTGGTTTTTTTTTTTTTTCTGTTGTCCCCGAGGCAAAGGGACACAAGGGCTCCTTAAAGTGGCACCACAATTGCTTTAATTAAGACTTCTCCAGAGAAATAGAACCAATATGTATAAAAGGAGACTATTGTTGAAATTTTGTCACCTGTTCTGTTGTGGAGGTCCAGATACCCGACTAGCCGCCATCTGCAGACTGGGAGAACAAGGGAGGTATAATTCAGACCTTCTGTTTCTGCTCTGACCCTTAATGAATAGCATGATACCACCCACATGCAGAAGGCTGTGTTTAGCTTATCCATCCAAATGCTGATTTCTTCCAGAAACACCCTCCTAGATACACCTAGGAATCATGTGCCACTCACTACCCGGACATCCCTTAGCCCAGTCAAGTTGATACACAAAGGTAACCGTTACAATAATCCTGTGATACAGCTTTTGCCCTTGTGGGAGAAATTCTCCAGGAACAGCAACACAAGGAATTCTTGGAGGACTCCCAGGCCAGAATGCCAAAGCCCAAATGTTGGACGTGTTGGGTAAAGGATGAGGAAGCCAGCAGGCTGGGGGTCCTTAGGGAGTTCTGGCTAGGCTTCTCTCCATGTATTTTGGTCCTTGCCATTGTTTTGATGTATAATGAGGGTATGGTGGCAGTGAGGGCTGGAAATGCCATTGAGGAACAACATTTGGGTGACTATCAATCATACTGGGCAGAGCACAGAGTTAGGGAAAACAGCAAACTAGTGACCCGAAGCAAAGATCAGAAAAACGAAAGCAACTTTTTCTAGCCATTTATCCTGTAAACCAGTTGGGGCTTGGACTTTTGTCTTAGGGTTTTTATCGCTGTAACAAAATACTATGACTAAAAAGCAAGTTAGAGTTTATTTGGCTTACACTTCTACGTTGCTGTTCATCACTGAAGGAAATCAGGACAGGAACCCAAGCAGGGCAGGAACCTAGAGGCAGGAGCTGAAGCTGAATTCATGGAGGGGTGCTACTTACTAGCTTGCTTCTCCTGCCTTGCTCAGCCCACCTTCTTATAGAACCCAAGACCACCAGCCCAGGGATGGCACCACCCGCCATGGGCTGGGCCCTCCCCCATTGATCATTAACTGAGAAAATGCCTTAGAGCTGGATCTCATGGAGGCATTTTCTCGACTGAGGCTCCCTCCTCTCTGATGACTCTAGCTTGTGTCAAGTGGACACAAAACCAGCCAGTATAACTCTGAAGCTTAAATTGTGAATATTTAAAAATTTATTTTCTGTATGTGTCCGCTTGTCTGTTTGTATACCATGTGAGGATATGTGCATCTCTCTGGCCCTGCAAGCTTAAATTTTAATTAGACCCAAGACCTTTCTTAAAAGGTTAAATAAGGAGGGGCAGGTCATTTAGTCAAAAGAGCCTTGGGAGGTAAGGAAGCCATGGAGGCTTGGAATTAGAATTGCCACTGATACTGTGGGGTTCTGAGCTGCTGTTTCTCAACATTTAAATAGGGCCCTGAATTCTTCAATCATTGGGAACAATATTTGACACACAGAAAGCATGTGATTGGCCATTGTACCTTTTAAAGTATTAGTCGGTATATTAGTCAGGGCTCTCTAGAGAAACAGAACAGACAGAGTGAGCATATAGATCACAAAGAGGATCTACTAGATTGGGTGACATTGTAGGGACTGGGTAGTCCAATAATGGCTGTCTTCATTCTAAGGAGGCTGACATCCTGGTAGCTACCCAGATCAGAAGGTTGAATCCCTTAGCAGTCTCAATCTTTCCCTGAAGAACTGGAGGATTCCTGGAGAGCCACTGGTCTGCAGTCCAAATGGAAAACCAAAGCGTCTGCGTTCTGATGGGAGTGAGGGACCACAGTAACAGAAGATGTGCTGACCAGGAAGAAGCATGCTTCTGTATGTCAGGGCTGTCTGTCACTGGAAGAGGCTGCCCATTCTAAAGGAGAGTCTTTCCCTCCCCATTAATCCTTCCTGAAAATACCTTCCGCAAACCTACCCAGAGATGTCTCTACATTGATCTGACGTCCAACTAACGAAGGGTCAGCGGAACTTGGGCTGATCTAGAACAAGAACGAGAAAACCATTCCTTGTTTACAAAGTTTTAAAGAAAGTGCTGGCAGGAAAGAGAGGAGCCTATAAAACGGTTACTCCAGAATCCTCCAGGGTACTCCCACTTCTGGGGCTCCTTCTATAATCCCAATGGAAGCTGTCCCTCTATTTAATAAAGTTTGTTGTCTCTGTGGCTTTTTATGTGTCCCCTGTGTTGTCGGCCTCCCTTTGTGTTTCCGTCAGCTCACTGTCCTGTGGAGTTCACAGCCACCTTCTCTGCCTCAGTGGCCTGCCTCTCCTTTGCTGTCACTTTCGGTTTTTTTTCTAGGTGGAGATGCAATTTCTTTCCCAGAGATGCAATTCTTTGTCCCTCCCAAGAATGAACTTGGTGGCACCCTAGAGGATCATCTCTCACCCAAGTCCCCATAACACAGCCAAGTTGACAGTCAAGAGGAGCCATCCAGGAGGTAAATCCACAATGATTTGACTGAGTCGGAAGCCTTATGCTAGCTACCTTTAAATCTGCAAATTGTTGCAGAATATATTTCTGTGGAGACCACGGAGATGAAGAAGGAAGGGGCAGAGGGCTCTTTCTAGGTCTCTGCGACTCAAGAGGTGGTTTGTGAGCCACCCCTACCAGAGGCATTAGCATCACCTGGGAGCTGAAAATGCAAATCCGTGGGCCCCACCCTACCCTGCTAAAGAATTTACATCTGAGCTCCAGAAGGTTCCTATGGCCCCTGCCTTGCAATCTCGGGTGGGAGTCACCTGAGACATTTTAAAGGCACCAGAGCCTGGTCTCACTCTGACAGATGGTAGTTTCTTTGGCCTTGGATGAGGCCTGGACATCTGGGTAGTTCTTAAAGCTCCCCAGCAACTCTAACATGCGTCAGGGGTTGGGAAGCATTTCCCTTTAACAGGTCCGAGGTGCCAGGGGCACCGGAAAGGACAAACTCAAGGAAGTCGAGGTGTCCTCCCAGCCATCCCCATGCAGATCCCCCCGTCTTGGCCTTCCTCTGAGGGCATCCCAGGACTGAAAAGGAAGGAGGCTGTTCAAGAATCCCGAGTTCTAATCTCAGCTCTGCTTCTCTGACTGTCCGTGTGTCCGTCCCTCAAGCCAGCCTGTGCTGGCCCACCGGCACTGAACTCTCCGTGGTGTCTGAAAACGAAATGTGCGGTCTTTCCTCCAACCGCGACATCTGGTGCTTCCCCACCCACTCTGCCCCTTTCCTGTTTCACGGTGCTGAGGAAGTGGCAGCTTATGCCAGCTGGGCTCCTGAGGGTCAGAGGGGGGCCTGGCTCCATCACATAGGAAGTCCGTTCTCAGTCCGCGGTGACAAGGATCAGCCGAGCAGTCCCCACCTTGGCAGAGTCATTGGCTGGGAAGGACTGGCTAAGGAGCCTTGGGTACAGCATTCTGTATCTGTCCCTCGTGGTGGCTTCATGGTGAATAAACAGTGACTGTGACAGTCAGCCAGGAACCAAGCACTTTATGTGAATTTTATCTCAGTTAGAAACCAAGAGTGAGTGAGTGAGCTCCACAGGTCCCCAGGGAAAGCTGAGTCTTCAGGGCGGTTGGCAAACAGCAGCGGGAGACTGAGGCAAGCTTGAGACTTAAAGCACAAGTTGGGAGGAGGCAATGGGAGGGAGAGCCAGGGAGAGAGCCAGACAAGTGTGGACAGAGACAGGAGATTGAGGGAAGCAACGACCTCACTCCAATTCTAGGCAGCCAAATGAGTCCTAGGTCAAAGGATGGGGGTTGGCTTCCAAGCAGAGTGAGAAGCCATGCTGGCTTGCTCTGGGACTATTCCTGTTTCATCAGCTAAGGTTTTATGTCCCCAGAAGCCTCATCACCCTGTTCCCAGGCCGGGGGCTGTGGGTGATGTTTGGACAGTGCTACGCAACAGGCTTTTCCTGGGGAGGTGGAACAGATAGGTCGGCTTACTCCAGAAAGGGAACCCACAGCAGACCAAAGTAACCACCGCAGCAAAGTCCAGCTTGGGGAACCAATGGGTTTTTGTTGGGATTACCAACAGAATGTGAGGTGAAGGGTTACTGACGGGAGCAGGGGTGACTCAAAAGCAGTTACATCACCCCAGAGCCGACCACATCCCAGGTGACAACCCACAAAGGCTGCAGCAACCCGGAGCTCTCTGCAACAACTTGTAAGCAGCTCTCCAGGTCTGAGAGGCTCCCCTCTACAGCACTACAGCCCAGCTGGTCAGCATCTCCTCAGCTGGCCATTGGTCACTTCTTCTCTAAAGCTGGGGGGCGGGCTTAAATCTTGTATGTTTTTCCAGGAGTCCAGTCGAAGAGAGAGAAGAGGGATTCTATGAGCAAGGGGCATTAAAATCATGATGGGGAAACGTACAGAGACAACCAAACTGAACTAGTAGGAACTCATTAAATTTAGACCAACACCTGTTGAGCCTCCACAGGACTGGAGTAGGCCCTCTGCATAAGTGAGATAGTTGTGTACCTTGATTTGCTTAAGGGGCCCCCCTGACAGTAGGATCAGGGTCCATCCCTGGTACATGAGCTGGCTTTTTGGAGTCCACTACCTATGGTGGGACACCTTGCACAGCCTTGAGGCAGGGGGAGGGGCTTGGACTTGCCTCTACTGAATGTACCAGGCTCTGCTGACTCCCCATGGGAGGCCTTACCTTCTTGTAGGAGGGAATGGGGGGTGGGGAGGGGGAGGCTGGAGGGGCGGGAGGAGAGAAGAGGGGAATCTGTGAATGGTATGAAAAATGAATAAAAAAATTTCTTAATAAAAAAATGCATATAATTTTTAAAAATCTTGCATGTTTCTCCTTTCCTACTTGTGTGATGTTTTATTTGCCTCCCGAGTCTCCGTCTCCTTCCTCATGGTTCAATTCTAGAGAAACCACCATGCAGCAGACAGCTGGTAAGAAAGAGGAGAGAGCCCAGGAAGGCGCTGCTCCTCAAGCATCTTACCTTGGTTTGGCTGATGGGCTCTGACATCTTGATTAGAAGTGGACCAGACATCCAGAATAAGAAACAAGGCTGGCCAAACGAATGGAAACACATGAACTATGAACTGGTGGCTGGGGGACCCCAGCTGGATCAGGCCCTCTGAATGGGTGGGACAGTTGATTGGTCTGTTTGGGAGGCATCCAGGCAGTGGGACCGGGTCCTGTGCTTGGTACATGAGTTGGCTGTTTGAAGCCTGGGGCTTGTGCAGGGTCGCTTGGCTCGGCCTGGGAGGGGGGACTGGACCTGCCTGGACTGAGTCTACCGGGTTGGTCTCAATCCTCGGGGGAGTCTTTGCCCTGGAGGGGATGGGAGTGGGGGTGCGCTGGGGGGAGGGGGAGGGGGGGCGGGAGGGGGGAGAATGGGGGAATCCATGGCTGATGTGTGGAATTAAATTATATTGTAAAGTGAAATAAAATAAAATTAAAAAAAAAAGAAAGAAACAAGGCTGGAGCTACCTGCTCCTCACCACCCCCAAGGTCCCACAAGCTGTCCCAGGCTCCCCTAGCCATGCTTCTTGTACAACCTCCACCCATGCATGACCTCCAGGTCCCAGTGCAATTGTTCATTTGCTTGTATTTCCTTGGGCTCCGAGGCCCTCGGGGTAAGGGGTACATCCTTCTTGCCTTTGTGCACAGCTATAGCCCTGCTCAGGGCCATAGCACCACCAGTTTCTGGGCAGGGAAGGAGGAAGGGATTCTTCTTGTGTTGTGGATCATTTTGGGAGCTTGAAGAAGTTTCGCTTCTCTTTTCAGAATAACGCTTTAAGTATCGTAAGATGCAGAAGGCTGCAAAGAGCATCGCTTCTGCTGAGATGCAGCTATGGAAAGATATTTCACAACACATAGATTCGTGGAAAAGTCACGAAGCTCCTTCTTTCTTAAAGCATTGCATGGCGCGGTCCAGCAGCGGGTGTATTTTTCTGGTCGCCATGACGACAAGTGTTATTTCACGATACCTGCAGCAAACGTGTTGTGAAAAATGAAAACACTCATGACTTCTATGTTGGTGAAAAGTAGGTACCGCTGACATTGCTGTGGTTTGTGCCCTACGCCCCTGATGGCAGGAAATACTGAAGTTCACTGAATTGTGTATTAAAATGTACATGTCATTTTGTTCTTTCTCTCGCACCCCTGAAGTGGTATGGACTCCTTCCTGTCTAAGAAATGCCGCAGAAACTAATGAAAAATAAGAAAAACGTGCCTTGCAAACTGTCGAGCGCAATGTCCTCGTGAATGCTGTTAGTCATGGAGGGATGTGGTGGTTTCTAAGATGGGCAAGAGAGATTGGAAGCAAGGCTCAAACCAGATTACTCATGAGCCAGGTACTGTGAGACCAGATGGGAATGGAAACTCCAGCTCTTTCTTTTCTGAGATGAGTGTGGAGTCTCCTAGACTATTAACATAATGAGCCTTAGCATGGAGTTAGAGTCTGAGCAGGCATTAGCTAAGGAGAAGGCTTCTGGGGAGGCCTGCCTCCTCACAGTTCCCAGAGCACCCTCTGGAGGGGCAATCCCGTGAGAAAAAAACTGCTACGCCCTGATAGCCCCTAGGGAGTAAAGGTGCATCCTAATTACAAGGTCTTGACGTGACTGATTTTTAGTAGTATTCTTATTTTTACTCTCTTTCCCTCTCTCTCTCCCCCTTTCTCCCTCTCTGTTTCTCTGTGTGCGCGTGCACACATGCGCGTGTGCAAGTGTGTAAGCCAGAGGTTGATGCTGTGTTTTTCTCACTTGCGTCTCCACTGTACTTTTTGAATCAGGGTCTCTCACTGAACCTGGAGCTCAGCAATTCATCTAGCCTGGCTGGCCAGACAGCCTCGGGGAGCCTCCCGTCTCCACCTCCCTGGCACTGGGATTATAAGCTTTTCTTATGTAGGTACTGGGAATCCAAATTCAGGTCCTCATACTTGTGAGACAAACATTTTACGACCTGAGTCATTTGCCCAGTTCACAGCATGAGTAGTTTTTTAAAAAATACCACCCTATGCTTTCAAAGGAACAGGGGAGCAGGGACCCTGCAATTGGAGGGTCTCATTTGTGGCACCAGTCCTGATGAGCTTGGGTAGGAAAACTGACCTCTAATTGGAGAACAGGAAATTGTGGTCCCACACGATGTCACTGCAGGACCCCAACCCCAGCCCATTGACATTTCAGCCCCCTACAGAGCATGCCCTTCCTGGCCCCTGCACAGCAGGGCTGAGACCCTGAGGTTATTTTGATCTTGTGGTGCTGGTGTCTGAGAGGCTGTGGTAGCTAGCAAGTTTCCGGTAGAGCTTTCTCTCCCCGTGCATGCTCTCTCTCTCCTCCAGGCTCAGGTGGCACCTACTTCCTGTAGCTTACCCTTGGCCTCGGAGAAGAACAGGGGCACAGAGGCCTTCGAAGGCTTTTACCTATCCCGTGTCTGCCTGTACCCCACCTTGGGTGTCCTAGCTCCATTTCCGGTGTGGAGACAGCTCTCAAGGTACTTCTCCTCATTTCCCCCCCCTCCCACTCATGACTCTGTTACATAGAAAGGACAGCTTTCTAGAAAGTCAGATTCACCAGGTTGGCTCTCAAACGTTTGACAGAGAGCCACACAGTCAAAAAAATATGTTGTCTATGACCCAACACAGATGTATGTGTATACGTATGTATATGGCTCCTTCTAATCCTTTGACTCCTTTTCTCCTATTCTAGACTTTTTTTTTTCCCTTGAAAAATTTTTGGTTGTAACCCACAAACAAATAAGTTGGTTTCACCACTATTGTGAGTCATAATTCAGTTTGAAAAATACCGTACCAGATACTTTTTTTTTTTTTTTTTTTTTTTTTTGCAATAGCTTTTCTTTCCTGAGCTAGGGATTGCTCTGGCTTTTGAGGTAGACTCATTTGGGGTAGAAAAGGAAGCTAATTCTGTGTTCTTATGACTTACTTAGAAGGGGTCAATATTGGGGATTCCAGAAATGGGCTTAGCCGAGGTAAATTTGGTCCCGTGTCAGCTTTATGAAACTGGCCGCAGAGAGAGCCTTTACACCATGATAATGGGAAAGCACAAGTCATTGCTTTTCTCATTTGGTTTTTCTCTCAGCCAGCTGCTTGTTAACGTATTTACTAGCACATAATTGATTCTAGTACTGGTCTTTCTGGTTGCAAATGCAGTGTGTTGTGACGCTTTCGGTCATCAGCTTCCTCATTGATGAAATACATTAAAAATGCCTACTTCACTGGTTGGGGGGTGGGATATATAGATTCATGGAGTCTTTTTTGGCGAGCAGAAGGACAGCAGCCAGAAGGAAACCGACATGCAAATAACCAATTTTCTGCCCAATGGGATTTGACAGATGAAGACCCCAGATTCCACTGCCTTTTATCATTTCCATCATTGCTAGTTACATGAAAACAAAATCATCTCCTAGATGAAAAGCCACCATTTGCAGAAGTGTGGTGAGAAACAGAAGAAATGGAGGGAGGCCAGAGCTCTGTAAATGTGAGCCAGACACAGAGCAGAGTAAATTCGCTTTGTTCACTTAGTTGGTTTCTTTCTGGCAGAAAATGGCAAGGAAACATTGCAAATCGATGGCCTTTCGATGTAAGCCTTCCATCCAGGTAACGAGAGAGAAGGGAATTCCACCAAATGAGGATTGTGAGTCACTAATTCTCAAGTGCCTAGTGCAAAGGCTTTAGAGTCTCCAAAGCAATCCAATGCCAGGTCCTGATGGCCCCTCCACATGACAGATGTCTCTGCCTGGTGCCTACAGAAGACACTGAGACTGAGAAAATCTGGGACTCTGTCCATTCATTGCTCTTGGAGACCATGCAGACAAAGGGCATACATAGGGATGTGTTAGTTTCCAGTTGTGGATGTGATAGTATTACAACATCAGTAGCTTAAACAAGGTAATTTACTCTCATTTTACAGTTCTAGAGGTCAGTGGGTCTGCCTGCATCTGCCTCACTGGAAAAATAAATGCACCATTATACTCTATCTATTTATCTATCTATCTATTCTCAAAATATTATCTATTTATCTGTATCTATATAGAGATCTATCTATAGATCTATTTGCATACCTATAGATCAATAGATATATCTCTACATAGATAGGTAGTTAGACAGATATTATTTTGAGAATTTCATGCATGCATACAAAGCATTTTGATCATATTTACTTCCAATCCTCCCCCTAACTCCTCCTCCAGATCCACTCATTTCTTCCCACCACCTTCCAACTTCATTCATGTCCTTTTTTTTTTTTTTTTTTTTTAACCTCCAGAGACTATCTCAGGGGAGGGGTATGACAAAGTTGACCCATTTGCACACCCAGCATTTTTTGTAAAATGCATCCTGGAGATCAAAGTCAGATCCTTGTACATGCAAAGCAAGCACTTCACTGACCGGGCCATCTCCCCAGCCCCTTTCTCACTCTTGTAATGCAATGACCCTTGTACCTAGATGGGTCCTCAGGCATAGGTCAGCTGATAAAGTAACAGCCTTACTTCCATCTGCAACCGTAACCCCACCCCTTGCATATGTAACATGACATAGTCACAAGCTCCCGAGATCAGGATGTGGACATCTTTGGGGTTGGGAGCATTACTCTGTGTGCCTCAATGGCTAACATCCCTTAAGCATTTAGTAAGGGCCTGATACAGTTCTAAGCAGGCTACTTTTAGTAACACATTTAAGCTCATCACAGCCATCATCCACAACGGTTTGTAAATGAGGAAAATGAGACAAAGAGAAGGCAAGGTAAGAGGAAGAGCTAGGCTGAAGAACCAGCTGTCTTATCCCAGAGTTCACATTCTTGTCAGAATCAGAGTTATTTGCGGGATGGATGAACCACCGAATTCTACATGATTTCATTCTTCTTTGAAGATCTAGAATCCTTTCAGAATGGAGCAGTTCCTCAGGTCTACCAGTGTTGGATGGGTAGACCAGTCGATGTCCACAGTTGCCTGATACTGAAGCTTGCTTCCTTGAGCATTGCTCATATAACCCTTAATCCACAGGTCTGTAGCCTTTAGGACCCACAGGTGTAGCTAGAGTTTTCCTGCCTGGCCCACAGTCAGGACAAATCTCTCTCATCTGCCAGCCCCACAGCCTCTCAGACCCAACCAAGTAAACACAAAGACTTATATTGCTTACAAACTGTATGGCCGTGGCAGGCTTCTTGCTAACTGTTCTTACAGCTTAAATTAATCCATTTCTATAAATCTATACCTTGCCACATAGCTCGTGGCTTACCAGCATCTTCACATGCTGTTTGTCATGGTGGCGGCTGGCAGTGTCTCTGACTCAACCTTCCACTTCCCAGCTTTATTCTCCTCCTTGTCCCGCCTATACTTCCTCCTGCCTGACTACTGGCCAATCAGTGTTTTATTTACCAACCAATCAGAGCAACACATTTGCCATACAGAACATCCCACAGCACACAGGTGCTGCATGTGGCCTCTGATCTGAGCCACTCTTCGCCCTCTGCTGCATCCACGCGTCTCTCTACTTACAGACATGTCTCAGAAAGGCCAAGCCCAACTCTACTGCAGGGCCCTTCTATTTGCTACATCCCGCCCCTGGATTTTCTCCTCTCTTCACACAAAGCTCAACCATCACTAGTTACGTAGTCTAGGGATGACCTTAAATGTCTGATCCTCCTGCTTCTGCCTCCTGAGTTCTATAATAATCACAGGCATGGGCCACCTTGAGCTGTATGTACAATACTGGGGCTCAAACCTGATACTTTGTCCAGTATCTTGGTGGACAATCAGGCTTAAAATTTTCCTACTCCTCCTTTCCTTTCTAAACTCAGGACGATGAACAAAGGGTATCAAATGGGGAGTTGCACATGAGAGGAGAGGAAGATTTTACTCTGAGACTACTTTATACTGTGTGCACAAAGGAGCCGGAGGAAAAAAAGCAGGGCCCAGAAGACAGGAGCTATTATTCATTAGCCATGAGATCTTCAAAAAGAGGGTAGAGAAACTCCTGACTGTGGGGGTTAGCTAAGTATTTTAGTCTTCACACACCTGTGCAAGAGCTGCGTGTCTTATCTCCAGTCCCCAGGCAAAAACACTGAGGCGTCTAGACAGTAAGAAATTGGCCCGAAGTACAAAAGAAAGAGCCAAATTCTATCAGCCCGTTTGTAACACAGCAAAGTTCATCAGTCACCACTTAGTGTACCACTGTTGGGAGATTGGAAAAGTAGGACAATATTGAAGGGATTGGCCAGCCACGAAAAAGGAAGGAGCTATTTTCAAACCAAGAATCATTCCATCTAGAAGATCACATGAGATAGAGATGAAGAGTCGGGGTGGGGTTCAGTGACCATAAGCTATTGGTCTTTAGAAGGGCACTCGTTCCACAATTGTTGAGAAAACTATTATTCTCTACTGGGTTTCCTTAGAACTTTCGTCAAAAAATCAATTGGCCCATGTCAGGTTATTTCTGAACTCCATTCTGTCTTATAAATCTATTGTTCATCTTGATGCAAATACTGTGCTGTCCTGATGGCTGCTGCTTTGTGGTAAGTTTTGAAGTCAAGAATCACACATCTTTGAAGTTCTATTTTCTCTCCCAACATTGCTTTGGACATTCTGGTTCTTTTGTATTTTTATAGACATTTTTTAGCATCAGATCATCAGTTTTTAAGAAAACAAGTTTCTTGCAGAGATTTTGATTGTCTTGAATCTATAAACCAATCAAGAAAGTACTGACTTAATTATATGGAGTCTTCAAGTCCATGAACATGGTATATCTCTCATTTATGTATGTCTTCTTTAATTTCAGTTTTGTGGACTTGTTGCCCAGTTTTTATATGACTGATATTTATCCCTAAGTAATATTTTTAGATGCTACTATAAATGTTATGTTATTCAAGTTTCAATTTCCAGATGTTTACTACTATATGAAAATCCAGTACATTTTTATATTTTGAGTTTATGTGCTACAACCATGCAAATTACACATCCATTCTTTCTCCTTTTTTGTAGATTCATAGTATTTTCCACATAAATGATAACAAATGCAAGCAAAGACAGATTTGAGAGTTTGTGTTCAAGAAGTCCTCGTTAGATAAACTCTTCAGAATACTGAGGTGAAGTAGAAGGACAATCTAATATGGAAATGGATGGATTGTTCAAGTTGTCCTCAGGGTAACAGATGCATTGATCTGGTGGCTTCATAAGGCTAACATCTGTATGGATTGATATTCCATTAGTATTGGATGATAGCTCAGCACAGATCACATGATTATTTCTACTCACCATTGTTAGGAGCCTAAGTGAGGGCTTATTAAAGGCAAAAATACACAGCCTCAGGACAGAAAATGCTCAAAAATTCTTTCTACAAAGCATCACCTCCTCTCCCTCTGACATCCACAAAGCCTGTTCTGGTCTCTGAGAGTCTCAACCTTGCTTCCTCCAGTCCTTCACCAGTGAGTTAGACTAGGTCAAAATGTAGGTCCTCCACTCAGAATGAAATCTAAACTTCCCCATTGTCCAGCAGTCCTGTGACAGTGTTTGTTTTTACCTGAGCTGGTCCAGTTCATTCCAAGGCTTTGTGCAGCTTTCTCCCACTCACATTTAGCATCTCCTCTCTCTGCTATTGGTTATCAGGCCAATTCTTTTCAGGTCTCCTGGGACCTTCCTAATGTTCCCACTGACCTGACAATCATTCTCAGAGCACCTAGCCTTTTCCTGACCTTGAACTCACATTTGTCATTTGACATTTACAGTGACATACCACAAGAGCCCGAATCACTGCCAGTTTGTTTACTTCCCCTCTTGCCAGACAAGCAGTGGGCACTCGACCAGTGACTGGGACTATGTTCCATTTTTTCTGTGTTCGTATGGAGGTACAGCCACTCCCCAACCCCAGGCTTTATGAACAATCTTATGATATGTCTAGAGTTTCTCTTCCTTTAAAAGGTTAGTTCAGACCTTTGGTTCCATGTTAAAAATCTCCCCAAGAGATTCTAGAAAATACTAATGTTTGGTCCACTGCAAACCACTGAAATCCTAGGTTCTGGGGGTAAGGGCCTAGCATTTGCTTGTGGAATTCTCCAGAGAATTCTGATATGCATCAGGAATTGAGACCCACTAACAGAAGAAAGGCAGTTTCCATCCCACCGAGTGTTAGATGGACTCACATGGAGAGGTCAAGTTGTAGAATACTGTCCTCTGAGTGTAACAGCCACCACCACCCTCACCAGAGCAGTTGTGGTCACACACAGGGACCCTCAAGGTCAGGCTTGTTGATGGAGGGACTGAGGAGGGCGGATGCTTCCTTCCCAGGTTTCTGTAATTCTACCCCAGCTGCACATGGTCTCTGGAGGTATTAGAATACACAGAGGGTGGAGAGCTAAATAAAGATGGGACTGAATCTATTCAATCATGGGGAAGTTGTCATTCATGCTAGAGTGAGACTTTGCAGGGACGTGGCTACTTCAGGGTCATCCATGTTCCTATTTAAAAACACAACAATAAACTCATCAGTTCACCACGTTGGACTTGGATGAACAGGAGAAACACACGTGAGATCTCTCCAGGGCAAGTCCCCTCACTCCTGAGCCAACTCCATCCCCATGCAACAGAAAAAAAGAAACCCAGACTAGAATGGAAAGCATTTTCAAACTTTATTTACAACTGTCACAGTGACAAAAAGTAGTTTGGAAAAAAAAAATGCTAGTTTCTCCCTGAGCCTCAAAACAGAACAGACAGAAGTCACAGGAGGTTCATCTCACAACAGGCAATGTCACTGAAATACTAGGATTTTTTTTTTCAATACGATCAGTTAGAAATACACACAAATTACAAGAAGAAAAGGAGGAGGAGGAGGGGGAGGAGGAGGAGGAGGAGGAGGAGGAGAGAAGAAGAAGAAGAAGAAGAAGAAGAAGAAGAAGAAGAAGAAGAAGAAGAAGAAGAAGAGAAAGAGGAGGCCAGACAGGAGCTCAGCCCCTTGTCTAAGAGCAGCTGGGTCCCCCCAACAGGCTCAACTGCTGAGGGGCCTGACATTAACTGTCAGCCCCTGGCCTGCTCAGACTGCACACAGTTGTACAACACGGTCTAGTGACCAGAAAAAAGGAAGAAACCACCCCATAAACACACATATACACAAAGCCGATTTGATACTGGATTTACAAGCACGTCTCCATCACACGGCAAGACCAAGACAGATAATTGGGGTAGGGGTGAGAAGACACCAAAACCCAGGAATTTAAAAGGCCAGACACCTGTCCATAAAGGGAGGCGAGGGATGAGAAATGCTGCAGGAGAAGGAGAGTGGGATGAACAGATCTCTGTAGCCAAAACAGAGCAGAGCGGGAGCAAGGGAGAGAAGCTCCTCCCCCCACACCGTGGGGTTGGCTGCAACCCTCTCCCACTTCTGCGAGGAGCCGGAAAAAGTTATTGCCATCGGTGTGTATCACAGGCAGACGACAGAGGGAAGAAGCAGGGGGTAGGGGAGTGACCGTCGGCATCCCAGAACCAGACCTTGCCGAATGCCGCGTCAACAGCACACCCCCACGCTCTTGCCCCAACGTGCCCCAGAGCCACACTGACTTTGAGGTATTAAATACAGCTAGACACACTAGTCCAAAGATGGGGGGGGGGGGTCAACCTGGACTGGCAGAGACATGAGGGGACATTGTGGGTGCCTCAGTTAGCTGAGCGAAGCCTAAGGAAGGCTTTCAGTCCACCTTTTGATCAAACAGTCCTCTGAAAAGTCTGTCCTCTCACCTGCTGTTCCAGAAGGTTCTGAGCTGTGATCAGAGGCCAAGTCCAGATGTTAATTTCCCCATGCGACTGCTGCCCTTGCCAGAAGCAGGTGAGGTGGGAAAGGGATGGAGGCTACCGTTCCACAAGGATACCCCAGTGCACCCCATATCTTCCCCCAACCTGTGCTCAGGAGCAACAAGAGGAGCGGAAGTAACCCCACAACAACCACTCCACTGGAGACCTGGTACCACGTGGGAGCCTCAGAACATCCAGGCAGCACCATCTAGACTCCGGCATTAAAGCCCACTAGCCAACTAGCCAACCAGGAAACACGCTCTGCTTTTAGCTCCCATGGAAGCCAGGCTGGGAAACCCCACTGGAGTGGTGCTGCTGCAGGTCATAGAGGTGACCGTCCATAGCAGAGCTGGGGACCGTCCACCTGACTGCTGTGGCCAAAAGAGAAGGAGAGGCATACCTGGCGGAACTAACTCTTCTACCATTCTGCTCCATGGGGACTTGGTAAGAATTCTCGGGAGACCCACAGTGGAAGGAGGCACTTCCATGCTGCAGCCTTGGAACGTCCCACAAGGGCAGGAAGTGCTCTGGCTATTCCCCAATGTATTAGGAGGCAAAAAAGGGCAAATAGGGAGGAAAAAAACTCAAAAGTACTGTCTATCCCTTACAACCGTCCAGGTCCCTGGAGGCTCTGAGAGCCCGGCCCAGCTGGGGCAGAGTTCGCGGGCAGAACAGGTGGACACTTCCTCTCCTGTGTGGCCCTCCAGCTGGCTTTGCAGGCAGTTTGTCCTGGCCCTACTTCTCTGTGGGTAGCCAACATATGCTTGAAATGAAAGCAAAGGCTGGTGTGGCAGTGAGCAACAAGACGAGATGAAAACCTTAATTGTCAGGTGCCCCAGCAGCCGGAGCAAATGCTGGTAAGCACTTCCTGGCTGTAGTTCTCTTAAAAAAAAAAAAAAAAAAAAAAAAAAAAAGTGGGGTTTGTTTTGGTTTGGTTGTTTTTCTTTTTTAACCCAAAAATGTTTCTTGCTCATTTGCTCACCCCGCTCCCCCACAGCCAGAACCCCCAACACCATACACACACTGCCTCTGGCACTGGAGTTCAGATAGGGATCTCAGAAGCAGCACCCCTTTCCCACACCCCCACCCCCACCCCTGTTCTCAGCAGCTTCCTCTCTCAGCCTTGCAAGTTGTCAGAGGGCTCCATTGCTCAACGAATTTAAAAAAAAAAAAAAAAAAGACAAGAAAAGAAAACGGACTTGGTGATTTTTCAGGTGCAAACCGGAAGCCTCATTTGACATTTTTCAGAATGATTGTGGCTCACTCTCTTCTTCCATCACGATGGGAAAAACAGTTCAGGTATGCTGGCTGGCACGACCCGGGCGAGCCTGCAGGGACTCTACTGTTCCTTCTTTTCTTTCGCTGTCTCTTCACAGTTGTCCTGCTCATCCTCCTGGACCAGGAATTCCTCGGGGGGCCATCGGAGCTCCCCACTCTCCACCTCCCCTTCTGTGGGCTCCACCACGATGGAGGGCAGGCGGTCCTTCAGTTTGCAGCAACGGTCGAAGTCTGACGGGTCTGGAAAAATCTGAAATGTCAAAGAACAAAGCAGACATCTGGTCACATATATAGATATCTGAAAAGAGAAACTTGGCTTTTTCCTTACACACACACAGAGAAAGAGAGAGAGGGAGAGAGAGAGAGAGAGAGAGAGAGAGAGAGAGAGAGAGAGAGAGAGAGAGAGAGAGAACACACTGGCTGCCTTCCAAGGATTGTGTTCCGCCTTCTAGACACTGTGGGTGTAAGAAAGGAACCAAAAGAGAGTATGTTCTAGGGAAAACTATCCCTCAGCCAGATTTTTCTTCTAATTCTGAAGCTCAAAATTTGTGGATCATACCACTGAGCAAAAGGGTGAGGTGTAACTCTGCTTGTACTATTTTACTTCTGGATAAAACGATGGACAATCACGTCCTCACAGTATGCCGGGCCCTGCTTTGGCATAAGCACTTTATACTTACAATCCACATCATACAACAGACACTAAAAACATTATGTTCCTGCCAGAATAATTATTGGTGCCTAGAAGAAATAAACAGCCAGGCTCTTCATCATTTCAAACGGACACAGTCAAATGCAAGTGTTGCTCACGTTATGTTAAAAAAAAAAAAAAAAAATCCCAGACTTGGGCACAGTAGTTGTCGAGGCCTGAAATTAACTAAGACTCAAGCTCAAGTGTGCTCACTCCCACGCTCCTGCCTCACCTGCCGCCTTTGGATCTTCTTCCAACTGCCAAGTCAAAGCCAAATCCAGATGAAGGCAAGGCCTCCAGCCACAAGCTAGCTGGGGACAGAATCCATGGAGTTTTCCTTTTCTTCCACCTGTGAGCAACTCCTGGCTTCCTGCCAGCTGTATGCCTGGAGGACTCGAATCTCTTTCCAGAGTCCCAGGGAAGAGGCTCCATAATATTAACGCCCACTGTCTGTCCAGTGCCGACCGAAACACTGAGCCAGGCTATAAAACTAGGAGCCAAGTCTGGCTTCCCTTTGCACATACTCCCTGCCCTGTGACTACAGCTGACCCAATTCTTTGCCCAGTAGCTAAGCCCTTAATCCTCTGGGATGCTGGTCCCTTGCCATTCATAGCCCTCAGTGACACACCCAAGAAGAGAGAGGAACTTTGGTCTGGGAAATCTGGGGCTCACCAGATCACTGACACTTGGCACCTTCAGGGCCATTCCCTCCCACTTCTGTGTCTGATAGACAGGAAACCCAGGCCCTTGAGGGGAAAGGAGACTTCACTGAAGGTCACACAGTCTGTTCACGGCAAACTCCAGTGGATGGAAAGAGACGTTTTTGGAGAACTCCGGGGAGGGTCCCTGTTTTGCTGTACTCAGAGGGTAGAAGATCATCCTTCCCCAGTTCTGTGGTACTCCCAGAGTGTCCAATCTCCCTATCCTCGGACTGGGCCACAGGCCACATGGGGCTTCTGAAAAATCACAGACCTCACAAAGCGTCCCAATCCCTACAGACCAGTGATTATTAACCATTTATCCAATAAAGGCCTATTGCTTGGGATTAAGCCTTAAGCCAGCTGCAGGAGCACGCATCATTAGAGACTTAAAAGGACTCATAAAAAGTATCGTAATAGCAGCCAGAAGGAAAACAAGCCAGGGAGGGGCTGGGCCCACACAGGTCACGTAGGCCTGGGGAAGCTGACCACCATCTCCTGTTATGCTGCCGGTCCACTCCGATGTTTGCCCTTGGACGTCGTGGTGTATTCACATGAACAAGTGTGAGTGGAAAATGGGTCAGCCAGGCTTAGGGGGCTGGGGGGGCTTTGCTTACTTCTATGGAGCTGAGCCCTTCTTGGGGGGTGAGGACGTGGGGAAGCTTCCAAGCATGAGCCCTGGGGTGTGATGCAGGCACTCTCCAGTGAGAGTGGAAAGCACACTTCAGTTTATAAAGCTCTACCAGATGTCTATCACTTCACTGAGACATCACTACCACCTTAGGGACAGCAAAGAGGCTGGGACTCTGAAGGTCACAAGGCAGAACCAGGGTTCAAATCTCATCCTCAACTAGGATACACCTGGGTCATATTATCACTTTAGTTTCCCAGATGGATAATTGACCAAGGGGATCAGGACTCAGGTCCCCCCTGTCCTATTGGCTGATGTAGGCTCCAGACCATGGACAAGGATGATTATCAAATAAACAGCAAGTCCAAAAAACAGAAGCCCCAAGTTTTCACAGCCCAGACTCTCATCCTTCTGGACCTGAGATGTAGCTGTGGGAGCTAAAAAGAAGCCTCTGGACCAAGCTCCTACCTTTCACAGGGCGTGGAGACATAAGAACCCGATTCTAATGATCACTCAAGCCACAGAATAACAGAAAGGATCAGAGGCAGCCCAGGCCAGCTGATTCTACTCCAAGCTAGAAAGCTGATGCTGATAATGGATGAGGCCATTGATGAGCAGGACCTCCAGCTTCATCATAACTGTATCAAGCAGGTAGCGGTAGATCCCTAAAGTCAGAAAATGAAGACCACATTCCTAGAAATCAGCTGCTCTGGGACTCAGATGTCTACAGGACTTCAATGAAGTATCGGTTTGAGGACACTGGGCTGAGCCACAGCATCTGGATCCTTCCTTACTATACCCTTGACATCAGTTCCATGACCTCTGTCAAGTCCTCTCAAGCTCCCACCTCAGTTTCTCCTCCAGAGAAGTGAAGGGGCCTTCCCATCACACTCGATGGGTCCAAGTTGGCGAACACAGAAGTAATGCAATGCTTTAAGGACAGAAGTAAAATCCAAATCATAATGTCTTCTTTGCAGCGATTCGCACAGGTCTGGAGTTAGTATCCACTCTCCAGGCGTGAAGCAATACTATTAACAATCAATGGCTTTCATACCACAGTCCAGGTCTGCTAAATCCTTGGGAGGCAATCTGAGCATCTGACAGCTGATACTGTGGCAGTTGTCAAAGACTTTTGCACTGTGACTTGCTCGAAGCAGGACCCATTAAAAAGGAAAAAGAAAAAAAGTTTTTTTTTTTCGAGACAGCATTTCTCTGTGTAGCTTTGGAGCCTGTCCTGGATCTCACTCTGTAGCCCAGGCTGGCTTCGAACTCACAGAGATCCACCTGCCTCTGCCTCCCGAGTGCTGGGATCAAAGGCATAAGCCACCACCACCCAGCTCAGGAAAAATCATTTTTTACAGAGCTTGTATTTGTAAAAATCACTACAATAAATTACTCTAACCCTTTTATCAGAGATTTTATTTTATTATCAGACCACACAAATCTGTGCCTCTGAAGACTATAGCTCTCTCCAAAAATAAACAACAATAACAACAACACACATCCTGTACCAGAACAGCTTCTGTTGTTTCTTCGGGGAAAGACAGAAAGCCTTGCAAAGTGTTTCTCAGTCTTTTGCCAGCACAATCTTATCTCCGACAGCTGCTTAAGAGGCTGACCCTGGGGAGGTCAGCATTTTTCCACTAAGTCATGGTTTTTAATCATCTAGGCAGCAGAAAAATGAGAGGTTGCACCTACAATTTGATGGGGTGGGGAAGGCAATGGAAAAAAAAGAAGAAGAAAAAGAAGAACAACGAACGAACTCTCATTCGATTTGCCAAGCACATGACAGGTATGGTTGGGGAGGCAGGCAAACAGCGTGCACCATGCTGGGCTGCCCGGCAGAATCTGGCAAAGAACAAAAAAAATGCCCCTGTTCCAGAAACAAACTGCTTTTGGTTAAACCTTCAAGTTTTAGTGCCCTGTCTTCTCTCTGGGCTGAAAACAAAAACAACTGGAAACCCCCTCTACAGTAAAGGCTCTTCAGAAAGACATATGGGAGGTTCCCACTCCCATCCCCAGCAGGACGAGCCTAGAAGCAAGCATCCGGAAGCCCTATCTATCCCTTCTTATTTCTGCCATCACTGCCCTCCACAACCAGCTGTCCCATGGGGACACCCAGGATGACGGCATGGACAGAACTAATGAGCACCAAGTTCCCACCTACACAAAGGGATAGAATCTTGTCCATCACACCCGCACCAAGAACATCTTGAGTCCTACATGAGCAGCATGCTGCGTAGCCCTGGCGACCGTGAATTTCACAGAGGACACCGCTGCAGAGGTACCCTTTGCCAGATGCTCCCTCATCACAATGGGTCCCCGCACCTTGGGAACTTAAGAAGACTCCACTGAAAGGTGAAGGAAGTTTTAGGGGGTGGTCTGCGTAATGTAGATGGCCAGCATACTGGAGTTTCTGGCTGTGAAGGCTAGTGTAGTCCAAGAGAATGCTCTGCTGTAATGAAAATGTTCTCTATGCTGTCCAGCCCAATGGCCACTAGTCATGGGTGGCTAACTGAACCCCTGAAAGGTGGCCAAATTTTACATGTGACTTAAATAAACACAAATTTCATAAAAATTCAAACAGCTACCATATTCAAGCTACATAATTATAAGGACAATGAAAACAGGGTTTTCAGGGAGACTGGAGCTACTGGATTGGCTGTCCATTACTAGTGGCCTGAGAGCTGAGATCTGTGGGGCTGAGGCCAGGTTTCCAGAGCCCACGAACTTAGCCTTGTGCTTGGGCTAGAGAGTTGCTGGTGAACCAGCTCCCATTTCATGAACAGAGAGGAACTGAAAGATAAAACTCGGCCTCCAAAGGCCCCAAATTTGGAGGCCTAGCTATCAGCTGTCTGCCCTTAAGCCAGGTGACCTAAACCTAGCTGCCTCCGGGGTGGGGATAAGAAAGAGTTGCCTGGCACCTACTACGGAAAATGTGAGCAAGTCTAGTCTTTGTGGTCCTTCCCTGTCTGTGCACGGCAGGGCCGTCATCTTGACAAACAAGATGATCTGGCCACAAAGAGGGTGGAGGGCTCCTCAAGGAGCTGGGAGATGCTAATGGGGAAAGCAGACACCAGTAAGTGGGGGAGATGAAAGGTGCTCAGCTGGACACAAAGGGCTAACCACCAGCTATGCAAGCTGAGACATCGGCCGGCCCTGGATACCCTGCTCCTCTCTGCTGGGGAGGAACAGAGGGTAGAAGAAGCTGAGGTGGGAAGGAGGGAGGAAGGCCTGGGAGAAATCGTCAGGCTAACTCCCTAAGGCACTGTGCACAAAACCACACAGTAACCCTTTACCCTCCCCAGTTGCAGACTGCAACAAAGAACCAACCCCAAGCCAACTATGGAAAAGAATGGCTATTCTTACAGGTGGAGCAGGGGTTCGAAAAGTCTGGCTTTTACCTGGTCCCTAACCCTTAATATCTTTGTGACTTTGTTTGGGTCACTTCAATTTGTCTGAGCCCCTTGAAATGAGGAAGTGGTTTGTACTCTGCAGGGTTTTTGGGGATGGTGCGGGGTCCTGATACACAGCCAGCTCATTCCTCTCTCGCCTCTCTATAAATTTGGATTTCTACTAATGCTGGTCTTAAAGGGCTTGGGAGAGAGTCAAACCCAGGTATGTGTGAACATGCTCTGGAAACTCTTAAATTGCTAATGCTAGCCCTTAGCAAGTAGAGCAAGGGTCCCCGAGGAGCATTTAGAGCAAGGGCCTGGAAAACTAACAACTGCACTCTGTAGCTAAGGACAGGAGCAAATGAACTACACTCTGGGTTTGTACTCACAACTTCTATGCCAGGTTCTTTTGAGAAAGACCTGTGATGTCACTGCCTCCATCCCCCTACGATATGGATTAGGCCAGCTGGAATGGAAACCACTCTCTTGGCCAAACCCTGTTCTCTCCATGGAAGCCCTGGGAAGTCTCTAACTCTCCTCGTGGGCCAACTCCAGGGGTCTTCACCCAGAGAAGTCACATACCTCCTGAACTCTAGATTCTCAAAGCCTGGAATTCTTAGTTTTCCTTGAGAGCGACAGCAGATCTGCCCTCCTAGCTGGTCTGTAACAGCGAGCAGATTTCGCTGCAGAGGGTGGAACGAAGGAGCAGCAGCTAATTCAGATGAGCAATATGCCCTGCTCTTTGGTCCTTACACTATATATTATGGAAAGAACTACAGTCTTTGAAATCTGACCTCCCACTATCTTATCATGTTGTTAGCACTGTTGGCACCTTAATGTCTTTTCAATGTAGCAAGTGGCTGGGAAAAACACAAGGATTCTTAGGGGCAGAGGGTTATAGAGGGGCTTCTGGGAGGCCAAAATGTTATCCAGTATTGTATGGTCCATCTCAAATCTTAAATTTTCTCTGAACCAAAGCTGTAGGACATCTAGCTCACACCACCCTGTCCTCCCCTGGTGCTTCTAATCTTTCAGGGCACTTGAGCAGACACTTGGCCTCTGTAACAACTCTGAACCTCCTTCCTTTGGATCAAAGATGCTTAAGCGCCTAAGCCTTAAAACTGGAAGGAAAAGGAAATCCTTGGGATAAACACCATCTTTCATAAACATCTCTCAAACACACACCCATCCTGCAAGTCAGAGGTTCCAAATTCCAATTAATTAGTACTAACAGCTCCTGATAATGCTGGACCCGGAAACAGATAAAGCATCTGGAATAGTAGAGAATGTCCACAAAGTTCTCTGGGGCATAAATGACTTCAAATATCTATATCTTATCAAATACGTGTATCATCATTACCCCTTGAAAGAAGATGGCCTCCTGCCCAGTCTTCCCAATTCCTCTCCCCATCTTCCTCCATCAGCATGACACACATGTCCGATGACTACATCTCCTCTCTCAGAAAGTCCAGACTGGCCCAGCTGCCATTTCAACCATCCCTTCTTCCTTCTTCATTTTAGAGACAAAAGTCTTGAGTCTTCAGCCCTGGCATCCTGGTCTGAACTATGCTTCCTAAACCCTACATTACAGCTTCCAAACTCACCCCTCAGTGGAAACACTCTTTCAACTCTCCCAGGACAACTCTGCTATCCTGCCCCAAGACCTTTGCCAGGTTTCACTCACTACCACCTGTACTACACACTACCACATCAACTTGCCTTGCTCCAAAGTAAATCATCTGCTAATGACCCGCCTTTAAAGGTACCGTAAGAAGGGTATTCCCCCCCCCCAACAAAAAGCTGCCTGATAGCAATACTTATCTCACTAGCTGATAGCCCTACTGCTCTCCTCAGCCACACTCTGTCTGAGAGAAGCCACTTTCAAGATCCTTTTGGGGAGGAAGCACAGATGGGATGAAAATATTTTCAATCATACTCAGGTTCCATTTGCTTTCTACACAGTGTTGACACTTACACTAATGATATAAAAAGCCACAGTTACTGAAACTGCTGGCACCTTCACAAGTACAGCCAGAAATGTGTGTTTGTCATCACTTATTATCTCTTACCTCACATGTTTAAAACAAAGACACACAGCAACATCAATAACAACCCTCCATGAACTCCATATTCATCAAATACCGACTCTTAGATCATGTTTCCATGTTTGGGGTGGTAAAAATGCAAAGTTAAAGTAAAGCATTTCTGCTGCTTACCCAGGTACCTGGGTTATCCCTAATAAAAGCACTTACATGGTTGAGTTGCCAGCTAAACTAGCCATTTTTCCGATGGACCACCTTCATACTTGAAAAAAGCGACTGAAAAAAACAAACTATGGTTATTCCAACATGGACGATTTCTCAAAAATAAGGAAGTGATCTGTAGTTTCAAGGGAAATGGCTGATGGTATTTATCACCAATAATAATAATAATAAAAATAGGGCTCTGAAGTGCAAATTAGTATTTTGGAAAATTTGTATTGGCAGCCATGATACAAATGCTTGATAACTTCCTAATACTTGCTAGCTTCTGATGAGGCCACAGGCGATATTAACTAATAGGCTTTTTTAAATATATTGCACAATGAAATGTGTCACCATTTGGAAGATATGAATAGCTTATTTCCAAATGATCAGTGCAATACACTACAAAACTGAACACAGGGAAAAGAAACAAGCGAAGTACAAGCCAGACTAGTAAATTTTAATGTCAGAGTACAAAAAGTTCTCTCACGAGGTTTCATCAGAAAATGCATAACATTAAATAACCTACCACTTGGGAGCTGGAGAGACGGTTAAGAGCATTGACTACTCTTTCAGAGGACCCAGATTCCATTCCCAGCACCCACATGGCAGCTCACAATTGTCTTTAACTCCAGTTCCAAGGGACCCAGCACCCATGGCAAAACACCAATGCATGTAAAATAAAAATAGATAAATTGAGGGGAAAAAGGAAAGAAGAAACTACCACTTGTTTTTGAGTGTGTAATCCTAGCCCTTGGGAGTTAGAGGCAAGGAGGATTTGAAATTCAAGGTCATCTTCTGCTACATAACAAGTTGGAGGCCAGCCTAGGTCACATGAGGTCTTGTCTCAAAACAATGTCAGGGGAGAAAGGGAAGGGAGAGGAGAGGAGGGATGGGAGGGGAGGGGAGGGATGTGGGGGAGGAGAGAAGAGAAGGAAAAGGGAAGGGAAAGAAATGGAAGGAAAAGAAAAAAAGACTACTACATTTATGTTTTGATGGTGTACTAAAAACAATCTGGAAAAGCTGTGAAAATATTTCTCCCATTCCTAACTGCATAATCTATATAAGCCAGATTTTATTCATTTACTTCAACCAACACATATTGTAACAAATTTACTCATGGGAAACACACATGAGAATCTCACCATTAGACCAGACATAAGAAAGATTTAAAGATGTAAAAAAAAACAACCAAAAACAATGCTTTTCTTCTCACTAAGATTTTCTGTTTTGGAAAATATAGTTATTTTATGAAAAACTATTATTTATATCAACATATAATTGCTTCATTGTTATTCTAAATAAACTAATAAGCAAAAATTGAAAAAATCTGTTTTAATTCCTGAAACAATAAATATAAAGACATAACACACATAAACAAAAGCTCATAAATTTTTTTTTTTAAGTATAAACTGAAACCCAAAGTTTAGAAGCATCGGCCTAGAGAGAAGAAGCATTCTCAGAAAGATGGCCAGGGAAATCAAGGCTGAAGACAACATATACGTTAACAATGGAATACAGTTGGGTAGAACATCACAAGTGCCTTCGAATATGTCAAAGGCTAACATGGGGACCAGAGAGCAAAGGTTTTCAGTCCTATGTGAAGATCTAATACCGGGAAGATTTCATGTCATCGGTCCAACAAAATGACAAGATTAATTCTTGCTATGGATGAGGAGATGGAGGCCCACAGTGGTGACATGAGCCGCTTGAGATGGCACAGATAACACAAAACTGGCAGTAGGTGACAGTCATCTAGATGTCCTTAACCCCTCTGAGTGGAGGGGTTCTGAGCTCTGTGTTCCTGGTGGTGCCCAAAGGACCCCTGGGTAACCCAACGCCAAGTGACTTTAGAGGAGGGCTCATGTCAAGATGGCTAGTCCAATCTCCAATTTGCCTCGCACTCGGGTGCCGCGGTACCACAGCTCTTCTTCTGGAGGGAGGGGGAAAAGGGTGTCTGGGTATGGATGCCTTTTTGTTGACATAATCACTAGAGGAATTTGAAACAACTACACCTCCTTTTGCGTGCCCAAACACTCCTGCTCTAATCATCGATGTTAACACCTTAAACCAGGATGTATAGACTGCTCTTTTAACTATACTCAGTGTTAGGCTCAGCACAGCAGTGCATGCTTATATACGCAGCACTCGGGAAGTCGAGGCAAGGAGGATTATCCAGAGTTCAAGGCCAGTCTGAGCTACACACTAAGTTACAGGGCAGTCTGGGCTGCAGAGTGAAACCCTTTGAGAAAACGAAACAGAAACAACAAAAAGCCCCAACACTTTGACAAAAACAAACAAGCTAAAAACAAAACAGAACTCTACTCGGTGGATTCTGAGAACTACAGTAATTTGATATCAACCATTTTCTACTAAAACACTTATAAGGAAGCTCCTTAGTCAACCTTACAGTATTCCTTTCTCTATCTGAAACTGGATTCCTACTCCATTTTTAAATGGGATTTATTCTTTTTTTTTTTTTTAAGTTAGACAGTGTTTCATGTATGTAGCCCAGGCTAGTCTGGAACTCACTGAGTACCCCAGGCTTGCCTCAAACTCATAATCTTTCTGTCACATCCTTCTGAGAGCTAAGATTACAGACATGCACCGCCATACCTGACTGGATATTCTTCTTAATATCTTTTTGTATTTTCAAGGTTTTAGCCATTGGTTTTTGCATACTCCCCTTCAACAAAAAGATCTATTATGTATATAAATTGACATTTTAAAATGTCCGGTAACCTGAAGGTTTTATCAATTCAAATTTTCTATATTGGCTCAATGTGGCTATTAGTACCTAACTGATCAATAAATGTATCACAAGTAATTACTAAATACAGAGGTTAATTTTTATTGGATAAGTTTCTCACTGTGAAGGGAGGGGACTACCTGGACATATTGGGTTTTTTATTTTTTTTTCCCCAAACAGAGTTTTTCTATGTACCAGCCCTAGCTGTCCTGGAATTCACTTTGTAGACCAGGCTGGCCTCGAACTCAGAGATCCTCCTGCCTCTGCCTCCCAAGTGCTGGGATTAAATGTGTGTGCTACCATGCCTGGGGGGAGCATACTGCTTTTGAATGGTCCATTTCTCTGATGCCCCTAAAGTTTCTACCCCATGACCAGCATATCTCTCTTGTAAAGAGACGACAGAAAGGTGGAGGAAGAGACCTAGTAGAGCATTCCTTCAGGGTGGTAATTTGTGCCAAGCCACGGAAGGAAGCTAAAGGCGAGGGCATAGACTTCCTTAGAACCCTCCCTGTTTTCACGTGCCCTGGAGGGTTTCTGTGACCCTCTGGGGCAGCTGCCTTTCTGTCTTAACACTATGTAAGATGTGCAGCAGTGTCTACACAGGGCATCATTGAGAAGTGATTTGGCGAACCTCTCTGATACTGAAGTGCTGGGGAAAACAGTCAGGAAGCACCTGGACGCAGCGAATCATACTTCAGGGGGTAAATAACAAAGGAGTGCAAGAGTCATAACTGAGTACTAACTGTCACAGTGTTTCTACCAAAGAGGGTACTCAACGTTTGAAGAAAAAAAATTCCTTCGTGGCCAGTTCCAGTGATGGCCCCTAAAGAACCATGCTGCAACATTTCCTACTCCTGGGAACAGGTGTCCACCAGCCTCACAGCACCACCTTATCTTTCCGTTATATCTGTGGAGGCGTCATGCTCCTTTTCTACCCGCCTGTTTAGAGCATACTTGCTTAAAAACCAAACTTCATCACCACAGAAATAGACAACGAGGCAGCATGTGCCATAGGCAGTGTCACAGAAAGCACTGGCATTTTCATAAACCAACAGGAGTACGGGACCATACTTGAACACTGGTCTCCATTGCTTAGATGCGCCAGAAGCCTTGCACACTTGCTGGATAGATGCGAAGCACTCACCAAATTTAATTTATTTTTAAGTATCCAGTCTATCCTAACATCCACAGAAACAAAGGTTCTTAACCAGGAACTTCCCATGGGGCAAAACCCCAGGGACCCCAAAATAGTTCCTAACACTAAGGATGCCTTTGGCCAAACTTCATGGGTCTGTACAATTGTACTAGTGTTTTCAAGGTTACATGGTGCTTCAGTATCATTAATAGAGTGTGGTAGTTTGAATGTAATTGGTCCCCATAAGTTCATAGGGAATGGCACTATTAGAAGGTGTGGCTTTGTTGGAGGAAGTGAATCACTGTGAAGGTGGACTGTGAGGTCTCATACATGCTCAAGCCATGCCCAGTGAGACAGTCCAGTTCCTGTTGCCTTCTGATCAAGACGTAGCCAGCACCATGTCTGCCTGTGTGCTGCCATGCTTCCTGCCACAATGATAATGGACTGATTATCTCTTCACAGCAATAGAAACCCTAGCTAAGACATAGAATAAGAGACAAATAGAACAATGGCTAGCCTGTATACATTTGGAATCTAGAGAGTATATCGTGTTAGCTATGGGTCAAAATATGATCACTAGCTATTTTTCCAATGCTGGCTAAATGTTGCCTAAGCACTATTAATTATCATCATGCATGTAATAAATAATTAAGCTACAAGTAGCTGTACAACATCAGAACATACTAAAATAATGAAATGCCTTCTGACCCCACCCACCTGCAGGTTCCACCATTATCCCATCTCTTTAGATGCTACAGCCCAGAGATGCTGCCATTTGCTTGAACTTTCAATGCCAACAGATTACATCTTGATACACTCATTATACATTCTGTTTTTTAAGGCACTATATAATCAAGAGGCTTAATGTCATTGGCTCTCTTTGGATCTGTAGTTCTATTTCCAGGAACTTATTCCAAAGAAACAATTTAGGGTTGTACAGAGATTTGCAGAAAATGATGTTCAGGGCAGGATTCGTCATAAGAACAAAAGACGCCACAACCTAGACATGCAGCAATAAGAAGTGGTACATATAGAATGAAATTCTGTTTTATAAAGAAAACCAGTGACAAGAACAGAGTCACAGTATTAGACTAAATGGAAAAGGATTTGCTACACATTGAAAAATGTGCACAGACAACCATTGAAAGTAAACATGCCCAAATATTTCAGTGGTAGGGATGTGACTAGGTCATGCCTCTTTGGTCTAGTCTGCTTTGCTACATTCTGTGAAGAATAAATATTATCTTTATCACAATTAGACATACACATCCATCCACACTTTTACCCTTTGACTCAGAAATCTTACTTGTAAAACTATTCTAAAGAGATAATATAAATTATTCACTAAGATTTATATTAAAATTTTAATGTAAACTATCATAGTATAAGAGAAAAGAAAATATGACCTAAAATTTTCAACAAGACAACCGTGAAACAAATTATCATCCAACCTCATGCTATAACATTAGCTTTTCCAGGGTATAGTGGTAGGTGCCTACAAGGGAGGCTGAGGCAGGAGGACTGTTGAGAGTTCAAGGCCAGCCTGGGCTACATAGTGAGTACAAGGCCAACCTAGGCAACTTAGCAAGAACCTATCCCCAAATCAAAAGCAAGAAAGAGTGTTGGGGGATGTAGTTCAATGGGAAAGCTATTGTCCAGCATGCACAAGGCCTTAGCTTCAATCCCCAGGACCAGAAAACAAAGAGAGAGCTCGATTATTCTGAAGATAAACTGTAGTAACACCATGATGCTGGTGACCAGTGCTATTTAGAACCTAAGACCAGAACGAAGTGTCAATTCTGACTGCATGAAGGGCGCTCAAAAAGAGGGGGAAAGATGCAGGAGTGTTAAAATTATGAGTTCTGCCAGGTAAACGTGTGAAGATCAGAAAAGAAAACTGAAGAAGAAAAATGAACGTTTCCCAGTAGTCACCCAATTTTGAAAAGCATAAAAACAACAATATGCATACTTTATCAATGGGAACAGGAAATGACCGACAGAGAGGGGAGGAAGAACCTTCCTGTAACTACAGCACTCTAACTGGAAAAATAAAGCTCACTGCTGCACTAACATTCCGCTATCTCAGCTGTATGGCAGAGTGGAAGCATGGAGCACTTATAAGCACTTATACCTGCGCCATCTGCAGGGATGGTCATGGGCAAGTATTTTATGGTCTCCAAAGTAAAGGCAGAAAATGAATTGAAGTCCTGGGGAACCAAACATCTCTACAATGACGTTTGGGATGCTCTCCTGGCTTAATCCAGGCTACTTCACATGAAGGATCTAGAACCCTTTTCCCCTTGGGCTCCAATAAAATCCCTGGCCAAGAAGCAAGCAGTCAACACAGTTTTAGCTGTCGGCGGCCTCTAATGTAAGACCTAACCGCCCCCCCCCAAAAAAACCCAACAATAACTAAATAAATAAACAAAAACAACCAAACCCCAAACCAAAACAACAACAAAACGCTGCCCCAGTACAAGGTGATGAAGACAGGTACAAGGAGGTGGAAGCCATCCCCACCCATCCCCCTGAGGTTCACAGTACTACCTCCATAACACTTTGGAGATACTCTGGGCAGAGACAAGCATTGTTTCTGAGGCAGCTTTGTGCAGTTAACAGGCCAGCAGCAGGCCAAGGATAAACTGCAGGACACAGGATTTGACTGGTTGACACAGATCCATGCTGGGCGGGAAGGGCGGGCAGGCAGAGGAGAGGCAGCCGGAGGAGAGGCAGGCAGAGGCAGCACTGTGCCTAACCAGACTGGAAAGGAAGGGAGCCCCGGCAAGCTGCGGCCCTGTGTGAATGAAGTACTGTCTTCATATCCTCTAAGGATTATTTCAGACTCGGGCCTGAAAGATCATCTCAGGACATTTGCCAGACACCCAGGAATAGCTCTTGGCTTCAGTCACAAGATTCACCACCCAAATGCATCCCTTTTCCTCACGGTACAGTACAATCCTCCTTTTCTATCCAGCATATGAGACTGGGCTGACTGGGAGAAAATGCTGATCTTGTTAAAACATTTCACCATGGGATTGCCAAGGTACGGAGATAGTCTTGGCCCAGGAAAGGGAAAGAGGAAGCGCCCAATCCATCATTCAGTACTCATTAAGCATCTATTTGTAGGACACTGGGAACAAAGAGCAGTCTAAGACACAGGCCCTGGCTCTGCAGCATGATGAACACATGGTCACTGGAAGAGGGAGGGTCAGACCCAACACAGGCCTTTTTGAGAGAAGCTGTATGAATCCAGTGTGCAGCCGGCTGGCTGGCTGGCTGTGAAAAAAAAAAAAAAAAAAAAAGGCCTGCTCTCTCTATGGCCAGGCACAAATACACTGTTGTGCCCATGGGGGTAGGGGAGAAGAAGAAGTCTCCCATGGGAACAATTCCAGCCATCTGCAGGCCCTAATCCAGGGACTTTCCACAACAGTGAACATGACCTTTGTGTCCAGGCCTCTAACATGAAAAGGAAGGTGCTGGGCTCTCCTGCAGAGAGGACTTGCAATGCAAAGGTGTGTGTTGGCACAGAAAGAGCCAGTGCCACTCAGAGGAGACAACTCATGCTTCTCAGTCCAATGGACCGACTGTTGCACATCTCATCACTGTGAGCGGAGGGGAAGGAAAAGAGCCAGGGGAAAAAAAAAGAGAACTTGTCACGATCCCCAGCAATGTGCCGTGTCTATGGCTGACCATCTCCTGCCATGGGCTTTTGGGATTTTAGCTTTATGTCTCTCTGGGGACAACCGAGGCTTTTTAAAGTCGGATGTTTGTGAAAGATGATTTCCTGGTGACTATGAAACCTGCAGGATACCACGATCTCACATACACTCATTGAGTCCTGCAGCCCTCTCTCCAGGGCAGAGCTACAATTAAGGCTCCAGGCCTGCAGGAAGCAGACACTAAGGGGTGACAAGAAAGGCCAACCCACCCCCGTCCCTCCCTTTACCCTGGGAGATGCAGGAGGCTCTTAGCTCTCTGGATCAGAAGGAAGGCACCGGGTGGGGGTGGGGAGACAGGGGTGGGGAGACGGGACGGGAGCAGCGGTGTGTGTGAAGGAAGTGCTCCTTCTGGTTTCCAGAATGGCCTTCTGGAAAGGAGAGCCAAAGTGCCTGCCTGAGAGATGATGTCAAAGGCAGGCATGCATGGCCCAAAGTAATAGCAGGTGGAATACCAATGGCAACCAAGGAAGAGCCTCAGGAGGGGCTGTGGCGGTAGCCCAGGTTGGCCGAGGGCTCATCTAGAATGTACGAGGCTCTGGGTCTGCTCTCCAGCATCACAGAAGCAGACATGGTCACACAACTCGTAAGAGGATCTTAAGCTCAAGGTCACTCTCAGCTCCACAGAGAGTTCTAGGCCAGCCTGCGCTAGAGACTTTGTCTATAAATAAATAATATAAAAAACGAAAGGAGTCTAGGGAAAGATAAAGGTATCAAACCTTGGACCAGAAGCTAAGGAAGGGACAGGTTTAAATGTGACGGTATCCTAAACTATGTATAGACTTAAGCATGGTGATAAAGGCATAGGACAGTCTGTATACGCTGCGCCAGGAGAAGTTAGAGGGCAAGGCTAAAATGCCAGGGCTCCTTGGGGTTCATCAATATAAGGACTCATAGGGAAATTGTCTGGATCCTTCCCCATACGGAGCCCTGGTCTCTGAGAGGAGACCCTCAGAGAAAGATATATCCTTATACATCACACTCTTACAGCAGTGGATCCATAGAAAGAGCAAGCTCTACCAGGCATCCAGTAGTGAGTTGGCACTGGATGGCACACATTCCTGTCCCATAGGCTGGTGACCGACTGGGAAACCCATAGATGCAGCATGGGGATGGAGCTACAGCCCTTAGGGACATAAATATCCTCACAGAGACCCTCCTACATGGCTCTGAGAGCTTGCAGCCGCCCACAGCTTGAGCTAAATGTACTAGGCTTTCTAGTAACCATTTACTCACCCACCCCATGGGGTGTGATAATTCCTGCCAAATAAATGTGCCACGTGGGTTTCACTTATTTGAATGACTCTCCAGATGGATAGGAAGACAAAACAAGGCATTGGCTCCAGATTTTTATACACGCTCACAAAGTGGCATGAACTAGGGGCTGAGGAGGATATAGCTGAGTTGGTACAGCGCTTGCCTGGCATGCATGAGGCCCTGAGTTTGATCCCCTGCACTGCATAAACTGGACACTATAATCTCTGCCTCTAATCCCAGCACTCGAGAGCTGGAAGCAAGAAAATTAGGGGTTCAAAGTCACCTTCGGCTAGTCTGGGGGATACATGAGACCCTGTCTCAAAAATAAAATAAAATAAAGTATTATTGTTATGAATTTTTAAACAATAATAGAAGGGCTAACCTGAACCCTTCAGAGGATAAAAAGGACATGCATTCAGGGTCTGGATAGGTATGGGCTTGACCCATACCTTCAGCAGGACCTTCAGAGGCCACTGTAGAGGTAAATGTGGCTAGTTTCCAAATCAGGAGAATCTTCCCCTTAACACCTGCTCTATAAGCCTAGAGATTCCTAAGTGGAGAAAGGATGATGGATGGCTAAAGGAGACATAGCTGATAGCAAGGCACCCCTGCCATCAAAGACCTGGCCATGCCAAGGTAATGCAGGGTCCACATCCTGAAAACCCAGCACAGCATCAGTGGAAAGTTTAAAATTCAACCCCAAGCACAGGCGCTGAAAGAATGGCCACACGCAATACAGAGATCACAGGGAAACTTAATTCGGGGTGGGTCTGGCAGGTAGGGGAATGACTCGAAAGTCCAATGGGTCACTTATATGATGACCTTGTCTCAAGGTCAAATTACAAGCCTGAGAGTCTAGGTCATGTGCCAAGTCAGGATTGATGTCTCCAGCCCTTACTCAGTTCCTTGGAAAAGCAGGTCTCAGTAAAAGCCACATACTATTATTATCCTCCGGAGGAGAGCCAAGAGCAGAGCGCTGAGTTCCCACCCTTAGCTCCAAGCAGAGCCCAAGCATGCAGGGCGACAAGCTTTAGCCAAGAGGCAGGCCCAGCCAATTCCCAGGGCATTGGTGGGAAAGCTTTTAATTTGATGGCACCCGTTTCGTGGGGGCCCAGAGAGGACCCATCATTTGCCAGTTGCCAGACCAGCTCACAGCGAAGCCCCACGCTTGGCACAAACAGGCTGCCAAGGAGTATCTGAAACTTTGTAAAACTACATGTGCGAGATGGGGTTGCCCCCTCAAGGCTCTCATTTTCTTTCAAAGCTTGTTCCCTGTTTCATGACATCTCAGATTCTGTAAGAGCTCAATACCAGTATCCACACATTGTTTGGCCAGGCTGCGTATGCTCCAGAAGTGCATGTACATGCTGTTTCCCATAAGCCCCGGGCCCTGGATGCTGCAACCAGTACATCAGGCTAAAGGTAGAAAATGCCTAGTAAACGCTGCTTAGCTAACGCTATAACTTGCCCTTTTTTCTTCACCAGATAACCTAGAGCCTTTTTTGAAATCATCTATGACAAGAGTGCTTTAAAGTTCCAGGTAAGGAAAAAAAAGAAAAAAAGAAAAAAAAAAGTTCCAGGTAAGATATTTGGACACTGGGCAGTAGTCCCCACACAGGGGACAGAGGTAGATTTTCTGGGGACTGTGGGAACTGAACCCTCAATCCAGAGGCAAAAGAAAGGTCTTTGGGGGTCTTTTTCTCAGGAGGTGTCCAGACACTACAAGAACCCAGAAATGCTTTTGTTTGTCTCCAGCCACCGAAGCCCCAATTCAGTCCTCTACCCAGCATGGCAGTCCCCTCCTCCATGTCACCTGTGGTAAGGCTCCTAGCTATTAGAATGTCCTCAGGAAGGTGTAGGGCTAAGAAGATGATGTGTTTAAAGGAGGATCACACACACACACACACACACACACACACACACACACACAGACACACACACACACAGACAACTCTGCCTGGAAAGGTTCTGTGATGGAAATCTACAACCCGGAACTGAAATATGCCCTCACCTGTAACCAAGACATTTAGTCTGACTCAGAGGCTTGGAAACTGGTATCCAAAACTACCCTGGCAGGTGGGCCGGGGAACTTCTGTACTTCCCGCCTGGCCACGGGGCCCTCGAGGGCCTCCCTTAGTCCTTCTCCCAGAAAAGAAGGTTAGACTAGCCTTGAAAGACCATTTTCCCTTAGGCCCCTCACCCCATGGGATCCTTATTTGCAGCCAACAAGCGAGGCCTGGTATGTTGACATAAAACAAAGGGTTCCTGTACCTCCCGAGCATGTCTGGCATCTGCAGACATGTTTCCCACCTTCGCTTCCATCATGGTTTCTCTTTGATCACTCCCCTTCTCATCACATGCCAGCCACCCCAGCTTCTCTATTTGTTTCATTCTTTACAAAAGAAGTGTCCCTGAAACAGCTCTAAGGAGTAACCCGCTGAAGTAAGTCTAGACTCTAGCAGAGCCGGCCTCGGGTGAAGACACAGGTGATGTCAGAAGATCCATCAGGAGTAGAGATTCGAGTCCTCAAATGGGTCAGGGCTAGGGTCTCAGTGGGAAGGTGGGTGGGCATTCCTTTGGGGACAAAGTGTTTGGCACACTCTGCTCCATTCATCTGGCCTGGGCTGGCCACTGTACACAATGCCCTAGCCTCACAAATATTCCCTTCCGGATGCTTCTCCACTCCAGAACCGGCCATCTACGGACTCTCTGGTGATCCAAAACCAGTTGTTCCTCCCAGAGGGAACCAAAATGCTCTCTCGCCGGCTGGGATGATATCCTCCACTTTCCTGTGATGTTGAGGTTTCCCCACACTTAAAGAGCACACTGTCCAGGAGTGAGAAAGGAGGCCTCCCCTACTCCCTCTCTTTTGCTGTCCTGTGTATTTATCTCCATTAGACAGGATGATCCCTACACTAGATTCTGGTATCTATAGCATCCCTAAGAAAGCGTCCTCTTCGGCTCTGTGGAGTTTAAACGTGAACTTGGAATCAGCCAGTGAACTATCACTCAGAGAAGAGAGGCAGCCATTCTCCTATCAGACCACGCTTCCCATCAGCTGCATTTTTACTGCACGAGGCCTGGCTGGGAAGAGCGTTCTGCTGTTACTGAGAGAATCAGGATGGCTAGTTAGTGATTTCAGTTAATGTCTCCTGAACTCCTGGGTGGCCCAGGCACTACAAATACCTTAAACTCACTTTCTCACCATGCTGACTCTTCAACATAGTCCTATAAGATTCAGACCATTGCTGCCTCATTTTACAAATGGAGAAACTGAGGCTCACTGGCAGTCAAGGACTTTCTCAAGGTGACATGGCTCTTACAGGTGATACTGGGATCCCCAAACTCTTACAGGTGATTGGAATCCCCAAACCAAGCCTACTTCCAGTCCCAGAGAAAAAGCACAAGGTCCCCAGAAGTTTGAACGCACCTGATAGGAAAGGCCATCCTTCCGGGGGCTGAGGCCAATCTCTTCCATGGATGGGGTGTTCATCATGACCTCAGCCATCTCAGCCGATCTCAGATAGTCAGGGCTGTGAAGAAAGTCAGACCAGACGTCAACTCATGCACACGCGTGCACGCGGGCACATTCCTCCTCTTAGCGACTTTGTAGCCCTGAGATCAGGGGATTGGCCTAAAGACCGGACGAGAGATGCTCAAACAGCTCACAGCAAAACAAGCTCGCCTGAGGAAGCAGCCTTCAAACCCACAGCGCTGTGGCTTGCTCATCCCCCGAGACAGACAAAGGCCCCACTCTGCAATTTCTCCTTCCTCTACCTCCAAACCCTACACAAAGCAAGCTTGGGTTTTCTATTAAACAAACTAGAAACAACAACAACAACAACACGCACACACAAACACACACACACACACACACACACAAACGCACACCCCATAGGTAGTGTCTACATGAAGCTAATGCCGCTGGGTCTCCCCACCCCCCCCACCCCCACCCCACCCCCCCACCCCCACCCCACCCCCCCGCCACCCATTTTTCCACTAAGAATAAGAGTAATCTTGCCCATGAATTTCCAATGGGAACTGCACAGTAGACTTACATAATAACAATAACAGGCCAGCCTCGGGGAGACAAAGTCTAATCATGATGCCTTCTTAACTGGCTCTGTGTCTGGTGCCTCTTTAGGCAAAATGTCCCACCCCAAGGGGTCAGCTTTTCTGCAAGCCTCACATCTGCCATCCTACCCGCTTCTGTAGCCCTAGCAGCAGCTGCTACTAACTCCAAGCATGAAAAACATCCCCTGGATTAAAAGCCTTCAGGATACACAGATTCTGATTGCAAGGAAATTTCCAGAGGGGCCAAGTTGGCCCACCAATGGCTGACATGTGAAAGGACTTTGTACTTTCTAAGCAGGGTACAAACGGTCCATTATCCTTGCACAGACCATGGGCATACACAGAGTTCAGTATGCATAGTGCCAATCCAGGTACCCATGACACAACACCCAGTATTTTCACTATCATGTCTGTGCACGTGGTTTGAAAAAAAGGAAAAAAGCAAGGCAGGGCCAGGCTTTAGAGAGACGACATCTATGCAAACAGGAAGACAAGAATCCTTTTTTTTTTTTTTTCCAATGTACCAGGTAGTAGAAATGGTTTTTGGCCCTGGCCACAGAAGCAATCAGTTCCGGGAGCCCTCACCATTTAGAAAGCTGTGTGATCTTTAACGGACTACAGAGCCCCTCTGAGCTGCAGGATCCCTGTTTACTTCTAAGATGCTAACAATGCATAGTTATGTCTGGAGGGGGAAACGTTGCCGACATCGTAGAAAGTGCTAATGAACAAAATAATCATAAACCTTAATGGGTGAGTGAGAGGGGGCTAATATCCCTGAGGGCTCCTAACATCTACCTTATTTAATTTTGAGCAATGGGGGGCGGGAAGGGGGGGCACAAAGCCTCCACCACCCTTCAAAGCCTCCACCCATAAGATAGCTGACTTGTATGCATATGAGGGGGTACCCAAGCTCCCAGTGTAGGGGAATTTTACTTTCTTTGGAAACTCGGGGGCCTCTCTAATCAAAGCTAAACTAGTAGGCAGCAGAGACACTAAGAGAGGGTGACAGGCTTGGGGGTATGTTTAGGTTGAGAAGCTAGACTTTCACAGTTTCCTCCCGGATCTGGAAAAGCTGCCTCCAAACCCCAAAGAAGGGAATCCGTAGAGCATCCACAGGGCTGTGACCAGGTTCCTAGCGGCGGCGTTCTGTTCTTTCTGGGAACTGTGGCGCGAGCCCAAAAAGTTAAAACGAGAAACATGAACTTTCTGAGTTCCTGGGCTAAGCCGAACAGCGCCGTGGCTAGGGCCCACTTTCCCTGGGCTCGGAGCTTGCCTTGGACCCGGCACCGGCTCTCCAAGGCCAGCACCTGCAAGCGCGCTCCAGGACCACGGGAGCTCATCTCCCTGTAGCGCCCCTCCTCTACCCCACAGCAGGAAGGAAGAAGCAGCTGGCTCGCACGTCCCAGCAGCTAGGGGCCTCTCCCCGTATCCTTCCCGGCTCTGATCCCCACAACCCGATCCTGCCCGGCTGGAGGCAAACCTCTGCAGCCCCTCACCGAGCTGTGACCGGTTTCTTCGGCACTGGGATAGCCCCCTCCTCCCCAACCCCGGTCCTCCACAAAGGCGCGTTGGATTTTAGGGGCCATGGAGAGCAGGGGTTGAGAAGGTGCACCGTGCACCCTGCTTGTATGTGCGGAGAGCGTCCCCCCCGCCACCCCCCCTCCCCAAGCTCTGCAACCCGGGCGGCTGCACCAGCTCAGCCCGGCTGCAGCCGTCCTCGACGCCGAGACTTGCGTGCAAACAAAAAGGAAAAGGGGAGGGGCCGGGCGAGCCGGAGCCCCCTGCACCAGGCAGGACTCATCGCCTGCCGCCCTCTGCGGACAGGGTTTCCTTAGGGGGCTTCAGGCGCGACCCCGAGTTTCCCCCCCACCCAATCGCCACCATATCCACACCCTCTGGCCGCCACTTCAGTGAAGGTTCCGAGTTCACTTCCTTTGTCTGGATGCTCTCAGCACCGCCTCCCCCAACCCCCAGCTTTGCAACCTTGACGTCGACTCCTGTAGGGGCTGAGGCGGCGGGTTAGCCAGCCCTGGGTGTCTGTCCGTGCCACTCTCTGGCCTCGCACCCGGAGCCGGCACTAGCCGGCTGCCGGGCCCCCGCAGCCACCTGGGTTAAACGGGCGTCCGCCTCAGGCGCAGGATACTCACCAGTGAATGGGGAAATATACAGACATGAAGTCCTAGGGGAGGCTGACCCACGCCCTTGTGATTTAAAAAAAAAAAAAAAAAAAAAAAATGGTCACTGCGTCCCGAATGAGGATGACAGGGGCGCAGAGGAGAGCAGCGGGCAGCCGAGAGCGAGGGTACTGGGCGATCGCCGGTCCGCCTTCCCGAGACAGCCCCGGCTGCCAGCGGCGTCGGCAGTGCAGACCAAGCTCCCTGCTCTCCACCGAGCTCCGGGTCCCACAAAGAGCCCGGGAAGCCGCATTTATAGGAGCGGGGGCGGGGCCTGTCCGAGCGCGGCTCCGCCTCCCCTCGCCCACTCTTAGAATAACGTCACCAAAATCATGAATGGCTTCGGCGCTCGCCGCTCCCGCGGGCGGGCGGGCGGGCGGCGGCGGGTCTGCACTCCGCCTGAGCTGGCTCGCCGCAGCTACGACGAGCCCGGCCCCCTCCCCATGGCTCACAGGCGCGCGCGTTCCCGAGCTGGAGTTCAATGTCAAGCCGGCTTCCTGTCCGCAAATCCGCAGCGTCCGCAGCCCCCCCTCCCCGCGCACACCCCGGGACTCTAAAGGCTGCGGGGATGGGTGGGCGTGAGGAAGGCGTTGGGGCCCCACTCGGGACGTGTCAGCCCGCCGGGGGAGGGCGCCATTCCTCCACCCGAGCGCCTGGCGCCGCGTTCTGTGCGACTCCCGCATCTCAGGACCCTCTCTTCACTGGTCATTCCATGCAAACTAGGCCTCTCTTGGGGATCATCGCCTGCGGCCCCTCCGGGGCGAGATCAGGAAGAAGAAAAAGATAGGAAAGAAGGTTGCAGAGACGCGGAGCTGGGGGACATGTGGGCTTTCGAAAAGTCTGCAGTCCTGGGGTCTGTTTGTGGGAGAAAGGATGTGGTGTTTTACTAGGGTTTTTCCACTGCGCGGGAGCACTTGCGTACGTACGTACACACACACACACACACACACACACACACACACACAGAGTCGCACACACACAGTCGCACACACCGTTTGGGTTGGGAGTAGGGAGTGAGGGTGAGAGCCGTTCTAACAGCAAACACAAAGAGCTCCAGGAGACTGACTACTACACTGCCCAGGAATTGCAGATCCTGTGTCTGTCCTGGTGATTAACCCGCTGCGCAGCCCCCAGAGCCAGGAAGACAGGACTCAGTACCCAGCGCTGCCCCTCTGTGGCCTCTGTTTCAATTACTCCTGTAAAACAGCTTCATAAACCTTGACCTATGAGTATAAAGGGGCTGGAGAAAGGAAGAACCGTGGTCAAAAACTAAGCACAATTAAATGCGGCTTGAAATAAGTCTGAACCGTGAAAGGAAAGTGGAACTACATCGGTCCTCTCCAGTAAAAGACTGCTAGGTTCAAGAAAGGGGTTGTCAGTGGCAGGGCCAAGAGGATGTTGGGAAAGGGGACCTCATAATTTTCAGCATCTACTCTTCCCCTCGAATTAATCCAAGCATAAAATAAATCTGTAAGAGCAATTTTGCAATACCTGCTTTCCCGCCCCCCCCCCCCCCGCCCCACCACCACCACCACATAGTCAACCTAAGTAAAAGCTAGACTTGCTAAAAGAGCAGTATTTCATAAGCCCTGTAACCAGAAAAATCCAGGCTGTCTCTTCTCCTCGAGATAAAAATCAAGAGCTGTTCGTGCTATTCAGGACTACCCAATTCTGCTTCTGTCCAGGTGCTAGGGATGGGGTAGGCCAGCCTTTATGAACAGGTGCTGAGGGAAGGTGGTCCAGGGTGTGCTATTATTAACAGAGGGGCTCCTTGTACCTTTTAACAGGGTGGGAAAGCATCTCAGCGTCGTTGGCTGTCATGTGACATGCTGTCACCTGGGGAGCCAATGTTTGGAGAGCTAGGTTCTAGGCTGAGACTTTCTGGCCATCTTAGGAAGGTGGTCCCTGAATCAGGCCCGGAGATTAGCAGAAGGAAGCCGCCTCCTCCTCCTGTCTCCTCGTAGCAGTCCCTCACCAGGCTTGGGATGAAAGGCTCTCTCGTACCACCGTGCCACAGGCCCCCTTTACATATTTGTGATTATTACCTAGTGAAGCTATCGAAAGTTAGAAAGCTATCTTAACTCTCTCAGCAGCACCCCACACAACAACAACGGAAGTCAACTAGCCCTTTGGGGGACCAGGATGTGAAACAAGGTAGTGACTTGGCCTTGAGAAACATGCCCTACGTCAGAAGACGCTGAGGTAATGCTAGATGACTACTCTTTGGGAAACGGTATGAATGAACATTCTAGTTCAATTACACCTGTCACTAAATTCGAGCAGAAAAACAGCCTCGGATTGTGACTCCCAAATCTACGTCAGTTCTCAGTGCTACTACACTTTATGTAGTTCTTTGCGGTTTTTTCAAAACACGGTCACTACGATGGCTTTCTACAGAATGCGATATGACTAAAATGGCACAGCTTAACAGTTTACAGTCCCCCCTTCCCCGGTTTAACGGATGTACAAACCACAGCTGAAATAAATTGGGAAACTTGCGGCAGCTAGACAAGGTTGAGTTGGGACTGGGAGTTCAGCGTATAGGCACATTCAGCTTCCCCTTCTGTTACAATGTTTCTGTTACATTGTTCCCCATCTCTCTGCATTTCCTAGTTCCTTTAAGACACGGGAGATTTTAAGGCACACAGTTTCTTCCTTCCTCTCTCTGAGATAGGTTTCTACCCTCCCTGCCGTTGAATAAATGAAGAAGCAGAAACACCAGCAAATGAAATGACTTCAGGCTCCAGCCTCGGAGCTGAAAGAGACCTTCCAAACTGCCGAGTCCAGGCTCCTCGTTTTACAGGTGAGAAGACACTTAACGGATTAAATGGCATGTCCCAGGTCGCCAGGCTGTTGAGTGATGTAGATGGAAACTGCACTTTCGGACCACTGGTCAAATGTTCTTTCCGTGATCACACCACCGTGTGCACCTTGTCTGCCAAGAAGTCCACAACAGAGATAAAATGAGAGACCTGGGCTCGCTAAGCCACCTCAGGCCATCAAGCAGCAGTCACTGGACATCTCCTACTGTGTGCAGATTAGCCTGAGTTCCCTGCACTGTCTCCATCATCCCCTTTTGTCCTGGGGGATCAAAGGGTTGAATTGCAATTCAGCTTGAATGAAAAACCTGGATAGAATTCTTTTGCTTTCCAATCTCACATAAGTCCAGTTTCTTAGTTCTTTTCCTCCTTTGCCAAAATTATCTTTTTAAAGAATAAGGGTAACAAACTTAAGATATGTCTATATAGTGATATATGTACATATATATGCATACATATAATGTGGAAGCAGTCTTTTTTTTTCTCCTTTGTGATAGGGTATTACTCTACAGCCCAGGCTGGCCTGGAACTTGCAGCAATCCTCCTGCTTCAGGCTCCCAAGTGCTGGGAATTACAGGTGTCATCCACCACACCCAGCTGAACTTAACATCGTATTAGAGTTAACTATCTCAGTTGTAACTGTGTATTTAGGAGGCACGTAGCTTACTGTTCACTGAATTAAGGTGTCTCCATCTAAATTCATCTAGCAATGCATCCCACATTAGGTCTCCTTGTGTTTTGCCAAGGACAGTTATTACACTGAAGTTGCCTAGTGGTGGTGAAGCTGGTGCTTAGGTTAATACTTTTTTTAGTTATATGGCACTTTACCAAGTATTATGATCTGTTTGTGGAGACCCGGGGAAAGCAAGGAGTAACATTTGTGGAGGTATTCTTTTGTTTACGCCTCAAAACACCTTGGTCACAGGCTCTGTGACTACACTTTATGGACGAATGAAGACATCCAGACTCCAGGGATTACGTACCCTGGCCACAGCCACAAAGCCTTCTAGGGACCAAGCCAAATTTTAACTCTGGGGCTTATTAGTTCCAAAGCCTGTGTCCCCTACATTATCACCCTTACCATGGCCTCCGTGCCTTTGTTTGTTTTAACAGCTGAACTGTGAGCTGAATACAGACGTGTTGGTTCCAATAGCAAAGACAGGACTCTTGGTAGCTATCCAGTAGGGTAGGGCACGCAGAATAAACACGTTACCCACCCTGGTAACCTGGGAGCTTCTTAAAGATATCAGTCAAAGGCTTGAGGTTTAAAAAACAATGTTAGTAGAAGAAGAGTTTGGGGCCAATTTCTCAGTGCCACTCATTTGGGTACATGAGAAATCTAAATGGCAAGAATGTGTGTGGGCTGACGTGAGGATGAATGAGAGCGTGTCATGAAAACACGCGAGCACTGGAAAGCATTGAGCAGATGTAGGGCTTGCTTTTAAGGTGCTTGGGGAAAAAGAGAAGTTTAGCAGAGTCCATTGCATCTGCTACAGAGTCTTAGATTTTAGACAGAACTTTTGCTTCCCTCCTCAAGTCCCTCCATTGATGTTTTCAGCTGTTGGGGAATAGATATGAGTCGTGATGGGTCCAGTGGCTACTACCATGGCTCCAGTGTCCCACATCTCCCTTCACACCAGCACCAGTACCTCCCGAGACACGCCCAGCTTGGTACATGATGAATACAGAGGCCTGAGGATGTCAATCTACCTTCTCACCTTGGTTATTATGGAAGGAGCAGTTGGAATAACAGTACAAAAAAAACCCCAAACCCAAAAGACAAAAGTCTTTCAGCCTTTGATTTACTTTGCTGTGTACCCTCAAGCAAGATGCTCATCCCAGCACCCAGGAGGAAGAGGCAAGCAGATCTCTGTAAGTTCACACAGCCTTGTCTACATAGTGAGTTTAGTTCCAGGACAGCCAGAGCTACATCGTGAGATGTTGTGTATATACACACATACATACATACATACATACATACATGCACATGCACACACACACACACACACACACACAGAGAGAGAGAGAGAGAGAGAGAGAGAGAGAGAGAGAGAGAGAGAGAGAGAGAGGCTCCTAAAGCAATCAAAGCCATCATTAGACATCTTCTTTGTAGGGATCAGAGGGATGAGGTTGAGAGAAACTGGGTCTAGAAGTTGTTGGAGCAAAGCACTTTTGTGCTGGGACTCTGCAGGCCCACAGAAAGCCCATGGTTCCCCTGTCCTGCACTATCTCAGAAAATGCCTCCTTCTTTCCAGCCAGAATCTCCCTCACCCTAAAAGAGGCCTAGGAGCTGGCTGCCCATAAACTCTTGCCTTCCCAAATATCAAAGAGACTCAGGCCTGGCTGTTTCTTTATTTCTATCAAGGGGCCTTTGAATCAAAGGGATTTTTTTTTTTCTTCTGAGAATGAAAACACTACGGAATCTTGAGGGACCAGGCCCTAAAAGAAAACACTCCAATTGGAACTGGTTCAAGGCCCTCGTGTCCAATTAAGGAAACACTCGCATTCCTGCGCTAGCTCTAGCTCTATCTTTCTTTCTCTCCCTCCATAGCCACACAGGAATGCACTCCCGAAGCCAAATGGAGAGGCTGCTGTCACAGGGACCCTACTGGCATAGCAGAGGGCTCCTCTGGTGGGCTGTGCCTGTCACAGCTTTAGACAAAGAGCAGGAACTACAGAACAACGCAGACTCCTTTCATACCCATCCATCCTGCTCCTAACCGGCCCCGAGACCCAGGGAGAAACTCCACCATACCTGTGGCGTTATGAAAAAGGAAGAAAACATTTCCGCCGCTTCCCTGGGTAGAAACACACTTCCACTATGCTTCCTCCAGGGGCAACTGATTCTTGTAGATTTTACACCCTCTGCTCCTCCTTGGAGGAGCAAGCAGCCTGGGATGTCCCCCAGAGAATGGCTTCTGAGCACTCCACTGCCTCTGAGTAGTAACCTGAGCCAGCTCTAGCCTGCTGGAGTTCCTGGTGTGCTTCACACTCACAAGACACGCCTTGGAATCAGATAACTGAGTCCATCTTACACCCTTCTGGCCTTTCAACAGTTCCAGCAGCCGTTAGCACCTACTACGTACCGGGAGGGTTGGCCATGTTTGCGAGGAGCCGTGCTGGTCGGACTTTGGGTCTCTCCCATCTTTGTCCTCCCCCTCGTCCAGACAAAGCCATTCCCTATGAGCACCCTTATCTGCAGGTGAACACAACTATAAGAGTTGCCTAACCAAGCCGGGCGGTGGTGGCGCACGCCTTTAATCCCAGCACTCGGGAGGCAGAGGCAGGTGGATCTCTGTGGATTCGAGGCCAGCCTGGTCTTCAGAGCGAGATCCAGGACAGGCACCAAAATTACACGGAGAAACCGTGTCTCGAAAAACAAAACAAAACAAACAAACAAACAAACAAAAAAAGAATTGCCTAACCAGCATCGGAGACTCCCAATGAATTATAAAGCTCTAAAGAAAGGATGCATGTACTGCCCAAGTGCAGAGTGTACTGAGGCCCATGGCTTCTTCCCTTGCTCTTTGAGTTCCTGTCACAAAGAAATGAGGTGCTGTCTCTGATGCTGGGCAAGCATGACAGGCACTGGGGGGAGGCAGAACTGAGATGCCAGCTCCCTCTAACACTATATGATAAGTGCCACAGCAGAGACACATAACCACGGTAGGAACACGATAGGTTCTGTCATGAGCTACGGAACACTGAGAGGGATGCGGGATCTACGCTCTACCAGAACAAGGATTGTGCCCAGCTGTGTCCCGTTGACATCTGGCACCCAGGAGGCGTTCCCTAAATATACGTTGGTTGAACAGTAGCTGGGGAAAGGGGTTCACATTAATACAGTTGATCTCAGAGGATGAAGAGAAGCCAGAGGAAGACAACCTTTGCCAACAGGAACAGTGTTAGCAAAGGCTCAGGGAGAGGAAAATACCAAGAGAATGCTGGGAACTAGAAATGACCTGTTTACCTGTTCTACAAAGTTCAAGCTAAAAACAAAACAAAAAACAAAAAACCCAACAACAACAGAAACATGTAATTGAATTACGAATAAAGAAAATCTCGACGTTTTAAGTAAGTTTACTATTTTGTGTTGCAATACATTAACGGCTACTTTCCATTGCATGCAGCCCACAGGTTCTGGGGTAGTTTGGGCCTGACTGATAGATCTTGGAAAGAGATGCTGAAGCGTCCTGTGATATCAACTCTATGGCAAACAGAATGAATACCCATGGCTAGAAAGTCCTTCTACAGAAGGACTGCACGGAATGTCTTGGAAAAAAAAAAATGTCTCTCTCTTCTGTTAGCCAAAGCAATGCTCCACAGCCTCTATCTCCTGGGCTAGTGACCAGCTGCGAGGTGCCTCAGCAGGAGCATGAGTGGCTCACATTTAGCTTATGTGACGTAGGTCTTCGGAGACTTCCCCTTCTGCCCGCTCTGGTTTCACACCTCTGGGCAGTCCTCTGCAGCCCCCTGCCCTCAGAACCCAGCACGCCTGACTGCTTCCCAAGCTCTCAAACCTCCCTTTTCTTTTTTCCCTCAATCATCTATCCTGTGACTAAGTCCAGGAAGCTGCCGGGCTGAGTGTTTAACGTGACACATAAATCTGGCCACAAGGATGACATGTGGCCCCATCCAAAGCTGCTTCTACTGAAGTAGCACTTCAGGTAGGTAAGGAAGGGTCACGGTGACATGGGTAGGAGAGAGCTGCCAGGAAGTCTGGGGTGGATACCACCAGCAGACACCCACAGGGGACAGCTGTCTCCATTCCCATCTGTCACACCCTTGTAGAGGACATCTGACTGGAATCCTTGACCCCCACTCTACAGCGATGACAGCCTTCTAGTAGACAGGCTCGAGTGATTAATGGAAGGAGAATCAAAGGTCCAGGAAGATCATTTTCTTCCTTCTGAGAAGAGACCGAGATGTGGAGCAAAAGGAGTTCCTCTAGCTGGACCCAGCGAACTTGATGACCCTGCAACAGATGTGCGCAACAGATGTGCGCACCAGCAGAGGTGTCCCTGGCTTCAGGGAGGAAGTCCTGCACCAACCAGCCTGAGTGGTGTCGGGTGCCAAGTGCCTTCCCAAGTGCTCGAGGAAGTGCCAGAGGGTCCATGTCCTAGAGGCCCAGAGCAGGTGTTTGGGGCTCATCCGGCAGTATTGGCCCCAGCCCCTGAGGGTGATGGGGCAGCTGGCCACCGGTACTGTACTGCTCACCCTCCTAACTCAGGGCCTCTTTGGAAAGCTGACCTTGCACCTACAGCTAGCTGCCTTTTGTGCTGCTGCTGCTTCTCTGGGAGAGAAAAAGCTTCCCCAAGTACTAACACTAGAGGCTTTAGAGCAGTGGTCCCCAACCTCCCTGACGCTGTGACCCTTTAATATAGCTCCTCATGTTGTGGTAACCCCCAACCATCAAATTATTCTATTGCTACTTCATAACTGCAGTTTTGCTACTGTTAGGAATCATAATATCATAAATATTATAAATATAATAATAATCATAAATATTCAACGTGCAGCATATCTGATATGCAACCCCCAAAGGGGTCGTGACCAATGGATTAAGAACCTCTGATTTAGAATAAGAGGCAGGGGGTTGGGGATTTAGCTCAATGGTAGAGCGCTTGCCTAGCAAGCACAAGGTCCTGGGTTCGGTCCTCAGCTCCGGGGAAAAAAACAAACAAACAAGGTAACTAGAATAAGAGGCAGGAAAAACATCAGTGGGCATCTCAGCTGACCGCCATTCCATAACAAAAAACTTTCAAAGGTGTGTAATGGTGCATGCCTGCTATCCCGGATCCCAGCACTTTGGAGCTAAGCCATGATGGTTTCCAGGTAAGATGAGCCTGGGCTACTCAATGGGAGCTGGTTTTTCGTTTTTGATAAGCCACCATCGGTCCCCTTTCCTTATCGGGGAGTTTACTCATCCGTAAATGGGCCCAGTACTCCTGGCCCGCAATTACATTGCACAGCAAAGTGGCAATAGTGACAGCGGCCAGCAGCCCTGTTTGAAGACGAACTGGGGGAAAGAAAAGGAGAGAGAGGGGAAGGGAGGAAGGAACGAAGGAACGAACGAACAAATGAAGGTAGGCAGGCAGGCAAGAGCTTTATTAACAATTCCACTGTTGCTTATTAGCAGAAAAACAGCAGAAGGACCAAGCTCTAAAAGAGAACGATGCCAACAATCATGGTCCGTGTCCCATCTCTCCTTCTCTGAAGCACCTTTTGGAGTGTATCGACACAGGGCCTCACACTTGCCAGCACCATGTCCACAAGCACACGCGGGACCGAGAGCCGAGATATCTGGTGGCAGTATACAGATGGCCCACCAGTCCTCAGAGGCAGGGTTATAGCCTCCACCCTCACAACCCACCCTGCCCCACTCAGGGCTGTAGACATTTCCGTCAACATCGTATGGCTGTCAGTTTGACAGGGCTGTTACGAAACACCACGGTATCCAGTGCCAGCAAGTTGCTCAGCTCTTTTGTTCTTGGGACCTCTGCATGTCCGCACAAGCACACGCGCTCCAGGCCAAGGGCATCTCAGCACTTGAACAAGTGCTCTGAGTTCTGGGTCAGTGCTGGAGAAAGAACACTGACCCCAGTCAACACAGAAGCTTGCCCGGTTCCCTTTGTTTTACCACCGTGTGTGTGTGTGTGTGTGTGTGTGTGTGTGTGTGTGTGTGTGTGTGTGTGTTTGGGCATTTCTTGCAAGCAGCAACGCACACCTGCCAGTGACTTCAGGGAAGCAGGTGTGAGAGACAGGCTTGGCTCCAACAGGCCTCTCTCTTCCTTCCGGAGGGCAATGATTCACACAGGAGGTCACAGGAGCATCGTAGCACAGGACCAGCCACCAGGCAAGAGAGCCTGCAAGGGAGGAAGAGGAGCCAACAGATTGCCACAAAGATTGTAAAGGACTGAGTTTCGGTGGACGGTGGGGGCGATGGCCCAGGACTTCGGTGATGTGGGGATGGGGAACTGGGAGGGAGGGAGATGGAACAGGCTTGGAGAGCTTGGGTTTCACTAGCTGGAGAAGTCGAGTTAAGAGGGGCTGGTTGAGGAAGTGAAGGTCATGTCTGGCTGGTTGAGGAAGTGAAGGTCATGTCCATTTCCAACAGATGGAGCTTCCATGCAGTCACCCACCGTTCACGGAGTAGCAGGCACACGCTACTGTCTAACTGCTGATGCTGTTTCTCAAGCTATGGGTCCCTGGCACCGCACAAAGGCCATGAGCCTGTAAGTGTGTGCCGTGGGTGTTCACACCGTTATACAAATGGGGTTCTGCAGAGGCAGATGGAGGCATGGCTTGGGACCCACACCTGTAGAAGGGAGGGGATGCCCAATAGAAAGCAGAGGGAGGTCTGGTTGGGATGAAGGCCTGACAAAATTCGATAACTCTGCGAGGAACTATGGCATAAATATCATCCATCACAATATCTTCCTCTGGCGAAATGCCTGGAGCTTTATTGCCTTGCCTTGCCTTGTTCGATCTGTAGTATGGGGTGTCTTGAAAGGGTATGAGCATTGGGGAGGCACACCTGGAAGATGCTAACAACTGGAGGCAGTCTGCTGACCCCACGCTCGCAGCTGGGCAGTGACTCTTGCAGAGGAGATCTGGGTGGCTTATTGGATGTCTTCCACAGACCCCAAGGCATGCAGCCCGGCCTCACTGCTTCTCTCTTCAGCTAGCCGTTCACTGCACAGCACTGTAACTGATTGGCTCCTCAGGGAGGACCTGATTTCTTCCTGCTCACCTGACCCTCCCACCTTGCAGGGGACAGAATAAAAGCCCCTCCCCCCCCCAAATCTGCCTTTCCCAAGTTCAGCAGTCAGGGCGCTGTGAGCCTAGGTCTGCCAGCACGTAGTCCCGCCTCCCCTCAGCCTCTTCTCGACCCCTTCCTTGGTGGAGACAGTCTGGTGCTCTGAGAGTCATAAAGGAATGACCACAGCTCCTGTTTGTGGAACGGCAGACACCATGCCTCATCTTCCACGTGTACAGCTCTGCAGGACGCCCCCGCAGCTTCCACCCCAAAGTGAGGTGAGCACAAGACCAACAAAAAACTGAATCCGAGTTTCCAGGGAGTCCCCCAAACAGGTCCTTTCTTCTGACTTTTATCCTGGGATTAAACCGGCCCAGCAGGGGTCATTCTGGAGTCTTCCATAATTGCTCTTTCGGGAGTGAGCATCGGCTTGGCCATCCATCTGCATGGAGGTGCTATGGGAAGCATCCTAGGAAAGTCTGGGGTTTACTTTAGGGCGGTAGGCGAGGCCTCTCTGTGGCACTGGGATTGAATGTTCTTATTCTGAGGCTACATAGGGAGCCTGGTTGTTGGGAATGATCAGGCTTACCTGAGGCAGCTCTGCTTTGAACTTGTGATTCACAGATTAGGAGGGTCATGCATTGCCTTACAAGTCAGGAATTCTGATCTCTATTGAAAACACCCTAGTGCAAGCACCTGGGAATTCATAACACACACCAAGGTAGCGACTGCTCTAGGCTCAATCTGCTCCTGCCTTCTATTCCCCCTCCCCTCCAAAATCTATCACTGTCTAAAAGCCTCTGCTCTACTCTATGGTTATAAGCATGGATACTTTCTAGAATAATATAATATGTAAATAACAAAATCAAGTAATGCCTTTCAGGAAAGCCTTCCATTTGCCTTGCTCATTTTCTATTGTGGAACCCCTTTGCAGAGATGGTGCAGTTGACTTTTAGGGGGCCCTATGCATGGTCTCCCACCCTGCAGTGCAAATCATGGTAGCACTTGGGAGTCACTGTGAGTGAGGTTAGAATGAAGATAGAGTCCCAGAGCAGCTAGACATGATGAGTGCACCACAAAATTCCAGTCTTCCAAGAGCCTGGGAGAGGGTTTCACAGTTCCCAGTTACCTCGAAGGTAATGCATAGCCAGGAAGCCTGGCTGCCTCACCCCTTATGGTCCAGACATGATGAAGCTTCTCCTTGGGCACAGCTGGGTTTATTTAGCACATCCCAGATCTCCTAGCACATCACATATCTCCCCAGAATGCTCTGTCTGGCCACCATTGCTTTCCCGTTGATGTTTCCACAAGCTGGGCATTTCTGTTCTTGCTTTTCTCCTGCAATCCTCAATGGCCCGCCTGAGGCATTCTTTCCAAGCTGACACACTAACACAGCTCCTCCCAGTATTAAGAATTCTCTCCAACTCCATGTCCTTAGGCTGAACACATCAGCACCAGAGAGATTTGAAAACCAGGCGTGTCCACCATTCTGCCTGCTTTCAAGCCAGAACCTCCTAGGCCAAGCACTGATACCAGGATCTCTGAAGTCCTGTGCTTGGCTCAGGATGCTATGTAGCAGGGATGACTCATTCCCAGGTGTCGAGAGGTCCAATCACCACAAACAGACAACGCCTGTCTGCCACGGGGTGTCTATTACCCTTTGTCTCTGGGTTATTTCAGATCACCGGGAAAGGAGCAGAGGTAGCAATGAAATCTCTTGGAAATAACATGTAGAAAACACGAATTAACCTTTCTCAGCTTTGGTCCTTTGGCTTGCCAAGTGGGGGTGGGGATAAGAACACCCACCTTGCAGAGGTTGAAGAGCTAAAAGAAAGGATAGGAAACACCTGGCATGGCACCTGTGCCCCGTCTCTTCCGATGGAGACCGGTCTCCGCAAACACAGACTGTCATCTGAGGTCTCCACACTTAGGATTTCAGAGCGGCCTGATGGCCAGCCCCTTCTGCAGCTTACACTGCAGGCAAACTCTGGCCATCTCCACCTGCTGAATCAGAACCTGTATTTTAATGGGATTCCCTAGGTGGCTGTGCCCACATCACAATTTGAGACTTGTCAATTTAAAGGTCAGGAACCTCCACCTTTGAACCTCCTGGGTTTCACGGCACATCTCTTGGCAACGAGCAGTCAGTCAAATGAGTCTGCCCATCAAATTAAGACAATATTGACCTAACACAGGTGATCCCGGGTCAGGCTGGTTCTGCAGTGGCTCTCTGGCCAGACCGAGGTTCCCTGAGCTCACCTGCCCCGTTCACCTGCCCCTCCTATCACCTGCTCATAGCCAAGGCTCTGGGGAGACTGCGGCTCCTGTTTACTGGGCAAGCACAGATAAGGTTTCTCACAACTCCACCTGGGCTCCTCTGCCAAGGTAAACTTGCTCTCCAGAATTGCTCCCTGACTGGAAAATGTGTCCGTCTATTTATTTCTCACTCCCACTGGAAAAAAAGGTGGGGGAGAGGGGTTGGTGGTGATGTCATTCTTTCCACAGAACTTCTCAAAGGCATCGCATGTCACAGACACTTCCAGACAATGCTTGGGTTTCTCTGCACAGTACCTATGGAACAGAGCTAGTCAAGGGTGCAAGTTTCTCTTCCTTCTTCTCCCACTTTGCCTGTTCATCAGCCCTCGTCGGGGCCTTTATTCTCTGGGGGACTCGAGGGCAGCCTGGAAAAGGAACCTTAGTCAAGGAGGTGAGGGACCATGTCCTTGATATTCTCAGAAGTGAGCTATAACTGAGCAAATACTTCGGGAGTCAGTGGGGATGGGGCGAGTGGTTGGTCAGATATACCAGAGGACAGAAAACAGAGGGTGAAAAGATATTTCCAGAAGCCACACCGAGTCCACAACAATTGCAGTCATTGTAATTCTTGCTTAAAGTATTAACGCACCAACCTATTTGCTTCATGTCCTTTTATTTCAAAGTAACTGTTAGAAACCGTGCTTGGTAGCATACCCGTGACCCCAGTGATGGGAGGTTGAAGCAGGAAAATTGCTACATGTTGGAGGCCAGCCTGAGCTACACAGGTTGGAGCAGAGCTGAACTTTTAAACCAGGCTGCTAGCTCCTGTGATGACTGCAAGATGGACTCAGTTCTGCTGCAGTAACAAGCCAAGCCCCCACCCCCAGTCTCCGGCCAACACCCACAGTTTCCTTTCTCACAAATCCTCCTGTTCTCCACCAGTAGCCTGGATGTGACATGCTTCCCCAGAGGCCAGGGAGGATAAAACCTTTGTGTCTGGGCTGCCATGTTGGCCAAAGCTTTTTGCCCACTGGCTTATGAGGCCATAAATGTAAGCCACATTCCTATTTTATTGGGTGGAAGAAGCCTCCAGGCCACCTCTAACTCTAGAGTAGATAGGAAGTACAATCATCTGCCTGGAAAGCAGTAAGCCAAAAAAAAAAAAAAAATACTTAGTGGATATCATTTATGATGGCCACATGAGCGTTAGCAAATATTAACACATTATGCTTTTTGCTCCGTGTCTTTTTATTTCAAAAAAAGTAAATAGTAGAAGCCATGCATGGCAGTACACATCTGTCATCCTGGTACTCAGGAGACTGACACAGAAGGACTAATTGCTGCAAGTTCAAGGCCAGCCTGAACTGCAGGCCAGCCAAGGATACACAGCAAGACCTGATCTCCAAAACAAATAGATAAATAAATTAATAAATGCATTCTGAAGAACACAAAAGAAAGGAAGTAAATATGAGAGATATAACTAAGTTCCTTTCTGAATACTTTATCCTAGTCTCTTCTCTCATCTGCCAGAACTTGTTTTGAATTTCATCTTAATCATCCTTCCCTCTGTTTTTTTAAAAATCTTTTTATTGCACCGGTGTGTATTCACAAACATTATAAAGTTTTATTAAGGCAGGGTTTTGAAACTTTACTGATAAAGCATTATAACCCTTTATATTACATAGGACATAAGCATATAGGGAGAGAATTATAATCTTCTGCAATGTGTTTCTGCCTTGGCATTATAATTGTGAGATCTTAATCTCTGATGACACATGCTGTTGTATTCCATTGTATAACTACAATACAATTTGCTTATCCATTCTCATGTTGATGGATAGTTCAGTTGTTTCCAGCGTGGCGGTAAACATCTTCATACATGTCTTCTCGACTGCCTGCTAAGAGTGGAATTTTGAGACACGATCACTTTCATCTTCATAACTTGTTGCCAGGTGGCTCTCCGGAGCTCTTGGACCAACCACAGCCCCACCAGAATGCCTGATACTCAGAGATTTAACTGCTCTTTCCTAATACTTGGCACGAGCTGCACATTTTTACCAACCTGGTGGGTGGAATGGTAACTCTCTGTTGTTTGCGTTGTTTTTCTCTAATAGCGAGAGTGTGCAACTTTTTTATATTCATTGACCTTCCGGGGTTCTGCTATGATTCTTCCGTATTCTTTGTCCATTCCTCTTCCATGTATCAACTTCTTATTAACTTGAGGGCTTTATTTACATGTTATGCTAATTACAAGTATCTTCTCTCAGACAATATGGTTTATTTTCTATTTGTTATAATGGACTTTGTCGAATGATGTTAATGTAACTAAATTTATGAACTTTTTTGCCTCTAATTTTCTGTTTGTGTGTTTTGATTATTTAGTGAATTTTTTTTTAATCTTACGATCATGGCTTTTTTTAAAATATATTTTCTTCATGCCGTCTTTTAAAGTTTTTTTCTTTCTTTCTTTTTTCTTTTTTTTTTTTTTTTGTTCTCTAATCTTCCTGAGATCAACCTAACATAGAAATCTACTTTAATGTTTTCCATATAGACAGGAGCTCTTTCTAGCACTCAATAGTCAACAGAACACTTTTTCCACCTGGGTTAATAGCCTCACCTCTGCCCTATATTGTTTCTGAGCATGGATGAGCTGTGGCTGGGTTCTCTGCCCTCCTCCATTAGTCTATCCTGTGCCCAACTGCATTGTCTTCTTACTAAATATTTTGAGACTAAATGTTGACATCTGGTATGGCCAGTTCTTCTAGCTTGTACCTTTTCAAAACTGCTTCTCGGTTATTCTTGGCCCTTTGCTCTTCAAAGGGAATTTCGTAATGATATTATCTAGTTCCAAATATAACAAAACAAAACAAAAAACAACCCATCCCCCCAAAAAAACCTATTAAGGTTAACTAACATTCTATAGATTAATTTTGGAAGAAATGACGTTTATTTTCAGATCTCTTTTTTAATTATTTGTATGAGGTGTGCACTTACGGTTTCCCGGGCTTATATGTAAGGCTCCTAACTTCTTTCTTTTCTCCTCTCTTCAACTCCCTTCGACTCAAGCGTTATGTCTGATTTCTTCTTGTGGCTTTGCTATCTCTCCTTGTGGTACCACCCATGTCCTTCAAAAGTTTCCACCCCCGTCCGACTCTTCTGGGCGTGCAAGAGAGAACAGCTAGACCCGTGTGGTGACGATAGCGTGGAAGATGAGCAAGCTCTCGGGCAGTCTTCAGGGAGGAGATATGAAAGCATGATTCCCTGTCAGGGGTGCACAATCGTGCATTCTGAGCTCTAGAGTATAGTCTGTATCCTATTCAACACACCCAGGGGCTAGTCTGGTGGTTCTGAACTCTGTCATTTACCAAGTCAGATCTTAGAAAAAACACATAACCTCTTTGCATCTCAGTTTCCCCTCTGTAATGTAAAGTTGAAAATATTCATTAACTTGTCCTCGTAACTGCAGGAAATAAGAGTCCAAGTGAGGCAAGCTCCTGGGGCAGTGACTGGCACATTACGAGTGTCACTGATGTCGCCTGCCATTGTCATCGCCGAGACAGGACATCTAAGCCACGCTCCAAATAGGATGAATGTTTAGATGGGGTAATGTCAGAATACTGGAGTCATCTTAACAGCGAGTACAGAGTGCTGGCCAGCACTTCGTCTTCTCATTGGACAGAAGGCCTGTGTCCACGCAGTTGATGTAATCACTGGTGGCCCCCATGGTGCTGGTTTAGTTTTGACCATGCTTTTGAATTTCGGATTCAGTGAGCTCAGGGTTGAATGCCACTCAAGATACTCTAATCCAGTTTCCTACCTCATGCTTGATAGCCCTTAGGATAAATATCTGAAGAAGGAGAGTTTTGCTGAGAGGAAACCGAAAGGTTGGGATCTTGAGAGATCATCAGGCTTACTCAAACAAACAAACAAACAAACAAACTGAAGAGATGAAGAAGCACAGATCAACAAGGGTTCAGAAGTTGCCGGGGAAAGCTCTAAAGTGAAGTTGGAGGGGAGGGTTTGTTTCTCAAGGGCTGGTGGCTGGGGCCTGGAGAAACAGATTTGTCAGCGGAAGTCTGGGCCTTTATCCTCCTAAGTAGGCTGTCAGAGGGGTTTGCAGTGTATACCTGTGGGTCCCCACCAGGCAGTCAGAGGAGTTGACAATTTCCACCACCATTGCCCTGTTTGAGTTAAGACTTTGGATGCCACTATTTAACACACACACATACACACACACACACACACACACACACACACACACACACACGCACACACAGACAAACATGCACACACAGACACACATACACACAGACAGACATACATATACACAGACAGACACACAGACACACACAGAGACAGATAGAGACAAATAGACACACACACAGACACATACAGACAGACAGATACACACAGATAGACAGACACATACACACAAGAGACAGAGACACACATACACACAGGCAGACACACAGAGGTAGATATGCACAGACAGACCACAGACACACGGACACACAGACACACACAGATAGACAGATACACACACACACACACACACACACACACACACACACACACACATACACGAAAGTAAGGACATATCACCCATGACAACCTTAGTTTGAATTCCTCCGTGTAGGCCCAAGGGGCGCTAGGTTCTGCTGATGTCATGTAACGAGTTCTGCCAGGCAAGGGGGAAGGGAAGACTCAAGGTGTTGGGCCCTTTACCCTAGCGAAGGCCAGTGGCTATCCAGTGAAACTGGAGGAGAGGCTGATTGGGAAATCATGGATGAGAGTACAGGAAAGGAGGGCCAAAGCATGGATGGGATCACTGCCATGGAATTAGTTTCGTCTCCATTGATCTAAAGTCCCTAGGAAGTCTCCAGCAATCCCCATAACGCAGACCTGTGGGACCTCTTGTCCCCACTAATGAAGCAGGATTCAAGCCAGGGCTCACATCACATGTCCATTTCCCATCAGGCTCTCAGACTCCAGGGCAGAGGTGTCTGTGTGTCTGTGACAATCCTCGCTGTGGTGAGAATGGTACTATGCTGTGTGTGTGTGTGTGTGTGTGTGTGTGTGTGTGTGTATACAGAGCACAGGGAGGTCTAGTTTGCTTCCTGTTACCCCTGGAAGCTACACAGGGCACTATGAGTAGAGTTTTCTCTCCAATCATAAAAGAGAAAACAAAGTACAAGACAAGAAGCCAAGGCAGACTGTCAGGATAGAATATGGGACCAAGTCGGGAGCTGGTGGAGGTCATTAGCTCAGGGCTGGGCTGGGCTGGGCTGGGCTGGTTAGTCCAGATGCTCCCTCCCACAAGGAGGGGCTTGCTGAAGGGGCGGCCACCTTGACAGAGGTCATGCCCTGGGTGTGGGCACCTGCTGCAGTCACGACTTGGCTCCTGCTCTAGCCCTCCACCCCTGTATTCTCTTGGTTCACTTACTAATGCATTCACTTACACAATAGCAAGGCTGCACCATGCACAGAGATGAAGAGGACCTATTTCTGCCCTTCACAATGTGTTGGAGGGCAGCAAGATCTACACAGACAATGTAAGAAAGATTGCTTTTTTTTTTTTTTTTCAGATAGTACAGTGGTTAGGAGTATGGACTTTGGAGGCAGAAAGAAACAAATAATGAAGGGAAAATATGTTTGAAGGCATAATGACTAAGTGTTCCTTAGAAATAAACCATCAGATTGAATGGATTCCTAGTGTTAAATAAGACAGCTATAAAAGAAATCTAGATCTCTGTAGCGGAATTTAAGAACATAAATGACAAAGAGAATTCTCAAAACTGTGATAGAAACTAGATAAACTTAAGATGAAAACCACCAGGATGCCACAGAACTTGACGACAAAGCCGAATACAGAAATTAAGTAATATTTAATATTTAAGGTGTTCATGGAAGAGGATTTCATACCTATAATTTTATATCCAGACAAACTATCACTTAAATAAAAAGTAAAACAAAAATAGTATCAACTATTTAAGATTTTAGATGACTTTATCCTACATTTCTTCTGGAAACATTCTTGTAGCTACATGTTCAACAGCATACTCTGACAAACAAAAACAACAATAAAAAAAGTCCAGAATAAACCTAAAGAAGCATATGCATAAGCCAGGCATGGCAGCTCATGCCTGTAATCCCAGCAACTGGGAGGCTAAAACGGGAGAATCACCAAGGGTTCAAAGGCAGCCTGAGCTACAGAGTGCCAGGGTAGTTGTTGCTACAGTAAAACCTTGTTTCAACACACACACACACACACACACACACACACACACACACACACACACACACACACACGGAAGTCAAGGGCAGCAACAAGACATTGGCCATGCTGGCTTTAAAAATATACAAATACTAAGGGGATGGCCAGATGGTTCGGTCGGCAAAAGCACTTACCATACAAGCCTGATGACGTGAGTATGGTCCCCAGTACCCAACAAAGGTGTCCTCTGACCTCTACACAAACACCATGGCTCGTGTGAGCCAACACTTACACACCATAATCACACATGCATCATAATAGTAAACTTTAAAATACATACATATGTCCACAAATGCCTGATAAGATTGCTGGAGGGACTGAAAAGAAAAGTTAAAGCCGTACACTAAATACTGAAGGTTTCCTCAGGTCTAACAAAAGTTTTAGGCTAACAATATTATGAAAATTAAACTTTGGAAGCTTATTAACATTGATATAGTTTTTTTAAAAAAAATTCCAAAATTGGAATTAAAAGAATTAGCAAGCTAATTTTTCAAGCATTCAATAAGGGACTATAGTCTAATCAAAGAACTTCCCCTTCCTGAAAAGCTCTAGGCTCAGGCCACAGATAAGTTCTGCTCTTGTTGAAAGTAGAGGTAATCCCCAGACAAGCCAAGCTGTTCCAGATAAGAGAACTGAGATATTCCACTGTAAGACTAGCCTTTATTACAAAGCCAGATAAGGATGGTAGAGGCAGAAAACTTTCAGAATACTTCATGTTTCCAAATTCTAAATAAAATATTAGCTAACTGTATGTATCTAAGATAAGAGTCTAGTAGAGATAATACATGAAAGTATCAGGGCTTGGGAGATAGAGGAAGGGGAACAGAGGAGGGGGAGCAGGATGTGATACTAGGTGACTGAAGGTGATCAAAATGTATCATGTACATGTATGAAATGTCATTTTTTTTGTACAGTTACTAAACGCTAATACACCAGGCCAGGCTTGGTGGCACATACCTTTAATCCTAGCGCTCAAGAGGCAGAGGCAGGCAGATCCCTATGAGTTCGAGGCCAGCCTGGTCTACAGAGTGAGTTCCTGACCAGCCAGAGCTACATAGTGAGACCTTGTTTTAACATAAACAAATAAACGCTAATAAAAATGAAACGCAATAAGAATAAATAACATAAATAAAATAGTTACAACTGGGACTGGAGAGATAGCTCAGTGGTTTAGAGCACTGGCTGCCCTTGCGGAGGTCCTGGATTTGGTTCCCAGCACCCACACAGCCCCTCACAACCTCCAGTAATTCCAGTTCTAAGAGACCCAGTGCCCTCTTCCGGCCTCTGAGGGCACTGAATGCACATGGTACATATGCACAGATATATATATATATATATATATATATATATATATATATATATTATATAATTATATATATATGCAAAACACTCATACACATAAAATAAAAATAAATAAGCCATTTAAAAGCTACAGCTGATTAAAGCTTATTTTTTAAAATAGGAAAGTTTATTGTGAGAAAGAAACATGATTTTCACTGTTAATGGACTCAAAGATAAAAAGTTTATGATTATCTCAATAAAGTTTTTTTTTCTAAACTTAGTAAATCTAAGAAACTTTGATTTTCAAGAAATATCAGAGTCCTATGTTCTATTTTCTCAGTTTAATGAGGCTATCATTGAATGTCTATGCCCAGCAAAGGACATGGAGAAAGTTCAGGCTTCTGCCTGCAATCAAAAGTCCCTATAATGACTGTCATGGTTCAAGAGAGAATTGTAGGTCTAACCAAAGCAATAAAACCAAAATAATAATATTAATAATAATAGTAACAATGATGATAAGTAAGAGCTATAGGGAGGGAGGAGGAGGAAAGGACACAATCAAAACCCAATCAACAGATTTTAGATCTAATCAAAGTTCAGCAAGTTTTCTGGATACCAATCATATTACAAAGATGAATGTCGCTCCCCAATACCAGCAGTAGAAGGGATGTTAAAATAGAGAACATATAAGAGTGTATGATATTTTCAGAATAGTAAATACAATAAAATACAATAAAAATGAAACCATGGGACACTTGGGATCGTTCTTACAAGAAACGTTGTCCCCTTTTAAGGAGAAAAACATCAAATTGGTCCAAAGGAACAGACACTACATTCATTGATGGGGTAATGTAACTATTGTCACAATTTATTTCTAATTTTTATTTATGGGTGTATGTGTATGTGTGGGCCACGGTTGCAGGTGCCTGGGGAGGCCAGAAGAAGATGTCGGCTACCGTGGATGTAGAGTTACAGACAGTTGTGAGCCGCTTGCCATGGGTGCTGGGACCCAAACTTGGATCCTCTGGAAGAGCAGCCAGCGCTCTTAACCACTGAGCCACCTCTCCAGTCCCAGTGACTTAACATTTTTTATGAATCAGTTTCCTCCAATTTACAGATTTAATTAGATTGCAATTAAAATTCCATCCAATTATTTTAGGAACTAAAGAAACATATTCTGTAACGTACAGGAAAAGGCCATGGGACTGTGAGGTGTTTGATGTTGGTACAAGAATGAGCAACTAGTGTGGAACAAAACAAAGATGTTAAGGCCAGGCTCATCATTATATATAGACACTTGACATTTATGATGGAGGCGGCACCCAAAACACTAAAAGAAAGATGAGTTTGAAGATCAGCAGTGGGATCTAGCTAGTTCCATTCCATGCCGAAAAGTAAAGTGCGTTCTGGCCTTATGTGACATGTAAACTTGGTATGGAAACGTGGAATGCTTTTGTGACTTTGGAGTGGGAAAGTATAACCATATGGCAGGGACCTGATGGAGCTGATGATATCAAAAGTGCATATTTATTTTAATGCGATTTACATACAACTGAGTGATAGTTTGGAAGGATATGTCTACAGCCAGAAGGGGCTGCATACCTAGATCATATCTGTATCTCTTGCAAATAGAAAAGAAAGGAGATGTTAGATAACTCTTGGTAAACCACATGAATAAATGGGAGGAGACTCGGTTGTCCAATGTGTAAGATTTCCAACAACATTAATGATTAAAAAAAAAAATGACAGGTCACCTTTGTACACCCACTCAGCCAGCAAACCAGGAAAGTGGAGAAGCTAAAATGTTAGCCATTTTATGGAGAAATGGCAGTCTAAAGAGACCCACTGGTGGGAGTAATGTACACATTCGGGCAGTCTTTGATCAAGTAACTGTGTCTCGGGGTGTCAGCACGGGTGTGTGGGTTCACATGGGTCCGTGGAAAGAAGACTCAGAGGCATCTTAAGAATGAACCTAGCCTTTCAGGGCCGCAGGGGGGTCCAGCCTCGAAGGACTGAAGCACTTTCCCTTCGCCCAGAGCATTTTTATTTTCTCTCTGTTTACAGTTCAGCCAGTTAATTTCCACGTGCTCAAAACAACCTGAAAGGAGCCCCCGACAATACAACGCCAAGTGCACATTCCTCGACTTGTCAGGTACCAGGGTTTTCTGAACCAGGCTTTGCATAGGCCTTTGTATCCTTAGGAGACTCTCAGACTAGATTCACATAGGGCAGCTAGAGAAACAAACGGTTAAAGGAAGGATGGATTAGGGCTAGGTGCTACTCTCTGGAGCCAGGCCAGGTGCAGCTCAGCAGGAATGCAGCCACATAACTGCACATTCCCTAGGCCCCAGTACCTAGAATTCCTACTCCAGAGTATACGCCATAAAGGACTTGGCAGCTAACTGAATTTCCCTTGCTGGAAGACACCTAGGGCTACGTTGCTACAGGAGTAGATCACTAAAAAAGAGATGGAGATGAACAAAGGCCCACGGTGACATACAACCAAGTGGTCAGAAGTAACAATGTCAATGTGACTAAATCTTAAAAGTGAATTAAGGATTCCATTAAAAGGAAAAAAAAAAACTCAATGGTCAGAAAAGTATTTCTATATACTAATAATGAGAAATCAGAAAAGGAAATTAAAATATCGATTTAAAATATCGATTCCCTTACTGCAATGTCAAAAAAATTTAGGCATTTCTAAGATAATTAACTGTGGTGGCATAAGTTACATTCACAAAAACTAAAAAAAAGAAAATATTGCTAAAGAAAAAAATTTTTAAAACAAATCAAAAGACATCGCATGTTCATGTTGGATGTTCAAATGTTCAGATGCCTACACTACCTAAAGGGATCTACATAGTCAATGTAACTCCTAACGAAATTCCAATAGTATTTTTTCTAGAAAGAGTTTTCTACTCATGGCAAAATTAATATAGAATCTCTCGTGGCCCAAATAACAATCAGCTAAGAAAAGCAAGCACAGCGGACACACTTCCTAAATTCAAAACATACCACAAGCCTACAGCAATTAAAACGTTGTGGCATTGGCACAAAGACCAGCAAATGGGGTAGTCTGAAGCAAACTGTGTTGGGACAGTTGGTGAAGATGAGCCAATACCTTATACCACATGCAAAAAATAACTGAAATGAATGCAAGGCTGATACAGAAACAAAATAAAGCCAAAAATATTATAAAACTCCTAAAAAAGAAAGAATACCATAAAACTTAATGTTGGCCAGACAGTGGTGGCGCACGCCTTTAATCCCAGCACTCAGGAGGCAGAGGTAGGCGGATCTCTGTGAGTTCCAGGCCAGCCTGGTCTACAGAGTGAGTTCCAGGACAGGCGCCAAAGCTACACAGAGAAACCCTGTCTCGAAAACAAAACAAAACAAAACAAACAAACAAAAAACCTTAATATTGAACTTGGCAACTGTGTCTTGACACCAACAGTACACGTAAAAACAAAACAAAACATACCACTGAGATTTCATCACACTAAAAATCTTTTGTGTATCAAAGCACACAATCCACAGAATGAAAGGAAAATATGGAATGGTAGGTGATACCTGCAAATTATCTTTATATTATTATATCTGTCGAGTTCATATCTAGAACAAGTAAAGAACTCCTACAACTCAATAATTAAAGATCAAATAACCTGACACAAAAAGACTCAGAAAGACAAATACTGTGTAATCTCTTGTTCATGAGTCTAGATTTAAAAAAAAAAATGTGTAAGTACAAGAGCTTTGGAAAGAGGAAGAGATCCATAAGAGGAGGAAGAGGGACAGGAGAGGGTAATGGGGTAAATACGGTCAAAGAGGGGTAAATACTGTCAAAGTATATTACATACATATATGAAAACATCATAACAAACCCCATTACTTTCCACAAGAAATACACACTAATAAAAACGTGATCTAGGGATGTGCACACAAAGTGTTTGCTACGAAAGCATGAGGCCCCAAGTTCCATCCTCTGAACCCTTGTAAATAGCCGGGCATGGTGGTGTGTTTGTAATCTCAGTGCTGGGGAAGTAGAGATGAGGGGATCCCTGGATCCCAGCCAGCCAGCCTCGCTGAATCAGCAAGCTCCAAACCCATGAAGAGATCCGGTCTCACGAAACAAAGTGCATGGCTCTTGAGGAACGGCATCCAAGGTTGACCTCTGGCCTCCACACTCACACACATATGTGTGCACATCTACACACAGGAACACAGAGTTTTGTGCATGCACACACACACACACACACACACACAAATGACACACAGATAACTAATAAGCACATGAAAAGACGTTCAACATCAATCACTTTCAGAGAAGTGCAAATCACAACTACAATGTCCTCTTGTGTATATGTGTATATCCAGAAAATAATAGATACTGGCAAGGATGCTAAAAGATTGGGACCTTTGTCTGGGTTGCTGGGATGGCCAAATGTTGCGATTGCTATGGAAAACAGTGTGGATGCTCCTCAAAATAATTATGAATAGATCTACCACCAAGCCAGCAGTCCCTCATCTGGGAATTCAGGCAAAAAACTGAAAGCAGATCTTGAAGAGATGCTTGCACCCCAAACTCATGGCAGTTCTAGTCACCATGGCCAAGAGGTGTAAGCAACCTCAGTACTCATCAGACAATGGATGGATAATAAAATGTGCTGTATGGTATGCATCTGCTGGAATATTACTTGCTTTGGGAAAAAAGCATGTTCTATATAACATGGAAGAATACAAGGACGTAATGCTAAATCAGTGGTTCTCAACCTGTGGGTTGTGACTCCTTTGGGGATCCCATATCAGTTTTCCTGCATATCAGATATTTACATTATGATTCGTAATGGTAGCAAAATGACAGTTACGAAGTAGCAACAAAAATAATTTTATGGTGGGGGGATCACCACAACATGAGGAACTGTATTAAAGGGCCGCAGCATCAGGAAGGGTGAGACCCACTGAGCTAAATTATATAGGGCGGTTGCAAAAAGACAAATTAGGCCAGACAATGGTAGCTTGCGCCTGTCATCCCAAGGCTCGGGAGGCTGAGGGGAAAAAAGATTGCCAGGGATTCAAGGTTAGCCTGAGATACAATGTAAGGCTTATATTTTTTAAAAGGATGGGAGGGAGGGAGGAAAAAAATAAAAGAAAATGGGACCTTTGACTATCTTGATAACGACAGTGGAACTGAGGACGGGGATTTTATTTCTATGACGGAAGTTTAGGAGAGAAAGTGGATTGTAGGGAGGTGGGAGACCTGTGTTGACACCCGAGCCAGTGGGAAATGATGAGGCTTTAGTGCCCTAAGACCGAAGACAGAGTTTTGTTCCATTGGGTAACGCATGCGAATCTGTTGTCTTATTAAAACAGAATCCAAACCGCGCCTCTTCACCTGCTTTTGTGGGCCTGTGGAACAGCAGTTAGCTGTGTCCTCCGGCCAACTTGGGAAACCCTGGACTCTGAGGTCAGCATTGCCTTAGCATGACAGTTAAGGGTTCTGGGGTTCCTGGGTTCTCACGCTCAACCTCACAGCGGTATTTGCAGTTCTAAGCTGTCTCATCTGTAGTGGACTATGCAGAGTTGAGGTAGCTAAACATATCTCCAAACCCGAGGTCCCTCAGTTGCTGCCCACAAGATTCAATATAGGACCCCAGGGGACAGGCAGCCCATCTGAAGCAGTCCACACTGGGACGTTGTGCTGATGTCCAGGTGACCCAATCAGACGGAAGCAGCGATATTTTCTTCTTCCTTTCCCCGGTCCCCTGGCTTCAATGCCATCCCCGTGTTTCACCAGCTCATGCCCTAGTGAGAGATACTGCATGCTAAATTCTTGTAAACTCACCTCGAATGACCAGCATGCCCATGTCTGCAAAGGGCTTTTTACTCTGAGTGTTCCCATACTCCCACAGGCAGAAGGGATGATGCTCTCTTCCTGGATGCAGAAGCGGTGTAGAGGGAAATGGTCTGTCCCCCACACTCCCATTCCACCACCACCCCGCATTAGAAAAGGGCAGGTGGAGGTCTTGAGGGCTGCCTTGTTCTTTTTCGAATTTTAGGAATGTTCGAGTGTCTTGCGTGGCCTCTAGCCCTTGGAGGCACATCCTCTCACCAAGGGACCCTGCAGCCCACTTTAGCTCCTTCCACTTTGAGGGAAAAGAAAGGACTCAGCGCCCCCACTCCCTCTCCACCCCACCTCATCCCAGGCTTTTAAAGGATGTGGAGCTCTGGAGTGGCAGGCGCCTGCCCCCTACTGGTAATGCCTGGGCATTGCTCAAGCAGCATTCCGGCCACCAAATCCCTATGAAGATCACTTTGCTTCTTGAATATTAGTAATCTGAGCACCGTTGCGCCAGCTCTCTCTGTATCTAAACAGAATACAAATCACACTATGAGCTCCAGACTCAACGTCAGGAAACCCCATTTCCAACCCCGTATCTTCGGTGTTGTATTGGGCTAATCTACACCTTCTACAGGCCTGTTTTCAAAATTGTGAAATGAGTATAATAATACTACTTACCTTTTGGAGTGGACGTGAGCATTGAAGAGGAGGCATATTTGGAGTGTCACAGAGCAGAGACCTAGGAGAAGCCCCGTGAACATTCGTTGACATTCAGGGTTTTATGAGGTTGTGGCTGCTCCCACTTTGCTCGTCTGAGACCTGAACTCTGCCCAAATGTTTCAAACCACCTCAGAACTGGAAGGTAGTTAAAGGCAAGCCAGGAGCACTGGGGATTCCTTAAGGTTTATTGGAGGTATCCACTGCTCTGATACTCTGGCCCCACCTCACCTTGCATCGTTACGAAGCCTCTCCCCTTGTGGCAGGGCACACCACACCTGCAATGTGACATTAAGGGGCCGGCTCAAAGAATGTGTTGTTTTCTTTCCAAATCTGTCTACTTCACTCTTCGGTGGGTGGATCTATGTCGGGGACTGCCTGATTCTGCACTTATTAAGATATTCTCTCGCCGGGCGGTGGTGGCGCACGCCTTTAATCCCAGCACTTGGGAGGCAGAGCCAGGTGGATCTCTGTGAGTTCGAGGCCAGCCTGGGCTACCAAGTGAGTTCCAGGAAAGGCACAAAGCTACATAGAGAAACCCTGTCTCGAAAAAACCAAAAAAAAAAAAAAAAAAAAAGATATTCTCTCTGAGGATGTTAGAGGATGGGAAAGAATATGATAAAATATACTGTATGGGGCTGGAGAGATGGCTCAGAGGTTAAGAGCACTGGCTGCTCTTCCAGAGGTCCCAAATTCAATTCCCAGCCACCACATGATGGCTCACAACCATCTATATTGAGATCTGGTGCCCAGTTCTGGTGTGCAGGAGTACATGCAGGCAGAACACTGTGTACATAATAAATAAATCTTTTTTAAAAATATACTGTTGCCAGCAGTGATGCCGCATACCTTTGATCCCAGCACTTGGGAGACAGAGGCAGGCAGATCTCTGTGAGTTCAAGGTCATCCTGGTCTACAAAGTAGGTTCTAGGACAGGCTCCAAAAGCTATACAGAGAAACCGTGTGTGTGTGTGTGTGTGTGTGTGTGTGTGTGTGTGTGTGTGTGTAGTGTAGTGTGAAATTCTCAAACAGTAAACTTTTAAAAACTAAAAAAAAAAAAAACAAAAACAAAAACAAAAAAAAACAAAACCCAACATATTTCTTCATGAATTCCCCCACTGTGGTGTCTCTTTGGGAATAGCAGACTCCCATCTCCCAATCAAGTGTCTGCCAGCTGCTCTCAGTCACTCCCACTGGGTGTGAATGTCAGCCCTTCCAACAGACACCTGCAGCACCAAGACTCAGAACCGCATCTGCATCTGTGATGGCTAATCTTGATTGTCAACTTGCTAGTATCTAGAATTTCCTAAGAGTCAAACTTCTGGGCATGTGTGTGTGTGTGTGTGTGTGGTGGAGGTGGTGGGGACATTCGAGACTAAGTTCATTGAAGTGGGAAGACGAGCCCTAAATATGAATGGCACCATTCTAAGGGCTGGGGTCCCCGACTAGACAAATAGGAGAAATCGAGCTAAGTGCTAGTATTGCTTTTCCTCTGCTTCCTGACTGCGGATGCTGTGTGACCTCAAACTTGTGTCAGGATGCCTCAAGTTGGAGCTCAAACAAATCCTTCCTCAAGTTGCTTTTGTCTGGCATTCCGTCAAAGCAACAAGAAAGAGAGCAGGTAGGTCCTCGGAAGCAGGTGAGTCTGCATGGGCTAGGACTTCAAATGAGGGAGGTGCTGAGAACATGGGCCAGGAGCTGGAAGCTGGAGAAGTCTCAAAACGTAGTGGGGGAGGGCAGACGAAGCCGACTGGAGCCTGAAGTTTTTATAATGGGACTCCTCTGCCATTGGCAGGGCAGGTTTAGCATTCCTTGCATCAAGAAATCACCCGGGTGAGTACGTCTATTGACGTCAACCTTGCTCAGCTCATGTTTAGGCAGCCATGTTGACAAGACTTCGTGGGTTGTAGCTTCTCTGACATGTCTAGGAGACACAGTGTCGGAGCAAACTTCTTGATCCTCTGGCTCTTACAGTCTTTTCTACAATGTTCCCTGAGCTCTAGGTGCAGGAATGTTTTGTAGATGTATCCACTGGGACTGGGCCCCACAACTCTGGGTTTTGATCAGCTGGGATTTTTTGGTAGCGGTCTCTGTCTGTGGCAAAGAGACATTTCCTTGGTGAGGGTTGAGAATTACCCTTATCCGTGGGTGGCGGGCGTAAGGATAAATATTTAGAGTGTAGTCAGGGATCACACTGGTATGGTAAAGTGGTGGTTCTAGGTTCTTTTCCAACATGGCTTCACTAGCCCCAGGCAGTTGGCGAGGTATCCAGTACCAGCCTCGATTTCCCACGTGTTGAGCGGCACTTAATAGGTATGCTAATGTGGAAGGGGAAGACCATGAGGCCTCAACACTAGACAGAGACCCACAGGCAAGTAAGGAATGCTGAAAGCTGGATAAATAGAGAAATAGTCTTCCCAGGGAAGAGCACACCAACTGGTTATTCAATACTCAGTGGTCAGCCTTGGAAACATACATACAAGTGACGTTCTATAGACTGAGCATAACTATGTTATGATTTCAAAACTTACAATTAAAGAAAAGAAAGAAATCACCCAAGAGTTCAGAAAGAGCTCGTCACTTGAAGGCACGGTTACCAACGCCTTCTTTGGAGTGTGTGTGTATCAGAAAATCTCTGCTTAAATGGAACAGGAGGGATGCAAATCTAAGTGTGAGTTTTAATTAGATTACAGTGTCTGGTAATGACTTGGCCAGCACCTTACCTGTAAAAACACCCGGCTGTGTAATGGCGGTAGGGACGATTTAGAGATCTCACTGCTACAAGACCAGGGGAGGCCAAGGCAAGGAAGGACCTCCAAGTGTGACCCAGAGGAGCAGTGTGGCCCTTGTGTTGGCACTCATTAGATACGGGGTCTGAGTTGCATGATCACAAGATCCCTAGGTGACAGGACCACGGAAAACAGGGTGGGAAGATCGTAACAGCCGGGGGATAGGAAGGGGTCGGATGGTATGCCGTCTTCTGGCCACGACACGGCTAATGAAATTGTAAAAACACGCAGACGCTATGGCTATCTGCACAAGAGCAGAACAAAGACGAGACAATCAGAGGGAGACAATTGGGAAGGGAGTGTGGAGAGAAGGAGGGGAATGGGGGATAAGAGGGTGAAAGTGTTCACAGTTATTGTGTGCATGTGCAAAGGTGTCAAACTTAAATCAAAAATATTACAAAAGAAACTACAGAACACGAAATGGATTTGATAATAACAATTTTCTTAAGCTCACATATATAAAATTTATTACAAAGTTCCAGATACAATTAGTCCATACACACACACACACACATATATACATATATATGTTTTGTAATAAATTGGTCAATTATTTTTAAAAGATCACCCTGATTTACAAACACCCTAAAGGTTAAGAAGTGTTACCTCAGAAACTGCCTAAGCCAGCCACTGTAGGATCACGTGATTGCCAGGGTCTCCCACTCCCGAGGATCTCCTTTTTGAGCTGGTAGCTGATCTGTAACTCTTCCATTTTTTTTTTTCAAAACCTTCTTTATTCCTCCTGACATTTTCTCTTTGTAGGGAAAAGTAAAAAAGAAACAAAATAGCCTGTCACCACTGATTTGAGGCCCCGAGGGGGAAAGAAAGATCAAAAGTCAACATCCGTGATTCCGCAAATAGAAAAACGACATGTTTCCCAGGCAGGCTGGGAAGCGGCTCTGGTTGGCTTGGCTAGTCCTCCGTGGTCCCGTTTGAGGTGGCTGTGCTCGGTCTACAGCCTTTAAAGGAAACACCAGAGTGGAGTGATTCAGCAGGTGTGCTCAGTCACCCCCAGAGAGGAACCTGGGGTGGGCCTGAAAGGGCCTGAGGGCCAGCAAGGCGAGCCAAGGGGGACCCTGCTGCTCCCTGCTGCTCCCTGGATACTTTTCTGGCAAGACAGGATCAGCTGGCACCTGGGTACAGTCACTGCTCTTCCAGGTCTGAGCCGGGCCTACGACATCATCGCCTCACCCTTCATGTAGCTGAGGACTGGGTTTATCGAGGTCCCAGGAAACGCTTGAAGAGTGTTGAGCCTTCTTGCTTGTGTTCCCAACAGGCTGTTTCTCAGAAAGAAATCATTCTGGGGCAGGAATCGGGCAGCCAGCATGTCAAGGCAGAACCAGTCATGGTGGGCATGGTTAGGGTAAGAAGAGATTCATTCCAGACACTAAGGTCTCCCTCTGAAATCTTTGAGATGGAGACCTGGAGGGGTTTCCTTCCCACGGCTTTCAGAAGAAGTAACAGAAGCAAAAATTGACACATACCCCAACTGGCTCTAGTGAGGTCCTCCTGGACATCGTCGAGAAGGACACTAGTCCGCTTGTGGGCTCTCTGACAGGATCCTGCAAGGTGGGCAGTGGGGTCAGCTTCACAGAAGAAGCCGAAACTCAGAGAGATGAGTAACCATGCCCACGTTCTAGGAATTCATCCGCAGCAAAGAGCCTGGAGGGAGTCCAAGGTTAGTGATCTACCGGATGAATCTGCCTCAGTTCCCAGAAAATCTGAAAAGCACTCAATTTTAGTCCCAACTTGAATTAATTAGCCCTGTAACCTCAAGCAAAACCTTTTGTTTCCCGTGGTGGTGTGTTCATTTTGAAAAGTGAAAATATGAATAAGTTCCCGGCACACAGCGAACGTCCCAGTGGATTCTAACTCTGTCTTCTTTGATGACCTCGATGCTAACGTGTACACTATGGAGGCTTAGGTCTGTGCCATTCCTTGGCCCTGGAAGAGACTGGCCTCCCTCAGGCCAGGACTGAGGCCTGGGGCTAAAGGGTGTCTCCAACAGATTTCCTGAGTCTGTCGTTCACTGCAGAGTTTTGCTGTCTACCAAGTCCCTCACCGTCACACTTGGCCTCAGCTTCTCACACCTTATCCACTCAGCCCAAGGACGGCATCGAGACAGACTCACCTTGGCCCAGCTCTAGTTTACTCTTCCCTTCTCTGAATTCCAGCCAAGAACAAAAAATCAGATGTACTGGCCTTGGGAACATCGGTTCCTCAGCACCTGGCAGGTCTCCCAGCTGGAGGGAGAGCAAACCCCTGTGAGAAGGTGCTGGGAAAACAGGCGAAGAGCAAAGGACTCCTGAGCCATGCTCCAGGTCTTCTCCCTGGCTCTCCTGTTTAAGGAACACGGTTGAAGATCCAGAGGGGTCTTCAAGCAATTCAGCGACGAGCTGTGAGCTGCAGACCCTGGATGGAACGGGATGCCCAGACTCACACCTTCATGGCTGCAGAGTCTCACATGTTAACCAGCAACTGCTCACTTCTGACGTCATCCCAGTATAACAGAATCCGTGTCCTTATTGGCTTCAATGTCAAGTGTATAAATACACACTTCCTATAGCCATTCTTCCTAGATGGTTGGATTACGGTTTTTATATACCATAAAGAGCTAAATATTCACTGTGCTTAACCCAATGAGTCTGTATTCCTGGTGTTCTATTCAGGGGTATGGGCAAAGATATACTGGTGCTCAAATCTTTGCTACTTATGATAGCAAAAAAATGGAACTGCATAAATGTTTACCAGTGAAGGACAGTTTGGGAATGGCATGCATTTATGACATGTATGCTCATGGATACGCGCACATGCACACCGAAAGGTAGAAATAAAGCTTTAGTGAGGTGTGGTGGTACGGGCCTGCAATCTTAGTACTTAGACTGAGACAGGGGGATTTCTAGTTTGTGGCTAGCCTGAGCTACACAGCAGGACCCTGACTCAAAAAAAAAAAAAATCTAGTTTTTACCTTCTCCTTCCACATCTGTTTTTGCTTCATGACAAACCACCCCACAATCAAATAACTAAAAACAACGATTTGTTCAGTTAACTCTGGACCTGACTGAGCTGCGCTTGGCTCTTCTCTCCTGGCCACACATGTCTGGGGCCTCAGCTGGTCTGGTCTGAGGCCTCCCTCCACCTGGCCTCCCTTCTTTAGGCTTGGGCCATGACAACAGGGTTAGATTCTAACAGCGAGTCTGTGTTTCTTGGGTCCTGGGCTCAGCACTGGCAATGGGTCACTTTCTGCCCATTCCAAAGCAAGTCACAGGGTAGTGAGTCCCCAGTTCTAGAAGTGAGAAATCGAGTCTTCTTGATGAGAGAGGCTTAAAGCATTTGAAGTGTGTAATATTCTTTATTTCTTATTCTCTCACCCCACCCTGTGTGTGTATGTGTGTGTGTGTGTGTGTGTGTGTGTGTGTGTGTGTAAATATACATGCTCATGTGTGTGCCATGGCACAGAGGTATACACCAAACACAATCTAAGTGTCTGTTACTACTGTTATTTTTGTTTTTTTTTTTTTTTTGAGTGATTGATTTTATTTTACATGTATGAGTGTTTTGCCTGCATGTATGCCTGTGTACCACATGCATGCTTGGTGCTCATTGAGGTCAGAAGAGGACATAGGATTCTCAGGAACTGGAGTCATAATGGTCATAAGCCACCATGTGGGTGCTGGGAGTTGAACCAGGGTCCTCTGCAAAAACAAGCGCTCTTAACTACAGAGCTATCTCTCCAGCCCCCATATTGGTATCTTTACATACTCTATGGTGAGCAGAAATCCTAAACCATGTTGGGGAAGTGGAAGGAGGCAAGCAGGAGGTGGGCTGGGGTGGGGTGGGTAGGGATTATTTCTGCTACGTGTGAGAAAGCCACCCCAGGATTCTTGTTCCCAGTTTTGTTTGAAGAAGGCTCAGATGTCTATACACTTGCTTGGCTCCATTCTCTTGTCACAGGGATGCAGGCCAGGTTCCTGCTGGGAAGAGGAGCTCATTCTCCAAGTGACTTATGTCTTCATGGAGACAGCCCTGGCACACCTGACAGCATCCATTTGTACCATGTCATTGCAGGCCCTCAGGGCAAAGGAAGCAGGAATTTGAACGGGAGGGGGCCTTGAACTGACCACAGCCCACACCTGTGAGCCCTGTGAGCCGCTCTACAGTTTTGCTTTCCATGGATTCCGTCATCCATGGCTAACCATGACTTGAACATGTCAAATGGAAAATTCCAGAAAGAAATGTTTTGAATTACACACCGTTCTGGCTAGCATGAGGAAATCTTGTGCTATCCAGCTCTGTCATGCCGAAAGTGTGCAGAATCTCCTTGTCTAATGTATCTGCCTTGTATGCCACCTGCCCACGAGTGACTGATACCTTCTTGGAATCAGTGCTGATGTTCAAGCAATCCTTAATTTTCTAAACAATGACCCCAAGGGTCAAGTGTGGTGATTCTGGCAATCCAGAGATGCCCAAAAGAAGTCATCAAGTGTATCCTTTATGCAAAATGTGGCAAGTTGTTGACTTTAAAAAATATGCTGGATGAAGTTGCTAAGATCTGTGATAGAGATAAATCTTCTCACCATGAAATTTAAAGAAGATAAAAGAAATCCATGGTAGTTTTGCTATCACACCTCAAACTACAAACACCATGACCACACTGCATGATAAACATTAAAAGGCATCACACTACAGGGTTTGCTACAATTTGAAGCTTGGGACATCCTAAGATTGTCTTAGAACATATTCCCTGTGATAAATGGGGATGACTGTCTATTAGCTTGGCCACATTCCTATGAAGGTCATCCTCAGAATGGTAGGTTAAGGCTGGGGATGAGGCCCAGTGTACCGAGCTGGCCGGGCTGTGTTCAGTCCCTAGCACCACGAGGGTCGGGGTAATAATGTTTAGTGACTGTTTATTATGCTAATCTCACTTAGCCAAAAACATGAAGGAATTTTCCCGTTTGGTCCCAGGTTCCGACTGGCCACAGAGAGACTTTGACACAGCCACCATGTTTAAGCTCCGAAGGTTGCCATAGGTAGGCCCAGGCATGCTGCTGCTCTTCTGTCTTGCCTGAGTCCACAGCCTTGGCACTTAGTTACTTCTAATCCTGGGCCAGGTTGTACTAGGTTCTGTGAGTACCAACTAATCCTGCAGGTCAAACAGGTGCTCAAATTGGTCTTCAGGATGCGAGTCTGTCTTCGTGGAGTCTTGTCTGTTCTCGCTTGTCCACTTCTCATCCATCTTTCCTTCCCAACTCCTGACCCCGAAGACCTATGTACCGGGCATGGAGACTGCCACAGTATGGAGATTGGTTAACACACTCTCACAATGGTGTGAGTCTGAATCACTTATAGGAGTTCTTTCTTTCTGATCAAAATGAGGGTCCAGTGACAGTGGGTGAGAAGAAATAGGTTTTCATTCCAAGACACTCTACAAAGCCCAGCTGTCTTCCATGACAGTACCCCAAACCCCCACCCTTTTAGTCTTGGACATTCCAAGTCACCTGTTCTGTAGGATAACTGTCCCAGTTTCTTTCAGATAAAGATAGAGGGGAAAAAAGAAAGGATGTATCTTGCTACATTATAAACAGAACAATTGAGTACAGTGTTTGGACCCTGTTAGGCCCTGATTTGAATAAACCATCTCTCAAGAGCTAGTTTGAGACAATTCAGAGGTAAATGGCACAAAGCCTGAGAATGAGTCATCCTAGTCTCTTTGGCTGCTATCATGAAGTTCCAGTCTGAGTGACCAATGAATAACAGACAAATCCTTCTTACACTTCTGGAGGCCGAGAAGTCCACGGTCAAGTCGCCAGCAGAGTCAGCGCCTAGTAAGGGCCCGCCCACTGGTTCATGATGGCGCCTTCTGGCTTTATCTCCCACGTCTTTGGAATCTCTTTAATCAGGATACTGATGCCCCCTCATGACAGCAGAGAGCTAACCACCTCTCCAAAGCTCCACTTCCTGACCCCATCACACCAATGATTAAGGTTTAACACATGAGAGCTCTGAGGAACACAAACCTCTAGGCCATAGCTTGGAACAAAGGGGACTTTTCCTTAGTAATGGATGGTGACAGTTCCCTTAGGGCTTAATCTATTTCTTCATATACATGAACTGGCCATTCCCACAGCACTGTCTCTGTTACGTGGTAGGGCTTTGGCATATACCTTTAAGCATTTCCAGCTGATTCTCTGCCTGAGAACACAGAAAAAAAGAAAAATGCTAAACCCTGATGCTCAGGGTAGCTCCTCCTCAGCATGCATTGCTTTGTGTGGACTCACACCCAGTGTCTATACCTGGTGTTTATGCCTGATGTTTACACTCAGTGTCTATGCCTAGTGTCTATACCCAGTGCCTTGATTGTTTTCGTGTTAGTGTTATAAAAATATTTCAACGATTTAAGGGGAGAAAGCAATTAAGGGAGAAAGGTTTATTTGGGCTTACTGTTCTAGGGGTTCATTCCATCAAGGTGGGGACCACAACAGCAGCGGATGGGGGTGTGTGTGCATGGTGCGAAAGCAGGAAGGTGTCTGGCCATTGTTGCATCTGCAGTCAGGAAGCAGAGCAGGATGGATGTTGGTGCTCAGCTGGCTTCCTTCTTTGTATGTAGACCAGGAACCATGCCTAGGGAATGGTGTTGCCACTTTTAGGGTGAACTGTCCCGTTTCAATTCACCTAATCAAGAGAGTCCCTCACAGGCCAGACCAGAGGTTCATCTCCTAGATGCTTCCAGACCCTTTCGAGTTGACACCTGGGAAGACAGGACCAGAAGGAAGCACTCTACAATCCAGCCAGACCTTTCCCTCTCCCATTTGGAGATGGCATAATTAAAGCCCAATGAGGTGAAGAACACAGGATGAAGAGCCAGAATTGGTGACATAGACTACATTGGGTGTCACAGGCAATGAAAGGAAGAGATTCTGATGAGGTCCAGTGGAAGAGGGTGTGGGGTAAAGGCGGGGTCTATGGTGGGCTCCGAAGATGACAAGGAGGAGGAAGAGAGGGTGGGGTACCATCATGGCGGTACAACAAGAATAAAACAAAAGTAGGGGACCTTGATGTCCCTGAAAGAGATGAAAAGAACCCATGGGGGCGACTTGCCATACAGTTTGGGAGACTCGGGTAAAATATAAGCACAAAGGCCCCTGTGGGCCCCCCAGAAAAAGAGCAAAACCAACAACAAGGCAAGCATTTTACTGACTAAAATATCTCTGCCCCCAACTCTTTAAACTCTATTTTGACTTTCTGTGCCTGTAGATCATCCTTTGACCTTCAGAATGACACCAGCACCATAAAAAACGAATATGTGGCTGCCTGGAAATAAATATTTTTGAGAGCTGCAAAAATATTTTTGTTTGGTGAACTTTCTCGTATTCCTAGTCTAAATAAGAATATTCACTCAAATATAAAGTCGTGATGCTGTCTTGCTCTTAAATGTCAACTTAAAAAATAGAGGCACTAAAAAAAAAAGCTGCCTGTATTTATAAGGTACTATTTCTATGTTACTGTTTACAAATGCCCTGTCATTCATCACATAAATAATGACATGTGTCTGCCATTCCAGTATCAAACAGAACAGCTCCGTGTTTGCCTCAGTGCCACACGACAAAGCAGAGCAATTTTATAGTCTGAAATTCCTCTGTGCTCCACAGTTTGACCTTTTCCTAGATGTCCACCTTCAGGATCTTACAGTACGTAGCCCTTGCAAGGGTTTCTTTCCCTTTCTATACAGGTTCAATATTCCCGTGTCTTTGCAGGCATTAGTAGTTTGTATCTCTGGTGCTGAATAATATCCCAGTGTGTGCCTGAACCGGAGTTTATCCATGTACCTACTTAAACAACTTGGTTGCTTCCAGGCTTTGACAATTACCAATAACACTGTCATAAATACCTGCGTGCAAATTGGCACATGCTCGTGCATGTTCAAAGCACCTCGTGTTTAAGAAGATAAAAGGCAATGGGGTGGATGCAGCGCTGTCGTGCCGTGTGAAATGAATGAGAGATGTTCTCATGACGTGTGTGTGTGTGTGTGTGTGTGTGTGTGTGTGTGTGTGTGTGTGTGTGTGTTTTGTCTTCTGGTGTACTTGCTCACATGGGCACATGTGAAGGTTAGGATGTTTTCCCCAATCATTTCCCCATCTTAGTTTCCTTCAGACAGAATTTCTCACTGAATGTGGCTCATGAGTAGTATTCATCTGGGTTGACCAGCAAGCTGGAGCTCCAGGGCTCTGCCTGTTTCTGCCCGTCCCAGGGGTAGGGTTACAGGTGCACACCCCCATGCCCAACTTTTTAAGTAGATGTTGGGGATCTGAACTCAGGGCCTCATGTTCACACAGCAAACAGTTGTCCAGTGAACCATCTCCTCTGCCTGCCTTGTGGTGCATTTTCTTGAACTCTGGAGATCACACATCTTACCACTACTGAAGGAAAGACAGCCCAGGGCTCTCTTCCCTGAAGGAAGGGATTCCAGTCCCTTTCCCTCCCTGCCATCTCCAGCTTGGGGACCTTCCAAATCATCCCAGGACCACACTCCACTGCTCTCCTGGTGCTCTTTGTTCTTGTTACAAGGACAAGACTGGGGATCCAGGTCCAACTCATCTTGTGTCCTCAGATCCTCACAAAACATCGCAACTGTTAAAAAAGGAGTCTGTCAGACATGTGCAGGGAGGGGGGTTTTGGCTTTGCCATGACAGACACTAAAACCCACTTCCTATCTCTATCTCAGCTAAATCACTTTGCCCTTTGGAGGCTGCTCCCTTTGAGACTCAGTCTGCTGGCACGGGCTACAGAGAATGTAATAACAGAATTTCCGATTGTTTCTCTTTCTGTCCAAGCTTTAGTTACTTAATCTCGTCTGATAACTATTTACTTCCATCTCTGTGTATTCATCTCTAATGGTATTGCTTTCTCCACTCTTAGACCCCTCAACAGCAGTGACTATGCCCTGGTGCTAGTGTGGGCTGAGGAAATGCTCTCAACAAACAGTAGGACAGAGTGGTAGGAACTCAGGAGGCAGGGGAGTAGAATGTTGAGCCTGTTGATTCACTCTCCAAGCCCTGCAGGGGACGACTGCCTTGTTTCCCAAAGGAAATGCGAGCTCCAGTGAGCAGAACCTTTTTTTTTTTTTTTTTCCTGTCCTGTCCCATATCTGTGACAGGGCTAGAGATGAGAGACACAGAGCCTTGTTTAATCCCTAATCCCTATCTATCTTCACACAAGCACATGAATGCACTCGTATCAATCCTGCTTGCTCTGCTTTTGCTGTTGATTTTTTTTAAAAAATTGGTTCCACTTCTCTTCAACACCCCCATCTCAATCTCGAGTCCCGCTGAATAACTGGCATTAACAACCTCGTAGGTTTCTGTGTTTCTCTCTGGTGATGCAGACGCTCATACAAAGGCATGTGAATGTACCTATGGGCTGTCATACTCAGCAATGGGAGTGTCATTGCTTTAGGCAAGAGGATCATAATATCTATAGACCCTTTAAAAGCACAAGTGTCTTGCTTTTTCCAATCAATACCTGATGGAAATCCATCCAAGTCCATTGATGGAGCTCTAATTTAGATGTTTTAATGGTTACACGATATTTCATACAGCCACTGCTCTGTAATTTATCCAGCCATTCCCTGGCAGAGGGGCAATGCTTGATTTATTGGTCACTTGTTCTTGAGAAAGAGAGCTGCTGAGAATGCTCTGATCTCCCTGCCAAAGTACACTGTCCCCATTTTACCACTGTCCCCTCCCCTCCCACCATCCAGGTGCTCACCAGAGCCTTCTGGTACTCAGAGTTCTGAGTTCTCCCATTGAGTCTAAATCCACATGGCCTTCAATATTTCATCTTAATGGGATCTAAGGCTTTTGAAAATAGAATCTAGGCTTTCTGGTCTGTTTCCCGAGGAGATGACTTTTTAACTTAATGGCATCAACCCCACTAATCCTGTCTGAAATCTAATCAACACATCAGACAAGGGAAGAGAGTTCTGTTTTAAGTAAAACGACAGAGCTTTTTTATAAGATGTACCTCCTTTTGATCACAAGCTCAGAAACGAATCCTGATTATCTGCAAGGAACACTTTCCCAGAGTCTCCTTCCTTGAAGGGGTGGGCAGCAGAGTCAATGGCCCGGTGGGGGCAGGCGTACCCCTCCCAACGGAAACCGCTTTGCCTGGGGTCCTTCCCAGCTTCAGCTCCTCAGCAGCACCAACACAACAAACAACCTCCAAGTTCCTTATTATTCAAAGTTGGTTTTTTGTTTGTTTAATGTAAAGCGAAGCAAAACACAGAGGCTGGAGGGATGGCTTCGGTGAGTAAAAGGTGTTTACTGCTCAAGCATGAGATTCTGAGTTCGGATCCCCAGGACCCACGTAAGACGCCAGGTGTGGTGCTATGCTCTTGTAATGCCAGTGCTGGACTGAGGATCCCCTGGGGCTCATCAGCCAGCAAACCTTGCTGGAATCAGTAAGCTTCAGATTTGGTGAGAGACCCTGTCTCAAAACAACAACAGCAACAACCACAAAACAAAAAAAAACAACCAACCAACGAAAACAAGGCGGAGTGCCATTGAGGAAGAGCTATTATAGAATCTCTGGCTGAGCAAGCCACGAGGAGCAAGCTAGTGAGCAGCAAGCCAGTGAGCAGCACTCCTCCATGGCCTCTGCATCAGCTCTTGCCTCCAGGTTGCTATCTGTTTGAGTTCCTGCCGTGGCTTCCCTCAGAGGATTCAGGATATGAATGCCAAGTTGTTTTTGGTCTTTGGCTGTGGTGTTTCATCACAGCAATAGTAACCCAAATGAAAACACACAGGCTGCATAGTGACCCCCCTGTATCAAAAATCAAGAAGAAAAAAATAGCATCTTTTGGCTTTTTGTTGAGTTATGTGTACAGTAAAATACACAAATCTCCACTCCCTACTCAAAATAGATGAGTTTCATTATGCTGTACGTAGCATGTTAGTTCTTTTTTTATTGTGGTGTAATATTTCATTGAATTAAAGTGCCCTTGCCAGTAGATCCAGTCTACTGATGAATATTGAGCTGCTGCCAGCTCTCAGGTATGAGCAAGTCTGAATTAAGTAACTGCACATTCCTTTGTGGACTATTAAACTTCTTTTTCTTGAGTTTGTTATTCCCAGAGGTTGTATTGGTGGGTGATACAGGAGGTACTTTGCTCTAATGGTCCTTTCTGGTACATATCCAAGTAGTTGGACCAACAGACACTTCCACTGCCAATTTTTGAGACTTCCAGTTTTTCCACAGCCTTGCCAACACTTGGTATTTTTAGTCTTTTTATGTTTAGACATTTTGGTGGGTAGTGTTCTATATCATTATGATATTAATTTGTATTTCCTCTTGGTGTCATTGAACCATACAACCCATGGTGCCTGCACCTCTCTCTCTTTCTTTTTCTTTCTCTCCCTTTCTCCCTCTATCCTTGGGGCTTAAAGGCAATTAGTGGGCATCAGAGCAGGGACACTCTGAAGAGCTGCCAGCTGCTGACTGAACATCTCTGGGCAGTGCTGTTCTGCCCTCTCTATTTTTTTTGTTTTGTTTTGTTTTGTTTTTTTCGAGATGGTTTCTCTGTGTAGTTTGGTGCCTTTCCTGGAACTCGCTCTGTAGACCAGGCTGGCCTCGAACTCACAGAGATCTGCCTGCCTCCGCTTCCCGAGTGCTGGGATTAAAGGCATGCACCACCACCGCCCGGCTCACCCTCTCTATTGAAAGTTTCAGACTCCCCTGGACTTGCTCACTATGTCTGGCTTTTGGTTCCAGGGAAATGTGGGTTCCTGTCCTGGCTTACGATTTATTAGCTGTGAAATTTTGGCCTGTTCACTTGTGGCCATTAATTCTGTATCGAATGACCTGGGCTGTGGTGCCTGGTGTTTGGCCGGCAGCCCAAATGTTCCTGTGCAGGTATATTTTAGATGTGGTCAACATTTACAATTGGTAGACTCGGGAAATTACTCTCGGGCTTCAGCCAACCATTTGAAGGCCTTTAAGTCGAGCAAAAACAGAGGTTCCTGGAGGAGGGATTCTCTTCAAGATTGTAAGAGAATGAATGGGCAGGTGAGATGGCTCAGTGGTTTAAGGTGCTTGCCACAGAACCAGACGACCTGAGTTCAGTCCCCAGAATTTACATAAGAGAGCCGATTCCTGAGAGCTGCCCTCTGACCTTAGCACGTAACCCATATATACATATAAACATAACAAAATGTTTTTTAAACCAGGCAATGGTGGTGCACGCCCTTAACCCCAGCACTCCGGAGGCAGAGCCAGGCAGATCTCTGTGAGTTCCAGGCCAGCCTGGTCTACAGAGTGAGAGATCCAGGACAGGCACCAAAACTACACAGAGAAACCCTGTCTGGAAAAAAAATTTTTTTTAAAAAAAAGAATGCAACATAAAAGTTCAGCTTTAGTCTCCAGCCTCTGTCCCTTGCATCAGAATGAAGACTGCAACATTAATTCTCACATCCTGGCCTGACCTGGGGGTTCTGGGCCTCCCAGCTTCCACCACCTTAAGAGCAGATTTGTTGGACTGTGTCTTTCTCCTGCTGGTTCTGTCTTTCTGGAGACCCTGACCAACACACCGCTTCACCTTTCCAGCCTTATCTTGCTCCACTGTACAGTAGGAGGCAACTAAAGCAATAGAGCCAAGCTGCAGTGAGGCTCAGAAACAGTTCTTGAAAACTTCTCCCTTATCACACATCCTGGCTCTTCTTTCCCTCTTATCCTCTCCTCCCATGTCAAATAAGTTCTAGAAATTTCCCTGGAAAGGTCAGAGTCTTTGTAGCTTCAGAAAGAGAAGGGAAGAAAATGAAAAAGAACAAACTGAGCAGGCAAATGCTGAGCTTCATGGGGATAAGCTGGTGTCATAAGACTAAGAGACAAGGTGAAGATGTACCAGGGACCATCACTGAACACTGCATGGTACACTCTGCACAGTATACACTGCACACCACACACTGCAGCCTCACACTGCAACCTCACACTGCATACCACACTGCACACCACACTGTGCACACTGCAAAGCACACACTGCACACCACACTATGCACACTGCACAGCACACACTGCACACCACACTGTGCACACGGCACAGCACACACTTCACAGCACACACTGCACACTGTGCACATGGCACAGCACACACTGCAACCTCATACTGTATACCACACTGCACAGTACACTGCACAGCACACATTGCACACCACACACTGCACACCACACACTGAAACCTCATGCTGCATACCACACTGCACACCACACTGTGCACACTGCACAGCACACACTGCAACCTCACACTGCATACCACACTGCACACATACTGCACAGTACACTGCATGGCACACACTGCACACCACACTGCACAGTACACTGCACAGCACACATTGCGCAGCATACACTACAACCTCACATTGCAACCTCACACTGCACACCTCACTGAACACTGCACACTGCATACCTCACACTGAACATCCACACCACACTGAACACCACACACTGCACACTGAATACCTTACACTGCACAGCACACATTGAACACCTCACACTGCACTCTGAAAACTACACTCTGAACTCCTCCCAGTGCACACTGAATACTGAACACCACACACTGAACACTGCATACTACACACCACACACTGCACACTCAACAACTCACAGTGCACAGTGAACACCAGACACTGAACACTGAACAGCACACACTGAACACTGTGCACTGTGCACCACACACACCGAACACACCACAAACCAAAAAGAAAAAGAAAAATGGCTCTCATTTCAGAGCCCAGAGTCAAACACCCGACATCAGAGGGATTCTGTGCACGTGGTAATCATTTTGCCCAGTTCTGTGGTTTTCCACTTTGATATCCAGTGGACTTTTCCAAAGGAATGTTTAATATCTAGTGTGCTGGTTTGGATAGGGCTTGTTTACCCCTCGCCTCCAGAGATTCACGTGTTAAAGGCTCAATGTCTGGGCAATTTTGAGACATGTTCGAACCTTTAATAGGTGAGTGGTCCTTAGCTCATGGTGGGGGGGGGCATCACCATTGTAAGGGACTGTGAAACTGGTGGTTTCCTCTGACTTCCTGTTTAGTCATATAAGCTTTTACATACAGTCAAATCTTTACCTTGATATCATGTGTCAGAGATAGAGAGAGACAGAGAAAGAGAGAGAGACAGAGGAAGAGAGAGAGAGAGAGGGAGAGAGAGAGAGAGAGAGAGGAGAGAGAGAGAGAGAGAGAGAGAGAGAGAGAGAGAGAGAGAGAGAGAAAGAGTCCTCACGGAAGGGAGCCAATACAGATCTCTCAAATACGAGCTGAATAAACCTATTTTCTTTATAAGTAGCCTGTGCCAGGTCTAACTCATTTAACATTTATTATAATATAATAACTTGTATTAACATTTGACTTGTGGAATGCTAACAACTATACCTAATAATGCCCATTGCTCCTCCTTATTTATAGGGTTAGGGTGAGATCCTCCTCCCCCATTTTGAGGTTTTTTGGTTTTTTTTTTTTTGGAAGGGGGTGGGGAGGACAGAGCCTTTCTACATAGCCTTGGCTCTCCTGGAACTCACTCTGTAGACCAGGCTGGCCTTGAACTCACAGAGATCAGCCTGCTTTTGCCTCCATCGTGCTGGGATTACAGGTGCATGCCACCACACTCAGCTAAGGACCCCCCCCCTCCCATCCCCACCTCCAGACTGCACTCAATTCTTCTCTGAGTTCTGTTGGCTGAAGCCTGAATGAATACAACTTCTACCTTCTCATATACTCAGGCTGGGAACAGAATAACATTGTGAGAGCAAAAAGCTACTGTGGTATTTCAGCATTAACACCCGCCCCCAAGCTTCAACATCTTGGTTTTGGTGAGGAAAGGAAATATGGGGTACAAACAAACTTAAATGCTCCATTTGTTAAAATCTATATAGTTCTTATCTATGGCACTTTATTCACTTATTTACTTAGAAGAGTTAGGGATCAAACCTATGTCCTTGCACATGCTAGGCAAGCATTCTTCCCTGGCTACATCCCAAGGCCTGTTTCACTTCTGACTTGGACATAGGGTCTCACTCACTAAATTGTCAAGAATGGTCTTGATCTTACTCTGTTGCCTGGGCAGGCTTTGAGTCCATTCCCCTGCCTCTGCTTCCCTAGATGGGATTATAGGCCCGTGCCAACAGCTGATCATTTCAAAATAGTCAAAATGTTTGACTCCCCTTTGCCGAAGATGGACTGTGTCTCTCTCCTTAAGTATGGCTCACAAACAGGACAAAGGTGATCCGATGTGACTTCCACATTAAGTCATGGAGAGGATACAGTATTTGCCTGGGTTTCTTTCCTGAGACCCTTGACCTTAGAACCCAGCCACACAGTAGGCTGTTTGTTGGAGTTCCGTCCCTACAGCCCATGGCTGGCGTCCTTATAAATTTAAGAGTGGATGAGCTTGTAGATCAGCTGGTTCTTAACCTGTGGGTCTTGACCCCTTTTACAGGGGTTCGCTAAGACCATCAGAAAATACAGCTATTTACATTACGATTCACAATAGCAGCAAAATTCCAGTTATGAAGTAGCAACAAAAATAATTTTATGGTTGGGGGGTCACCACAGCATGAGGAACTGTATTAAAGGGTCACAGTGTTAGGAAGGTTGAGAACCACTGCTGTAGATCATTCCAGCTGCCAGCCTTTGCCTCTCCACACTAAGACCTAGACCTAGGAGAGTGGGGACAAGCCTTCCTGCCTGCGCTGTGCTCTGAATTCCTGAGCCACGGAAATCACAAACCATTGTTGCTCTGTGCTGGTAGCACAGAATTTAGTTGTGCAGTGTTTGTGAGCCCCTCCATTTTAGGGTCGTCTCACACACAGAGGCTCAGGTGCCAGAAGACAAATGGCTATATTATAGTTCTCATTCTTGGATACTCTACTAGAGAGAAAACACACTGAGACTCATAACCCATGAACCTGAGCCCGCTTGTCTATACCCATCAAGGTCTTGAATGTTGGGGTCTGTCTCTAACTGGGCAGCCATGTTTGCCTTGGCTCCAACTGAGGCCCGTCTGAACACCTCAGATCAGAGCTTCATTTGTTAGTCCTGTTTACTGCTAGCCAAAATTGACTCCCTCTCAGCCCACTGGCACTCCCAGGAGGCTGTAGCTCCGAGCAACAGTGAGAGACGAAACCCTGGCAGCATATTTACTACCTGCTATAGTCTGGATATCTGTGCCTTCCCTGTTCACATGCTGAAATCCCAACACTTGAGGTGATAGTAGTCTGGAGGTGACTAGCTCCCCGTGAATCGGACAGATGGAGGACCAAGGGAACTCTTTTACCTCTTCTACCACATGTGGATGCAGAAAGAAGGCAGCCGTCTTCAACCCAGGAGAAAACCCTCACTCCCCAGAACCTGGGCATGGGCCTGCCTCTAGTCTCAGACATCCTGGTCTCCAGAACTGTGACAAATAATTCATGTTGTGTATAAGCTACAATTCATGTTATTTTGTGAGAGCAACAGAAAGAAACCAAGATGTCCTTGCAGCGTGAGCTTAGTGAGGACAGGTAGAGCCACATCAGCCTTGTGAGTCCCAGGCAGAAAGCCAGAAGCCAGAAAATATTCCCTAGGTCCCTTGTTGTGAGGTTATAAATTCAACACGCCAGTCCCCATGCTATCTACTTCCTCTGCCATACACTTGTGTCAATGATAAGGGTCACTCACTCCAGAGTGATTTCTCTCTCCCGCAGTCCAGAGACTGCCAACTCTCTTTTGGGTGGGACCTTGAAAACGTTCCCTCAGATGATGTCATGTCTCTTCTGGTACTGGTTAAGCCTTGTGCCACTTGTGAGGCACAGCACATGCCCTTGCTCTCTCCAGGCTTTGTCTGCTCCCCAGCTCAGGATCCCTGTTAATCCTCTGTCTACTCTTGGGCTTCCCAGATGTTCAGGACCACAGTGACAGCTAAGTCCACCAGCTGGCAGCTGGCGATGGCCTGGAACCATACTGACCAGCTGACATAGAGCTCACAAGGAATCTTCAACACTTCCTCAGTCTAGTGACTCACACTTGCTGTCCCCTTGGAACATCCAGTTCTTAACCACACTGTCCCCCGGAAACGATAATTCTAGTTGCTGCCTCCATCTCTCAGCTTTCCAGGGGTGTTCCAGGAAGCTGGTGTATGCTGGGTCATCTCTCCCCTTTCAAGCCAGGATGAAAATGCAACATTGGCTCACATCCAGGTGTACGACTTTAGCTCAAGAGGTATTGGGCCCTGACTTTTGAGCTCCCAAATCCTTGACAGTAGTCACCCCCATTGTAACACTGTAACAATGTAACATTGTAACAAAACCTCCAGCATGACAGAGATTTTGAGTGGTGTAAGGATTAATGAAATACAATATTGTTCTACCTTGTTTAATTTAATGGCTGCATCACGTACTATGGACGTTCCCTAATTTGTTTAACTAATCCCCGATTGAAGAACATTAAGGTAATTATTGTTATTAGATGAGCAGCTGAACCTTGGAAGCACACTCTTAAATGTTTTCCCTCCAAGGAATGTGAAGAAGCTGTTTCTTATCAAGCTAACCACAGCCCCTTGGAGGTTATTGCACCCCAGACTGAGACTCAGAGGCCTCTTCCTGAGTCATCAGCAGCAGGAGTGGGCCCTTGGGAATACAGTGGTGGGATGACAGTAAAGTGGAGGGCAGATGTCTAAAATGCCCACCTGTGACCAAGTAGCGAAACCTTTGTATTTTCCTGTTATACTCAGCCATGGACTTGTGCTTTCCCGGACACACCTGTGGACCTCTTATACTCAGCCATGGACTTGTGTCTTCCTGGACACACCTGTGGTCCTGTTATACACAGCCATGGACTTGTGTCTTCCTGGACACACCTGTGGTCCTGTTATACAAGCCATGGACTTGTGTCTTCCTGGACACACCTGTGGTCCTGTTATACAAGCCATGGACTTGTGTCTTCCTGGACACACCTGTGGTCCTCTGTTATACTCAGCCATGGACTTGTGTCTTCCTGGACACACCTGTGGTCCTCTGTTATACTCAGCCATGGACTTGTGTCTTCCTGGACACACCTGTGGTCCTGTTATACTCAGCCATGGACTTGTGCCTTCCTGGACACACCTGTGGTCCTGTTATACACAGCCATGGACCTGTGTCTTCCTGGACACACCTGTGGTCCTATTCAGTACTCAGCAAGGTCAGCTTGTTGTGAGGGAAGGAAACCAGGAGGCTAGTGTCAACCTGCAAGACCACAGTGCTCCTCAGGCGAAGACCCACTCCTGGAGGCTTCTCACACATTAACAGGCCCTGCTTTATAGCTTGTGACAATGCTACATAGCTAAAGGCAGCCACTTCTCTGCAAACAGAACAAGAAAAACCAACTTGAATGTGTCAGTCTTAAGGACAGTCCAGACTCGATGGGAGACCGCAGAAAGACACCCTTGGAAGCAGAAGACTGCTCTCAACAATTAGTGTCTGCTGTGTGTCTGAGGCTCTCCTAACATTAAAGGAGGTTCCAGCTCTTTTAATTGCACAACAAGCTGAGGAGGTAGGTCCTATCAGCCCCATTTTACAGACGGAGAGACTAAGGCACAGCGGGATTATGTAGCCAGATCAAAGAAAGGACAGGATGACCAGGGATCTGGACCCAGGTGGTGTGAAAAATGGATTTCCTACCAGTCCTCTGTCTCCAAGGCAACTGCAGCAGAAATGGCCGTGGCCAAGGGTAGTCAAGTGAGAGAGAAAGAAAAAGAAGGCCGAGTCTTGTGACTGGCACAGGGACTAATCACCTCCACTTCGGAAGGCAATGTGAGCGGGCTCCCAGGCCATTGTTTCCTGTGCTCAGGGTGTGGTGGACCAGTTGAAGGCTTCCGAAGACTCTGGTGCCCTGAAGCAAGTCAAGCAATAAGAGCTGGCCTTGCTTTGCTACAACCTGACAAGGCTTCACGGTTAACTGTTCCGGTGACCACTGTAAGCTAAACAGTCACAGGGAAGGAGAAAGAGATCAGGTGAGTGAACCAGGAGCTCCAGGGCCTGGCTGTCTAGTAGATTAAAAGGTCAAGAATGGGGGTTTGATGAAATCACCTACAGTTAGTCATCTATGCATGGACGACACGACCCGTTACCCTCGCTTCCACTGGACTGCAGGGCTTCAAAGGTTTTTCCCTATTTGTTTCATTGTCGCATCCGCCTTAGGAGCCACGCCAGGCAGGTGCTGCTATCTCCATCAGATAAAGAAGCTGAAGCTCAGGGAAACTTGAATTAGCCAGGGTCATGCAAGGGAGGGGTGGGCTGGGCTGAGCAGCAGAGCCAGAAATAGAAGCCATCATCCCACTCCTGATTTGAAAGTAGGATACAAGGGCACTGGGTCCTTTCACGTTGTGAGAAGCACATATATACACCTCATCCCAACTCCACGATCAATGAAGTCCCTCGGGTAGATTGTCATTGCATTTACACCATGGAAAGTGGCAAGTACTAAAAACCTGGTGTCCCCAGCTCCTTTGCCACCTAGACGGGGCTGGGCATTTAGTAAGTGCCCGCACGTCACTGACACTGTACCAACAACTTTTCAAGTGGATGCTACAGAGAACATTACAGCCTAAGGAGGGTTGAGAAGTGGGATGTCATGGAGGAAGGTGGCGTCTCCCCAAGCCTTCCATCTCCCTTCAGTGGCAGCAGAAATCAGAACACTGACTTGGTTTGCTAAGTACCAGTCACGGTGTTACCTGCTCCAAGCACGGTCTCATCAGAACCCTGCATCGCTGAAGGCTGCCAAGTTAGGAAGTGTTGAGATGGAGTTCAAATCTAGATTTGTAGAACATTCTTATTCATGGTGCCACTCTCTTGGTTATTATTTCATAAGCAGAACACATTTTTCCTTTCAATTCCATGGCACCCTGCCTTCTCTCATCTTGTAAACATATAATGGAATTATAACTAAAATCAGTCAGGACAACTAATTTCTAATACACAATGAATATTTTAAGGGGACCTCAAATCTCATAAGATTCTATAATCTATTAGACCACTATAGCAATTTACAATCATGGCCTACAGAGAATGTCAAGAGTAATAATTTGGCCTCATTATTTCAACCATTGGAGATCTCTTGTATGATAATTGGCTCCTAACATCCACAATCTAATTTAATTTATTGATGAATACTTAGTATTTATATTTCATGGATATTCTTTTAATTATTAAATCACTACATCTTGGGAAGAAATATAATTTTGTTACAGGACAAATGTTCTTCATGTCGACATCTCTAATGATATTTTAAAAGTGTATGAGGATATAAGAAGATGATCTAGGCTTCAGAGATAAAATGTGTTACATTTTGCTAAAGAAAGTTTTCTTCAGAAAATAAATGCTTTACATGCAAAACGACTTAAGGGAGCTAAAGCAAAGATCTCGGTGGTTAGGAGTAGAAATAGAGCGCCTGTGTGCTTTAACTTAGAACGGCTAGAATTACTAACCTCACTCAGAGACGGGGCTGGCTGCAGTTAGACAGGTAAGGAGAAAGGGGATTGCCACTTAGTCATAATGAGCACAGGGCCCAGGAGCCTGCTTCCAATCCCAGACCTGCGCTTCTGTTTGTGTGGCCTTCCCGGAGCTACCGGACCCACCCTGCTCACCTGTTTCTAGTTTTTAATAGGCAGTGTTTCAGATGTAATGAAGCAGTGTTAGAACTTGCTGTGTAGTCTAGGCTGGTCTCAAGCCTGCCATCCTCCTGCCTCAGCCACTCCCCTCCCCGGGTGTTGGGATTACAGACGTGTGCCACCGAGCCTGGCTCTGTTTCCCGTTTTCAAAGTGAAGTTGGGAGCACAGCAGTGAAGAGAATGCAGTGCTCTGTCAGAGGACTGGGCAACTCACAGCCGGCTGTCAGCCCAGCTATGGGAACCCAGATCCCCTTCTGGCCTCTAGGGGCACCTATACTCTTGTGCATATACCATACACAGACCCCCTCACAACAGAATTAAAAACGAGAATATTTCTTACAAGGTGAGAGTAATAAGACCTCCTAAATAAGAGTCATGGTGAAGCTAGGACGAGTCATACAATTTTTGGGGTGCTGAACAAAATTAAAATGGGGGGTCCCTTGCTCAAGATATTTAGAGCCTGGCATGGTGGCACACATCTGTAATCTCATCGCTTATTGGACCGCTATGACAACCAGGGCTGTGTAAAAAGCTCTTGTGTCAAGCAACAGCTATATAACAATTTATATGACTATAAAACAAATGGGTGAAAGTAGAATCCCAAGACTACAATGTCAGGAGAGCAGGGCCTTTCTGAGCATGGTCGCCGAACATCCACAATGTCAGGAGAACACGGCCTTTCTGAGCATGGTCGCTGGACACCCACAATGTCAGGAGAGCAGGGCCTTTCTGAGCATGGTCGCCAAACACCCACAATGTCAGGAGAACATGGCCTTTCTGAGCATGGTCGCTGGACATCCACAAGTCTGCGGAGGCATCAGAGACAGCGCAGATAATAGACGACGTGAAATGCCACATGGAAACTGTAGCCCACATGCAGAGGTTACTGAAGAGCAGCAGGCCTTTGCGCTGGGGCTCAGTTTGCCACCTTATTTTACACCGCATGGAAAAGGAATCTGAGCGTATCTTCATCTCGTAAAGAGATATGCAGGTCAAGCTTCAGGAAATCGGATTTTAGATGCAGAGCAGAGAAGGGGGCAGAGGACCAAGGCTGATGCGCCCCCACCCTCCCTTCTCCTCGGTTATGTCAATTTTAGGAAGAAGAATAGAGGACAGAAGGATGTTGTTTCCTAGCACAGGTCTGAAACCATCAAGCTAATCTCATTGGGCTTTGCACTACATTGAATTAAACTCTTAATTCTAATTTCACCAAATAGGGTTACCGCGGGAACAGGAAGCGAAGCTGGGTAACTGAGTTCTGCTGCCGATGGGAGGTGAGAGGAGGCAGAAAATTGATTTTGTGCCTGCTGGGCAGCAGGTGAGGCTATTCTGATCTGTTGTGAGGAAAGTTTGTTTCTTTGTAAGGAGGAAAAGGCTTTTCTGGTAGAGACTTTGCCTCAAGGGGTAGGCTGTGTGTTTCCTCGGGGCATCCTTCTCATGATAGACTGATGGAGTCTCTGTCGACATCTGCTGTCTTTACATACTCCAGGTAGGAACATCCTGACCAGACCAGGATCTGGAAAGGAAAGTGTGCTCTCTCTACAGTCAACCATGTGACCTTCTTTAGGCTGGATGACTGTTTTTAGGTGTGGCCACACAGTACTTTTTTTAAGGTTAGGGACCACCATGCCGGGTGGATCGCTGTGAGTTCGAGGCCAGTCTGGTCTACAGAGGAATTCCAGGACAGCCAAGGATACAGAGAAACTTTGTCTCAAAATAAACAAACAAACAAATAAATAAAACAACAAACCAGTTACTGAAGTTCCTCCTCCAATTGTGCCTCAGCATCTCATGTGGGGATTTTACACAAATATCTCTAGCCAGTGATGACTTGTACTCAAGCCCACCCAGAAACTTCACAACCTACCAAACAGGGCTCCACCACCTGGGCCGCCTGGTGACAGGGGAGAGGATACTAGTTTGAACTGGTCTCTAGAGCAGACTAGCCCCTAGGACACCATTAGCTTACCACAAGGATCAATGACCTAATGCAGCGACCCTGCTTCCTGACTGGTCTGGCCTCACTGGGACAATCCTCAGCATCAGAGATGACAATTAGTGGGCTAGCCAGACCAGAAAAATGTTCCAATGGCTCCCCCTGCTGCCCACATGTCATATTGCATGCAGTTGCAAAAGGGAATATTCCCTTTAAAAATGGCCTCTAACAAACAATCTTATGTAACAAATGGTAGTTTTTAAAAAGTGCTATCATTCACAGTGTCTACTGGTCAGGACTTTGGTATGAGGACAGAGGCCTTTGAGAAATGATTAGGTTACAATGGCAGAGCCTCATGAATGGAATTAGTGCCCTTAGAAGGGGCTGAAGGGGGTTGGAGAGATGGCTCAGTGGTTAAGAGCACTGGCTGTTCTTCCAGGGGTCCTGAAGTCAATTCCCAGCAACCACATGGTGGCTCCCAACCATATGTAATGAGATCTGGTGCCCTCTTCTGGGGGGCAGGCAGAACACTATATACAAAATTAAATCTTAAAAAAAAAGGGGGCGGGGGGGGGGAGCTGAAGAAGGCTGAGCACAGCTGGGAAACTTTTGCTCTGCCAGCATGAAGACTGAACTTCCTGGCACCCACGTAAATACCAGGCAGGTGTGTCAGCTAGCCTGGAATCCCTGGAGCAAGGCAGGGAATCCCCAAAGCAAGCTAGCTAGCTAGACTGGCAAACTGCCGAGCTCTGGGTTCAAGTGAGAGATGATGACCTAATACACAAGGTTGAGAGCTGCTGAGGAAGACACTCAGTATCAGCCTCTGGCCTCCACACGGACACACACACACACACACACACACACACACACACACACACACGTGGAGGGGGTGTCAGTTACCAAAGAGGTCAAAGTTCTTCCCTCCTACCATGAGGGGACACCGAAAGGCACTATCCATGAGGATGCACACTACACCTAAAGGTGCTGTGACCTTGGACTTCTCAGCCTTCAGAACCATGAGCAATCCCTTTATTCACAATCCACCCATTCTATGGTATATGTTGAGTATTTAATAGAAGTGGTTCAGCTAAAGGTATTTTTGGAGTATTTATTACACAGATTCCACCTGTGAGCCATCCCTAATCCAAAAGTTTGAAATGCTCTGAAACGCAGAACTGTCTGGTCTGGAGTGAACTGATTTTGGAGGTTTTAGACACTCACCAAATGATTCTGCTTGGAACCACTACTGCTGGCCCTACTTGGCACCAGATGCTCTAATTGCTTCTGAGGGCTGAGATAAGTCAGTCAGTCCTAGACAAGCAGGTGAAACATTAAGTCTACAGTGCACGTAAGTGGCATGAATGAGGTGCAAAGGATAGGGGTGAGGGGTGGGTGGCCATAAGACCTGGGGCTGCACAGACAAGTAGGAGTGTTCCAGGCACGGAAGGGTGTGGGCAACCTAGCCACAGAAGAACGCGCTGCGGTAGGACAGCATGGCCCTTTCTGGAACAGGCAAGAACAGTGAGGTTGACACTGTGGAGGAATGAACTCAGGGGCAGACCAGAGTGTGGGAAGGCAGGGAAAGCTAGTGTCGGGACACACCTGGCAGACGTCTGTGCAGAGTAGGTAGGGAAGCATCTGGGGAGGTGGGTAGAGCTGTAGAAAGATCTTCCATTCTCCAGGGAACTCCCCTCTCATCCTTTCCACCCATGATGGTTTTCTACGACAAGGGATCCTGCTTTGGTTGGGATCTTAAAGTCCCTGAGCAGCCAGATGTTGAAGGTTTCATTGCCAGCCTTCTGAACGGTGGGACCTTATAGAAGTTAGGTCAAGTTAGGTCCTTAAGCATGTGCCCTTAAAGGGGATACTAGTACCCCAGATCCCCTTTCTTTGCTTCTTGGCCATCATGAAGTGAGTATTCTCCTCAGCCACACACAGCCTATTGATGTTCTGCTTAACCACACTCAAAGTGATGGGGCCAAAGGATGATGAACTGACTCTTCAAAGTGGAAGCCAAAATCTTTCTCAAGCTTTGTACTTTATTGTATTCTGTCATAGTGACAGAAAGTTAACACACTGACCATCTTTGCACCTCTTCTTGTGGGGTGTTGTAGAATATTATTTTAAGGTGTGTTACTTTTGTTATGTTGCGTTTGTTTTAACTCTGTGAAGCTGTGGTACTGTGCCTGTCTAAAACACCTGACAGTCTAATAAAGAGCTGAATGGCCAATGGCAAGGCAGGAGAAAGGATAGGCAGGGCTGGCAGGCAGGCAGGCAGGAAGTATACATAGAAGAAATGTGGGAGGAGAGATCTAGGCGCCAGAGAAGGAGGAGGACTCCAGGGGCCAGCCACCAAGCTACACAGCAAGCCATGGAGTGAGAGTAAGATTTACAGAAGTAAGAGAACAGGAAAAGCCCAGAGGTAAAAGGTAGACAGGGCAAGTTAAGGAAAGCTGGCAAGAAACAAGCCAAGCTAAGGCCAGCATTTATAAGTAAGAATAAGCTTCCACGTGATTTATTTAGGAGCTGGGTGGCAGGCCCCTCAAAAGAGTAAAGAAAACAACAACTGTGGGGAGTAAATGTTGATACGAATTCCAAATGGTGAGGTAGGAAAACCACTTATGAATTGGACCAATTTGATTCAAAGCTAATTCCGTCCCTTATAAGTGGTATTATATTGGATAAACCAGCATTCTCTACAAGACAGACCGTTCCAAGCCTAAAGGATTACTTTGATTAAGAAAAAAAGTCAGTGATTCTCCAAGTCTGGTCCCTGGACCACCTATGGTAAGCAATTCAAATTCTCGCATGCTACCCAGACCCACTAAATCACTCACAATTGAGGCCAGAAATGTTTCAACAGGAGATCCTTTCACAGATGCCAAAGTTTGAGGAATTCCGATTAAAGGAACTGTTTCTTCATCCTTGTGGTTTTTTAGAGCCTACGTTACTTTTGCAAAGCAGGAAAAAGCCACAGTGGTGCCTAGCTGTGGGCTCTGCTCCAAGTCCTCTACTGTCTTGTTCCCTGCATACATAGGTGCTGCAGTGGTCAGGCTTTGAGAGGAGTGTAAACACAAAGCTGAGTTTAGGGGATGGAGGAATGGCTCAGCAGTTAAGAGGACTTAATACTCTGCAGAGGGCCTCAGTTTGGTTCCCAGCATGCATCTAACTCTACCTCCAAGGGATCCAACACCATTCCTGGCCTCTGAGGGCATCCCGTACATGTGGGACACATATACGTATGTAAAAATAAAAATACATTCTTAAAAAAAAATCTGAGTTCCATTCCAGCGGTGTATACACACTTGACGTCCGTGCAGGGGCCTTCCCTGCAAATCAGAGTATGACTATCAAGGGGCTGGTCTCTGATCTGAGCACTTCCCACCCCTCCACTCTTTCCACCCTCGAGGCTACCCTACATAGTAAGTACTGTTAGTGCAACAACGAAGGTGCTACAGTCAGGAGCTGCCCAAGGGCGTGGTCACCAAGACTCAGGGCTGGGATTCAGGCACCAGTGCACTGGCGGCAGGGTCTGTAAGTTCACCAAGTACTCCTTGCAAGCAGTTCTGAAAGCCAGACTTATCGAGCACACCGAACCTCAGCTCCTTGCCGTTCACTGTCAAGAGTCCTCCACTTTGGGCTGGCTGTCAGATATTAGTGTTTCTGCCATGTGACCCGAGAATGGTGATTTAGATCATCTTGTGGGAGGCAGACAGATGAAACTTGTTTTAGAATGTGTGATTAATCTAATTTCAGAATCTGCTGCATATGGAACGATTTATTTTCATTGAATTCGGGAAGCTCTTTCCTAACTCCAAAATCGCTGGAAGAATCAACTGCTGGAAGAGCGAGGATCTTTCATTCTGCACCATGAACTCATGCACCGTTCCAGAATGACTTTCATTTCCTGCAGCTGATAGAGCATTTACTGAGCTTTGTAAATACCCTTCATAGCTGCTGGAAAGTAGGTGCCAGGTGCAACAGATATCAAATATTGCTGCATGGATAAGGGGATATTCAAACACACTGACAACTAAGAGTTTAAGCAGTTAAGTAGCTCACTGGACTTCCTTTGTTATAGGAATGCACTTTAAATCTTCACTCAGGTTTTCAGAATTACTATTTTTTTCTGTTTTAAAACTGAGAAAATAAAGTTTCAAGAGGTTGACTTCAGGGGCTGGAGAGATGGCTCAGTAGTTAAAAACTGGTCTTCCAGGGGATCTGGGTTGGATTCCCAGCACCCACATAGCAGCTCACCAATGCCTGTAACTCTAGTTCCAGAGAATCTGATGCCTTCTACTGACCTCTATGGGTACCAGGCATGCAAGTGGGACACAGACCTACATGCAAGCAGAACATCTGTACACATAAAATTAAGAATTAAAAAAATTCACACTGGCCGGGCGGTGGTGGTGCACGCCTTTAATCCCAGCACTTGGGAGGCAGAGCCAGGTGGATCTCTGCGAGTTCGAGGCCAGCCTGGACTACCAAGTGAGTTCCAGGAAAGGCACAAAGCTACACAGAGAAACCCTGTCTCGAAAAACAAAAAACAAAAAACAAAAAAAATTCACACTGATTTCCTGTGACTTTGGATTGCCATTATCAAAATGAAAATCAATGTTAAAAATAGTTTGACAGTAGATGTTGCTGTTTAAGTTAAAGGCCTGTGAGGTGTAAACACTAAGCAAAGATGGCAGCAATGGGAGGTGTATCACAGATGGTGGAAACAGCAATTTGTATACTTGATATTCAGCAAAGTCTATCTTCCACATTTAACTCTGACTGCTAACCACTGAGTAAAACAGTCCTTCACAGTAGCACCTGGTGAGTGGGCTAGTTTTGGCTGATTTCATAGTAAAAATGTTTCTCCTCAGTGTAAAGCTCAACAGGACTACCTGGTTGCTCTTGCTATTCAGGTCTTTAGAAACATTGCCCAGCTCAACCTTTGAGTCCACCTTTCTGTTGTCCTGAAAGCCTACCTGAACACAGGACCTAAGCCTCAGGAAAGGAATGGGGAACCCTCTCCTGCCATCTGGCATACTGGTGGGGGGTTCAGAAATGCCTCTGAGCACTTTGAAATTGGCTTGCAAGGGGGCAGGGATGTGGCTTATCTGGAAACAGAAAATACAAGGTGTGACTGAAATTCTGGAACAGCCGAGGATAACCTCTGGGCTGAGGGGCACACATACCTGTGATATGATAAATTATGTTTGATAAAAACAGCAGCTCTGGTAAATGTTCAGGTAGATATGGTGGGACCCACCTTTAATCCCAGCACTTGGAAGCAGAGACTGTCTCAACATCCCTTCCCCGCCAACAAACAAACAACCCAACTATAGTCAATAGCTAATAATGGAAACTTGTACCAGTTCTTTTCAGTTACCTTGTCTGGGGAACAAGGCTGGCTTTGTATGTTGTGTCCAGTGACCTTTCATCTTTTCTTCCTTTCTGCTCCACAGTGGTAGAAATTTAGGGGCATTGAAGATTATTGAAAGCAAGGCAATGCCAAGTGTCTGTCCCAGCAGATGATCAAAAGTCCTTCTAAGCACAGGTCAAGATGACAGCGTGATACAAGTGCAGATTGAATACCTTCATTTCTGAAAGATCTAACACACATGGTCCATGTCAACCCTGGGAAGGACTGAAGAGCTCACAAAGCAGCTGGTCCTTCTTCAGCTCAGCACAAAATTGGATTACAACCGGAAGAGCTGTTGAAGATTACTAAAATGAGAGAAAAGTAGTTCTGCCACAATTTGCATACTACCAATACATTTGTATGGCCTACATTTGTAGGCTATTCTAAAAATCACTTGAGAAAGGGCTTTTCAGTCAGCCCTTGAAAAGGCTTAGAAGTTGACTTCCCAGAGTCATAAAGTCAAATAAGTTAGTCAACAGGAAAGACTAGTATTTAGATTGTACCCAGTGATCTTTAAGCTAGATGCCTCTATTTATTCATTTTAAGAGTCACTAGTGCTAGGATTTAGAGGTATGTGCCATCATGTATGGCTCAGCATTTTTGCTGTTGTTTTGTTTTTCAAGACAGGGTTTCTGTGTAGTTTTGGTGACTGTCCTGTAACTCACTCTGTAGACCAGGCTGACCTCGAACTCATAGAGATCCGTCTGGCTCTGCCTCCGAGTGCTGGGATTAAATGGGTGCGCCACCACCAACTGGCCTGGCTGGCTCACCATTTAAGCAGGAAAAAGGTCAGATACTGTGACCCTCTGGCAGCTAACCTGCTTTGTCCACATGGTAACATAGGAAACAGATTATTTTGATTTTTAATACTTTGTATGATTTTTCTCTTCCTGCCACAGTGGCAAGTAACCCACAGTAGCAACTCGAGCTGTTTACTTGGTCTCAGCCTCACAGGGTGCAGCCCCTTACAGTGGGTAAGGCCTGGTGACTGGAACGGGCTGGTCTGTGGTGGTAGAAGCTTGCAGTGCACAGTGTTCACATCTCAGCAGATTAAGAAGCAGAAAATGGAGAAAGAAGCAGAGCTTGAGTATACCCTGTAAGGCCTGTACCCAGTGGCCTACATCAGCCAATGATGCCCCATGTCCCCGAGGTTTCACAACCTCCCCAAACAGTACCATCGGGTGGGGGCAAAGGGCTCACATACAAGAGCCTGTGATGGACATTTTATATCCAAACAATACCTTAATAAGCCGTGATCCTCATATATTAACATTAGCAGACATGCTACTTTGAGACAGTCTGGCTGAAAAAAAAAATGCCATTCAGGACTAGAGAAAGAAAGGACTTACCTTACATATTTAACAGGCTTCCTAGGTGGTCATGTAGCAGGTGAATTTAAAGTTTGACTGTGTCAAGTGATGTCCAGGATCATAACCCTCAACAAAACCTTAGTGCATTATTTCTTGCCTTACTACACAAATTTGAATTTGAGAAGTGTATTTTAAAATACAGAAGTCATTAGCCAGGTGGTGGTGGCACACGCCTTTAATTCCAGCATTCGGGAGGCAGAGGCAGGCAAATCTCTGAGTTTGAGGCCAGCCTGATCTACAAAGTGAGTTCTAGGACAGGCTCCGAAGCTACACAGAGAAATCCTGTCTTGAAAAACCAGTGTGTGTGTGTGTGTGTGTGTGTGTGTGTGTGTGTGTGTGTGCGTGCGCGCGCGCGCGCGCGCGCGCGCACCCCATACCAAGGCTGGGCTCAGCAGGTCAAAGTGCTAGTTGTATAAACCTGATGGCCCAAGTTCAATTCTTGGAACTCATGTAAAAAGCTGGGAGTGGTACCACACTAATTCCAGCACTCCTCCCGTGAGACAGGAGATGCAGACCGAGTCTAGCTGCGAGTGCACAGTGAGGCAGCATTGACAGGGATACTGCTTAAATAAAGCACGGTCCTCTGACCTCCACACAACTGCTGTGGCAGGCCCATGCCTGCACTTATGCACACACATGGTTTTTGTCAGAGCCATACAACCCCCCCCCCCCACCCACCCAGGTGTGATGCACACTTTCTTTCTGAGACAGGGTCTCACCTTATAGCCCAGGTTGGTTCAAACTCACCGCAATCCTGCTGCCTCGGCCTCCCAAGTGCTGGAATTACAGGCATGAGCCCCCATACCCAATCCTGACTTCTACTTCTTTCCTCTATTCCTATAATAGGCATTTTCCAAATCAGTACTAAGGGAAAGTTTCAGCTTAGTCTCACTCTATTCCCAAGTCACATTTTCCCTAGATCAGATGTTTTGTATGGCGAGAACACCTATGGCTTGTCTGACCTTCACATGCTATTCACAACATATACAAACAGTTAAAAATTTAATAAACGGGGCTGGAGAGATGGCTCAGAGGTTAAGAGCACTGGCTGCTCTTCCAGAGGTCCTGAGTTCAATTCCCAGTAACCACATGATGGCTCACAACCATCTGTAATGAGATGGCACCCTCTTCTGTATACATAATAAATAAATAAATCTTAAAAAAAATTTAATAAACGTTTAAAATGTATTTAAAGGATGTCACCTAAAACTAAGAATCCCAAAGTCTTCCAAGAGAAAAAGGTTAATACCCCCCTCATGTATTGACATCTAAATATATTTGATCAGTTAACTTCCCTGCCCCAGAACAGAATCATCCTTGTTTTATGAAGACAAGAGTCTTATTTGAGAAGCAGCTCATACTGGCTTGGAATTGTCTTCAACCTAGGAAGGCCTCTCACTTGTAGCTCGGCCTCCAAAGTGTTGGTATTACAGGTATGAACTACCATACCCATTTATTTCTGGTAACTAATGTTCCCATTTGATTTTTTGCAAATAATCCAATTAGACTAGATCCTTCAATTAAAAATTACCAGATGTTTTTTAAATATTTTCATTATGTGTATGTATTGGGGGAGTAGTGGGGAAGAAGCTTGTAACCGCAAGAGCCTTCAGAAACCAGAGGTGTTGGATCTCCACTGCAGCGGAGTTACAGACAGTTTGGGCAGCCCGATTTGGGTGCTCAAAACTAAGCTCAGGTCTTCTGGAAGAGCAGTACTTTCTCCAGACCCTCCTCTAATTTTTAAAACATCCTCAAAATGGAATTTTTGTGTTTGCAGTGATAGGGATCACATTCAGGTCTCCAGCACACTGAGCAAGTGCTCTGCCATGGAGCCACACCTTAGTCCAGAAAAATGCAAGTTATTTAAATGAAGGTAACAAATGGCTTGTTACTTAACCTGCCAGACAACTGAGTATCCTAATAGTGTGACATTTACTTATAATTATTAACTAAATTTTCATATTTACTTAGTTGCATCTATGGCAAAATGATCTCCTAAGTTAATGATGGTAAAATTGGTGTTTTCAGTCATAAAAAAGAGTTAACTATCACTTTATAACTGTCAAGCAAAGCAAGGAATAGCTGTTCAAAAGCACAGAGGTAACGGGGTGTGGTGGTGCACATCTAATATCTCAGTAGTGAGTTCAAGGCCAGCCTGCTATTAAGTGGCAAGTAAGTTCCAGGTCAGTCAGGGCTACATAGTGAGATGGCATCTCAAAACAAACAAATAAAAATGATGTATTTAGAGATTAAAAATGACAAAGATGGTCACCAAATAGATCAATGAAAAATAAGCAGCAGTTCTGCACCAACACACAACAAAATATACTTTATTTTGACAGCAATGCACTCGGTGCTGCAGGTGAGGCATGCGACTAGGAGTCCGCATATCACAGGCCAGTGTGGAAATCCGTGAAAACAAATACTATTCTGAAGTCTTGAAGGTTTCGTTCAAGTTGAAGACAGAGTTGTGTTCACTCACTGAAAATGGAGTATGATATTATCCCTACTCAATCAACAACCATGCCACTAACCAAGAGTGCAAAGCCAACCAGGAGAAGCTTTAGCGCACTCAGAAATCACTTTTAATATCAATGACAGAAAGATTTCACTTATTCAACTCAGGCAAAAATCCTTCATTAGACCTGGAAGCTGAGCATACAAACATCCATTTGTTCATCTGTATAACTAGCCGATTTCACTGTCCTTTATTTCACCAAAAGCAAGTACCAGTTTGCCCAGACGTGGCTTAGATGAAGAAGCATATTCTAATACTTTATAATGTCATACATTTGGGGCTGAGTCAAATCTGACCCCTTTCCAACAGAGGGCATCAAGTGCAGCTCAAATGCAATAGCTGAACTTCCAAGGGAAGATGTGAAAAACCGATGCTAAGGAGAGATCGCATCTTTTGATGAAACTATTAGGTGCTACAGACTTGTCAAAATCAACTCGAAGGCGGAAGGCTGAAACACTGGGAAGCAGTATTTTTAGATAAGCTGCTTCATTTTTTTCCCTTCTTTTAGAACAGATGCAGATTAATGGTTTATGCAAGGATGCACACTGACATTCTGCTCAACTGTTTTCTAAATGCAATACTGTGGGTTTAAACAGTATGCTTCCATTTACACAAATACCTTATACATAGTCAATACAGCTTAAGATTGAGAAGAAAACACTTTACCTACTAAGAAATTCACTTATCAAACCTCTGCTCTTTTACACAGTATTTTTAGAAGTAACACAGGACCAAAACATCCAACTATCACTTTATTTATATTACTATGCTTAAGTTACATGGGAAAGACAGCCAAGCAGTTCTGCCCCATTTCAGAAAGTTTCCAATCAACACCAAGTACATGGTGACAAGGAGCTAGGGAAGGTGACATCTGTGGGTCAAGACTGACAAGGAAGAATGGGTTCTGGTGCTACAGTTCCTCTCCAACAAGAATATGGCACACTGGCCAGCACAAGCCATGCTAACACTGAGCCTCCAGCGCCAGGCACAGATTCGGATCTCTTCTTGAAGCTAGCAAATTAAGTGAAATAACTGGGTTTAAAAGAAAGTTTAAAATGAAGCCCAAATAAGTTTAAAAACCATGCTCTTGACATATTCTCTACTCAAAATGTACACAAAACACTCCTTTTCACTCTAGGAGCCCCAATTTTTTCCCCTCATATAGCCCACCATGTAGCTGCAGACTCTTCTGCCTCAAGATGTAAACATAGGGAAAAAATTAACGGCATCTGCAAAATATTCTCTCTACAAACTGCTGTTGGATGGGAAATACAAAATTTAAAAAAAAAAAAAAAGAGAAAGAAAGATTCCATCTCAAGATTCTCACACCCTCTTGTTCCGCAGTTCATGAATCCGACTCTGATGCTAAGGTGACAGTGTATGTAAGTAGATTTTTGTTTTCAGTGAAGGAGACCTGGGAAAAGATGGATTTATCTTTCTTCTTCAAGAGTTATCAGACGGTACATGCTCCTCAAAGCCTTCACTCTCTCGAACTAGTGCACGTTCCAGGATCACACGGCCTTCCTTATAACGCTGGCTGTCTTCAGTAGCAAACTCATAGATCCAGCCCAGTTTGCTATTGCAGTTTTTGCAGCTCACATCTCGAACCATGTGGCGGCCAGTGAGCATGACCCGATCTTGAACTTCACTGTACTGCAAGTTAACTACCTAAAAAACAATACATGTACACACACAAAAACGCTTGTAAAGTCATGTAAGTTAGTGACAATTCTGACAATAGGAAATGTATGTGCAATTAAGTATTAAAGAGCTGTGCATGCCCATGATCCCAGTGTGGAGAGGCCGAGGCAGGAGGATCATGAGTTTGAGGTGAGACCAGCCTCACCACACAGTGAGACCCTGCCTCAAAACAACAAACCACCGAGCAAGTGTAGTTACACTCGTGATAGCCACCTAGAGCTGGTTTGAAGAGATGCTGGGATAGCCAGGCCTGGGCTACTAGGCCTGTAATCATAGTGTTTGGGAGGCAGAAATAGGAAAGAAGGAGTTCAAGGCCAGCCTCGCCCAGTTTCAGGTTCAGTTTCAGGCCAGCCTAAGCTATAGGAGATTCTTGTCTCAACCCCTACCCCTGATACACACATCAAAAAAAAAAAATTAATAAATAAAAAACAAAAAATATGTTGCTGAGACAGGTAAACATCTGGTAATTGCACTGTACTGGGTATCTAATTTGGGAATTTTTTAAGAGTTATTTTTCTATGGATGAGTGCTTTGCTCACATGTATGCACATGTGTGTGTGGTGCCTGTGGAGGTCAGAAGGCATTGCATCCCCTAGAACTAGAATTACAGATGGGTGTGAGCCTGCATGTGACTGCTAGGAACCAAACTTGGGTCTCCTGAAAGAGCAACTCGTTAACTGCTGAGCCATCTTTTCAGCCCCCAATCTAATGTAGTCTTTATATAGTACTAGACAAGTCCAAGTCTCGCCATTTATATATGGTAGTTATATTTCTGGTTGTTGTGAAGAAAAAGGTCTGGAATTGAAGCTACAAAATATACGTTTGGGTTCAATTGTTAATTCACTCTGTAGTGATGAATGTAAGATAATCAAAGAACCTGTCACAATATCATCAGTGTTCCATAAAGTGTCATTTTTGTTTCTGAAAACATACTCTATATATACAAACATGTTGGGCTAGGCTAAGCTACCACAAGCTATACAATGCAACACATTAGTTTAAGGAAGTGCAAAGACAATGAACACAAGAATTGGATTCTAAAATAATATGGAGAATTTCCAACCATTCTAAATACCCAACAATCCTCTAAGCTTTACTTTCCTCTAACAGATCAATAGCAAATAATTTTGGCTTTAAAGGTTATACAGTCTTAATTCCAACTACTTAGCCTTGACACTAACATAAAAACCCAGACTATTTAAGTAAATGAATGAGCAAGATTGAAGACTGTTTACAGTTAACAGGCAGCTGGCCTGCCACAATGTCACCTCATCCTGTGAACACACTATTGATTCTCTGAGAGAAGCTTCTTTACTCATGGAACAGAGCAACAATCTCTAATGAAAAGTTAATCTGATCTTCTAAAAGCACTCACTTGAGACAAGACTAGATCTGTTTCTTAGTCTTAAAGATTTGGAAATTCAACTTTGCTAGGCTCCAGAGTGCACAATCACATCAACTCATCTCAAAACAGGTCCAAAATTTCAAAGCCAAGCAGACTAGACACACATTTGCAAATCTGTAAATGCTTTTCCTTTTGGTAGATCCAAAGAAGCCAAATGATAATTAGAAAGCTGACTGACAACCATTAATTATACAGCAAGAGAAGTTAGCTAGATTCGCTTCCAATAGATAAGCTGCAATGGTTACCTCCCTAATGGGCCAGTCAGTGACACAGAAGGGAGAGAAGATGGGTATGTCAGCCTCTTTTTCCAAATTCTCTAAAGTAACACATTGTTATACTGCATATTCCCCAAAGAGACAGAGACCCATCCTTTTTTATTGCTGTTTTGAGACAGAGTCTCACTGTGTAGCTGAAGCTGATCCAACTGGCCTATAATTTCTCCAATTTGTGGAAATCTTCCTGCTTCGGCTTTCCAAGTACCGGGATTATAGACAGAAGCCACACACTCTGCCTCTCTTCTTCTAACTCTTTATTTAGGCTTTTATAAAAATAAATAGGTAAATAAAATAAAATCATGTCCCAGTAATGTATCCCTGAAATCCTAGAGACAAGCTAACAGGCAGCCTCTTCTGCAGGTTTCAGCCGCCATTCTGGTACTTCCTGGTGTCTGTAAACTCTTGAGGGAATAGTCTAGTGTTGCTGTCAAATATGTCCACTGAAGATATGTAAGAATGAAGTTTTTTTCCACCAACCTTGTTAAAAAGAAACGCTCTACCGGTGGCGCCTGTGAACCTCGTAGAGATGAGTTCTGAGCGGTTGGTCAGGATCGTATCACAGTTTGCACAAGAAAACAGACGGGTACCACCGATATGGTCAAGGAAGATTCTGCCCATTTTGAGAGCTAAACTTCTAAAAACCTAGAACAAACGGAAAAAGATAAGACACACATTATTTAAAAAAAATGGTAGCAGCTATTAGGGGAGGCATTATAGGTTATTTATATACTATCATCTCAGGTTTTGTTTTTTTTTCCTAGTACCTGTTCTGTGAAATATCTGACCCCGAACAAAGGGATTCAAAGTTCTGAACAAAGGGATTCAAAGTTCACACAGTAAACAAATAACCAAGACACCCCATAAACATGCTTAGTTGAGACTAAAGGAGTGGTATCACTTCTCTGTTGGTTGGTGTGAGGAACAAACAAAAGGAAAATGGAATTTCATTACAAAATATGTATCTATCTATCACTGGCACAGATGGGCTGAAGAGATGGCTCCATACTCTTAAAACACTGGCTGCTCTTGCAGAGGACTTGGGGTTGATTCCTAACACCCATATGAAGGATCACGACTGTAACTCCAGGTGATTCAATGCCCTCCAAAGGCACAGACCTACATGTAGGCAAAATACCCATACACAGTGTGAACAAAGCTAGCACAGCACCAGCGGTAAGTCTACATTCTGAGCATGTGGTATGTAATTTAAGGAAAGACTCGGAGGTATGGGGCACAGGTGGGGTAATCAGATAAGAGCAGATAACAGTACAATTTCAAAGAAGAAAGGGCTGGGAATATAGGTCATTGGCGGACACTTGCCTGACATACTGGAAGCCCTGAGTTTACCGCAGCACTACACACTACACACACACAAAGACAACGAAAATAACAACAAGAGGAACCTGTGGCTTGAGAGGGAGAGGTGAGCTGACGGTCTGTGTGGTCACTGTCCAGGGCAAACAGTCAGTCTGAGTCTAAAGTCCATGGAGCCCTTACTTTAAAATTCACAATTCTGGGAGGGTTTCACTTCCACTCCCCACTTCACCCAAACAAGTTGACAGGTCAAAGGCTGCAGCTGTTACAGAATAGTAGCTGGAATGCAGTTCCACAAACTCTAAGACAAAGTTCTTCATTACCCTCTACTGCCTCCCCCAAGGAAGGGGGGATGGTGCTGGCCTAGCCAGCTTCAGGCTAGAGCTACCAGGACAGAAAAGGAGAAGAAGGACTTTCCAGCTATGATGTAACTTAGCATTAAGGAATTTTACTGATTACTGATCCAATAAATTATACAAGCACTACAATCCTCAACCAACAAAGCTTTGAAACAAGTTTCTGAAACCAGGATAACACACACTTTAGTATTCTAAGAGTTACAGAAGGCAACAGAGTCAATCCCTTAAATTCACTGCAATTCATTTCTCCTGAAGTATTTTTAAATCTCTAGAATATACGCCAGGTTTCATTTTAAAGTGTTTCTGGGTGTTATCAGTTTCCTGTGTTTCAAATGTTTACTAACACGTTAAGCGTTGAGCAGCTGATACAGCTGTCCTGTGTGTGTGTGTTGGGGGGGGGCAGGGAGAATCTAGACATATCTGCAGTACTTTCATTACAAACTAATAAGGAAGCTCTTTCTTCTTACATTTATGAACTTTTCCAGCCCTTAGACAATCCTGGTGTCATCAGAAGGGTCATTCTGAAGGGAAGAGTGGACACAGGAGAAGGAAATGGGTGGATGAAAAAGTATGACACACGTTTGAAATGCCATAATGAAATCCATTCTACAACCAAAAATACTAATTAAAAAAGAGAAACTAAGGCCAGGTGGTGGCGCTCATTTTTAATCCCAGCACTCTGGAGGCAGATCTCTGTGAGTTCAAGGTCAGCCTAGGCTACAGAGCAAGATCCAGGACACTTAGAGCTATTACAGAGAAAAACCCTGTCTCAAAACAAACAAACAAACAAAAGAAAACAAGTATATTAAAGAAAAATCATCAGAGGCAGGATTTATCAGTTCACATTTGAGGTATGCCAGAGAAAGAGGGAGTTCCAGGGCAGCCAAGGCTACAATAAGACTACTGGTTTTCTGTTTTTGTTTCCATTTTTAAAGGAACAAAAGCCACACTATGCAAATCCCAACACCAGACTTAAGCCATGGTAGTTAATTCTGATTCCATTCCTGGCAATGCTTGCTGCTTTTACAGTCCTTAAGCACATTTGATTCAACACACACACACACACACACACACACACACACACACACACAGAGAGAGAGAGAGAGAGAGAGAGAGAGAGAGAGAGAGAGAGAGAGAGAGAGAGAGAGAAAACACTAACTTAAGGTCTGTTAAGTTGAATTCATCAGCCCAGAGATACAGCAGTGAACAAAACACAAATTTCATTTAAACTATACAAGCTCTTATTAACTTTAAAAAGGTGAACTGATACTTAAAATTTGGGGAAGAGCCAGAATTGGTGATGGACCCCAGTAATCTCAGCAGTCAAGAGGCAGAGCCCCCAGGGAAACACCACAATTTTCAGGCCAGTTTGGTTTATTTAGCAAGTTTCTGGACTACAGAAAGAGACCCTGACTCAAACATTAACTAAAATTTAGGGAAAGAGGACTGGGGATGTAGATCAATGGTAGAGTGCTCACGTAGTGTGTGTAAGGCCCTAGAGTCACTCCTTACATCACAAATAGATTAATTAAAAATAAATGCTAAGCCGGGTGGTGGTAGTGCACACCTTTAGTTCCAACACTTGTGAGGCAAAGGCAGGCAGATCTCCATGAGTTTGAGGCCAGGCTTATCTACAGAGTGAGTTCCAGGACAGCTAGGGCTACACACAAAAGCCATGCCTTCAAAACAGAATCAAAACACAAAATTCTAAGTGGCTGGAGAGATGCTCAGCAGCTAAGAACAGTTGGTGCTCTTGAGGACTCAGGTTCAGCTCCCAGCACCCATATCAGGAAGCTCAGAACTGACTGTAGATCCAGCTCCAAGGGCTCTGACACCCTCTTCTGGTCTCCATGGTTACTCATAACCATGGCTGACCAAAGCACACATAAATCTTAAAGAAATAAGATTTGGGCCCGGGGGGTGATGGTGGTGGCGGAGAGAGAGGTCAGCGGTTAAGAGCACTTACTTACTGCTCTTGCAGAGGACCAGAGTTCTGTTTAACTGCCTGTAACTCCAGCTCTAGATCTGATATCCTCTTATGGCCTGCAAGGGAACCTGTACACACGAGATACGCACACACTCAATAAATAAAACAGAACCCTTAAAAACAAAATTTGGGTAGAAGGGCCTGTACTTTTGAGGGGAGTGGATCAGGTAACGGAATACACAACATATTTTCTCATAGCAACTATGTTAAGCAGTTTACTGTTCTCTCCCATCCCAGAGTTTCTGGGATTTGTTTTAAAGGTAATTTTCTCTCCAACTTTCAAATATCAGACTTGATTTAACTGTAATGAAATAACTCTATTTCTAGATTGACCTTAGATGCTGCTATGGAAGACGCTATGGTTCCAAACAAACTGTACGCCTTCTACCTACATCATTCTATCTTTGGCTCAGTATTACAGGAATAGCTGTGACCGACCATTTGGTACTGAGGGTAAATAGACTTAATATGCCTTCTTTCCTGCTTCAAATTCATTCTATTTTTTACTCTACCCAAGTATTTTTACTGGCTTCAATTATATGATTCATTACCAAGACTAAAAATATCTAGAAAGAACTTTATGTTCATGATTCCTGATTGTGATTGCCATTTACATATAAACATAAGTATTTGTAACTATAAAATGTAGTTTTTGTTTGCCAAAAAAAAGTTATGTTGTCAACAGAAGTAAAATCTCTGCATTGTCATTAGTTCCCAGCAAGCCTTCGCTTTACAAGGTTGGAAACGTAAAGCAGCACTGAAGAACTAGAGCTGGCCCCAGGCTGACATCAATTTCAATCCCACTGCTGTATCCTGAAAGTCTGTGTCCCCAAGGAACGTGTACACTGAAACCCAGTCACCAATGTGATGGCATCCGGGGAGGAACTGGGTCATAAAGACAGAACCCTCATTAGAGGATTGGGGGCCTTAAAGAGGCTCCATGGAGCTATCTTCCCTTCCTACCATCAAGACACATCTAAAGGGGCATCAACGAAGCAGGAAACAAGTCTTTACCGACACCACTCTGCTAGTGCTTTTTTCTTCAAACCATGAGAAATAAATTCCTATTGTTTATAAATTACCCAGTAGTCACTTCAGTAGTCTGAAGAAAGCCACTTTATTCTTGAGGGGACATTAAAAGGCTGAAGTCATCATATTTGTCTGGACCTGAACAGTGTGAACTGTCTCAGACCTAAGCATGTTCAGTGTATTGGACAATGCACTTGGTACATACCTAAGCATGTTCAGTGTATGGGACACTGCACTTGGTACATATCATTTAACTGTGATAATTCTCATAGTAGTTATATATTACCCTACTTTTATAGGTGCAAAAATATAGCCCATGCAATTTCCAACAAGTAGCCAAAAACTAGAAAACAACGATAAACATAACACCACCACTTACGTCAGTTTGGAAAGCCTTTTCTCTTTACCTTTCACCACTAAATGTATTCAAACACTCATTCCATCTAAGACTGTTAAAGGCCACAGTGTTTTAAACCCAGCACACATTCACAGATAATGTTACACTTACGCTGGATTAGTGCCACCAAGTACAAACAGGGAATACAATTTAGCTACCACCTTCTAAAAGCTCTACAAAACTGCTTCTCTATAAATGTTGAAACCTTTTGTTGGAAAAACTTGAGACAGGTCATGGTATGTAGTTGAAGTGGTCTTGAATTTACAGTATTTCTCCTGCTTCAGCCTCCCAAGTGATGGGAATATAGACCTATGCCATCACGGTTACCTAGAGATGATTCTTACAGAAAAACTAAACACCTTAGAGGCCGAGGGAGAAGTATTTGGAGTTTAATATCAGCCTGAGAAGTCCAGTGAAGTTTCTGTCTCAAAATAAAACTTAAAAAATGAAAGGGAAGGGGCAGAATGTGGAAAATGTCCCCGAGATGTGGCGCTGTGAAAGAGCATTCTGCCTAGCATATGAGGCCCAGGTTTGAATAATGGGGGTGGAGGGTTGATCCTAAAATTTTATTGGGCTCAGTGGTAGAGTGCTTGCTGGTATGTGAGAGGCCTAGCTTCCATCTTTAGCATCTCTTCAGAATATCAAAAGAAAACAAAAATCCCAAAGAGCTTATTAAGAAATACTTCATTATGTGATAACCTTGTCTACTGGTAAGTACCCCATGACTCCTTGTAACTCTATGAAGTTGTATCATCATCCCCACAAACTGGCTTTGCTTCTAAAATTCTCACAAACTAGTCTGCAGCTAGTCTCTCACTGTGTCCCATTGCAAAAAACATATCATTTGATACTTTTCTGTGCTCAAGTTCCACGTATGGCTGAAATCAGGACCCAACTAAGAGTATGGATTAAGTTATATTTGTGATGCTCCTTTTACTTCAACACTTCAAGTGAAACCAGTCCAATATTAGTCTGTAAGTCACACTTAAGCACAGCCCTTCTGGCAGTACTTTTGCATAGTTCCGAGCTATAAAATCCTAAACAGGTCTAAGTATCAAACCTGGTTGCTTAACAGTTCATGTGCTATTATCTGAAGTAGTGAGGGACCAGGAGGGAAATACAGTGAAGTTCATAGACAACTCAGGTATTTTACTGATTATCTTCAATTTCTTCTCCCACCAAAGAGCACCCTTACCCTAGAATTTCTAACTTCCATTCGCAACAGGAGATTCTAAGTTAAGTAACTGTATCTCAGGATCTCCACCTTAAATTTTTTAATTACACAATTTATCTTTTTTTTTTTTTTTTTTTTTTCCGAGACAGAGTTTCTCTGTGTAGCTTTGCGCCTTTCCTGGATCTCGCTTTGTAGACCAGGCTGGCCTCGAACTCACAAAGATCCGCCTGGCTCTGCCTCCCGAGTGCTGGGATTAAAGGCGTGCGCCACCACCGCCCGGCCACAATTTATCTTTAAGTTTAAAAAAGAAAACTACCTTTCTTTCAAGGACCCATGAGACAATGTCCCTAAAAAGGAATGATTTTAAAAATTGGACATGATGGGTTTGTATAAATCCCTAGTTTTCAGGTCATAAAACAATTATCAAAAAAGCCCGTTTGGCTCTTTTGAAATGTGGTATCTTATTGTTGGTCTGTTCTGACTCAGCAGTTAAGAGCATTGGCCACTCTTCCGGGGGACCTGGGTTTGATTCCCATCACCCATATATGGACTCACAACATCTGTAACTCCAGTTCCAGGGTATCTGATGCCCTCTTCTGGCCTCCACCTGCACCAGAAACACAACTAGTGCACAGAGTACATGCAGGCAAAGCTCCCATGCACAGAGAATAAAATAAAACCCAAACCAAAAACACAGGGGTCAGCAAACCAGGGTCAGTTGGCCAAATCTAGATCATCTCTAATTTAACTGCCCACATGATAAAAACAAAATTATTCTTTTAAAAGGTTAAGAAGAGGGCTAGAGAGATGGCTCAGTGGTTAAGAGCACTGGCTGTTCTCCCAGAGGACCTGGGTTCAATTCCCAGCACCCACATGGCAGCTTACAACTGTTTGTAATTCCGGTTCCAGGGGATCTTCTACCTTCATACCAATGCACATAAAATAAAGTTAAATAAATTATTTAAAAAAAAGGTTAAGAAGAAAACATCAAATATTTTAGTGGTGATAGTTTCTTTGAAACATAGCCACACTCCTTCGTTTATACTTAACCTCTTTCTAGCTACCAGCAGAGTCTACGTGGCCATTGTATGGACTGGTGGCTTGCAACACTCAAACATCACCATCTCAGTCCTTATCAGGACACGTCTATCCTGCTTAAGAACACACTGAGATAGGAAAAAAGATCTTCACTTAGAAAGCAGTCTTTCTCAGAAAAACAGAAACTTGGCTGGCAGTCAGGTCTGAAGATCAATAGGAGTAGCTGACAAATTACTGTAATTCCATTCCCATTTTCTTCATGGATTTTCTGGCTAAAATCATTGGCATTCTGAGTTGGGCACAGTGGCTCAGGTCTGTAAACCCAGCATTCGGAAGACTGAGCACAGAGGATTGAAGTGAGAGTTCCAGTCTCAAAAAACAAAAATCCTTAGCTTTCCATAACCACTTGAGCATACTGAAGATCAACTATATGAAGATCATTCAAATCAGTAATACATACCCAGCTGCTGCCTCCTCACTTCACCCCCAAGAACTTACACAGTAGGGTCTAGATTATTTAAACTCTAAAGCCAGGTGCTATTTTTGTATTTCAAGTTCCCCCACCCTCAATACCCTTGTAAACTTTGACAAATTGTCCTGTTTACTATGTAAAAAGGCAACAGCAATATCTCTGAATGAGAATTAAATGGAGATACTATATCCTGAGAAAAGTGCCCTGTATAGTGAATGCTAAATAGAAGTTGTAAAAGTGGACTACACATCCCATTCCAACTCTGCCCCACCACAGATGTGAAAATAGGGTTCAGAATGGATACAAAACAGTAGCAATGAACAGCTTCGCCTCCTGTTAATTACAGTCATGTTAAGTATTCAGGTCGTAGATTATAAACAGGACGAAAGCTAGAAACCTAAGATTTCAAATTCTTAGTGTCTCAACTTTGGTCTTAAAATAGGTACCTGCCCTCCCTGTAATTAATAATCCAGTTTGGTCTCTATCCTGGCAAATGGATTTAGCCTAAGGAGGCACCATTTCCTAGCTCTAAAAATACCAAGGAGAACAATAGGCATCTATTTTCCTTTGCACAGGACCTGGTGGAAAACGTCCACACTTCAGAAAGACTATTCCTTAGTTAAGGAATTATACCTTTGTGGCATTTCCACAAATACCCATCACAGTGTTCCCACCACCTCTGGACAGAGCAGAGGGGTCTTTTTCACTGCACCAGATGGGGGAAGATAAAGTGTGTATAAGGAGGCTGGTACACAGGGTTCTAGTAATGAAAGGGTTACAAACACCTGCCCCTTCCAGAAGTAGTTTGTTTTTGATTCTGCTAAAATGAATTCACATGAAAACATGGTTGTCTATTTGGTTTTCAGTCTCTTCTCTCTAGAACAAAGGAAAGAACAAAAACCATAAAACTTTTTAATAGCTGGAATAATTATTAATATAGTAATAAACATTTGATGCTATTGAAGTTTCATTAACTATTTTCATAGCAACTTGTAACAATATTCTACTTAAAAGTTACAAGGACAAACAACAGTTCAATCTATAAAATCTATTTTTTTCTTTTTGTAATACAGAAAATCAAACCAAATACCTTGTGTGTGCTAGAAAAACACACTCCCACTACGATACAACCCAGCGCAACTTTCTTACTTTTGTACTTGGTTAGCAAGAGCCAAGTTTCAATGACATAAGAAAGCCATGTCATCCTCTTACAGTACAGTACAGTATCAAGTCACTCTGCTGGGTCAAATGATGACCTGCTTGTGGGACTGGGTCTTCATTTGACAATAAGTAAATATGCCTGGTCTTCTCACCTAAGACAATGCCTTATTTTATGTTTTGTTAAGCAATTTCCATACTGACTATATTTCCAGAATACTGCTTAGTCATCATTAGAAAATAAGACCAGTCACATAACTCAGCAGCTAGTCATGAGTCAGCAAATAATCTGAGTTGGTCATCTCCCCCAAAAACTTCTTGGCAAGACAAACATGATCCCCTTGGCTGTCATGATATAAGACTGAAAGCTTCTTGCTGGATAGCTACAGTACAGTTTATGTGTTTTCTAGACTCAAGAGCCAAATAGCAAATTCATGTCTAGCTAACAGTTCCCAAATTACACATTTGTTACCACACAGCATTACCAGGGAAATGGTGTTAATTTACATAGTTATATAACTGTCAAGGCACTACAAAACAAAGGATAATCTAGATACAAATATACTTAGGACTACCTTCACATCTCACAAATGCACAGTTAGCAGTAGTTTCATGTCTCATAAACTTTTTCATAGGGTTTGGGGTACATCTTATGTCCTTAATCAATTTAGACATTTTTATTAGACCTATTTAATTGTGTGGGGCACATGGAGATCAGGACAGCTTTGTGGAACAAGTTCTCTCTTTCACCCATGTGGGTTCCTGAACTAAGTCAGGCTGTCGGACCTCCATTAAGCACCTTTACCTGCAGGGCCTCTTCCCTGACCCTTTTTCCTTTTTATTGTTTCTAAATCTCCTTAGTGGACAGGGAAGACAAATGAGTTGAGGAAAAGTCCCAGTATTCCAACTAGGTGTTCTTTTAGAAGAAGCCACATACATTTTATCAGGCATGCTTAGAAAAGTTACTGTTAAAAATCCAAGTTGGTTTCCCTTACAAATTGAATGTATTTCATTGTGCCTTTCCTAGAGATAAGATGGTTGCTACACATCAACTAAGGGGAAATATCTCTACTGATCAGTAGGCAGGATTAGGTTATAAGGCAGGCATTAATTAACACACCTGGAATCCCAGCACCAAGGACAACAAGGCAGAGTTTAAGGCCAGCCTAGACTATGGGGTCTGAGATTCTACTGAAAAATAAGTGCATTGGTTCTTTCCAAAGAGCACAAAATACCTTGTGCTCCACTATACACACCAGGTTGTGTGCATTTACACACACACACACACACACACACACACACACAGTCTGCCAAATTGCACATGCTCCATCTTCTTGCTATTTGTAAAAGCCCCAGGGCTGTTTTTCCTAAGCCCATCTGGCCAACATCAACCCACAGGCTTTTAATTTTCTAAGCCTAATATCAGTTCTCTTCAGAGTACTTCCTACTTCCTCCTCCTGGTGTCTCACTGCCTCATCTTTGAACTTTCTGTAACACTCATTTCGTAACTTACCAATATTTAGCGTTGTGCTGTTTCTCAATTTCATTGGTCTGTAACCTTTTACTAAATTGGGAACATCCAGAGAGAAGAATTCACGTTTTCTGGCATCTCCTTCTTACCTAATACACTATAATATGCGATTAATTCTTAGTAAAAGAACCCATCAAGGCCCTTCACATCTGGCACAAATATGCACCCTAGAAACACTGAAGAACTTTGTCTTTCTCTATGCTGGAATGCAGCTGCAAGCCTGTCTCTGCAGCTTGCAAAACTGTCTCCTCTTAAGCCTGCTACTTAACCGGCAAGTTCACTTATTTCCCAAACCAAGGTAAGCCTGGGCTTAACTTTCACATTTTTTTCCATCTGTCAAAAGGACACCTGAAATAAAAAAAATCCTCAGATTTCCAACGGGGCTCTGCAAACAGAAAAAAAAAAAAAAGTTTAAAAAATAAATGAGCTGTACACCTCCCCTTATTTACCAGCCACTCCAAAGGGAGATTAGTCGGTGTCAGGATTAAACAGACCTTTGTACTACGGCGGCTTCTCACGCCAGGCTGGCACTACTCGGTCATCCTACCTACCTGGACAGCGGCGTGGAATTAACAGGGTGTGCAGGGAGGAGGCGCGAGGTGGGCTCCCCAGCTAGCCTTTGGGGGGGTCCCCGCCAGGCCGACGGCCCGCAGCCGGCCCAGCTGATCGCGCCCACGTGACGCCCGCCAGCCAATGGCCCGGCGCAAGGCGGAGAGCGCGGCGGCGGCGGCGGGGCCTCCTCGGCACAACAAACACAGGCGGAACAGCTGGGCGGGCGCGGGCTCCGGGGTGCTTAGCACCCGCGGGCTCCCCAGCAGCGTCTCCCCACCCCACCCCCCGACGCCCAGGGTCCGAAGGGACCGGAGGGCAGTACGGCAGGGAGGCTGGCACCTAGACGGGCACGGCCCACCGCCGAGGCACCGGGACGTGGGAGTCCGGCCTCCGCAGCCGCCGGCTGGGTGCGAGCGCGGCCCCGGCGCGCGGGCCCGCGGGCCGACCCGGAGCGGTGCCCGGGCGCGCCCCCGACGCTGCGGCGGGGACGGCAGCCGTGGGGGGCGGGGCGGGCGTAGGAAAGTGGGGGGGGGGGTGTCAACCCGGGGCGAGCTGTCCGTGGACCGGCGGACGGCCGCGGCGTCGGTCACCGAGGGTGGCGGGGAGGCGGGGGCCCGAAGGGGGTCGCGGCTGTTGCGGGCGGCTCGCGGGGCGCTCGGCTGCGCGGCGGGGGCGGCGCCACAGCCTCACAAAGAGCGACGGCCCGGCCCGCGGCCCTCCGGTCCTCTGGGGTCCTGGTGGCCGAGCCGGGACCCCGGACGAGTGCCGAGGGGGGGGAAGAGGCACTTCCTGCCTGGGGCCCCCGCCCCGGGCCGCTCCCCGAGGGCTTCGAAGCGGCCGGCCCGAGGGCTCCCGAGTCCCCGCCGGCTCCGAGCCCGGCGCCGGCCGCCGTACTCACCTGCGCGCTGGGGAGATCGGCGCTGCCAGCAGCTCTTTGGCTCCTCAGCTGGGTCGAAGCCCCTCGGCCTCCAAGTCTTCGGGTTTAGTCAGGCCTTGGCCCCGCCTCTCCCCTGTCGGGCCTCGGCGTCAATCACCCGGCGTGGCCCCGCCCTCCCTCCAGGCGGCTCTCCCGGTTGGCCCGCAGCACCCTTCATGTCTAGGCTCCGCCCCTTTCCCTGGCACTCTGCCCCTTCCGCCGCGCCCCGCCCCTTCCCTGGCTCACCCTCCCCCACTCCGGCTCCCCTACCCTCGGCCGCCCACCCCGCCCCGAAACCGCAGAGGATGGGCGGGCTCCTCGCTGCTCGTCCCGCCCCTAATTCGACACTTTGCATTCTTACAGCCAATCAAGGGGGCTAGCTCTGCCTCCTCGGGCAAGGTGGCCAATGAGGTGAGGCCGAGGGCACACCCCCGCCTTCCCAGCTGAGCGCACACAACACAGCATCCACGTGAGTCAGCTTCTTAAAGGCGACACCTCCGCTTGCCTAATTGCCGCAGCTGGGACTCGGTGCCAGTCATCGGCGGGCGTCGCCAGGTGGCGGCTGGGGCCTTAGCTTCCTGATAGCCAAGGAAGCCTGGAAGACGCGAAAACAACAAACAGGCTGTTTTCTAGGCAAAACAGGTATTTAGGTTAAAATGCACCCTACGTTGAAATGCTCGTTTTATTATTTCTTCAGGCCACTTCCCTTTCTTTACCTTACACAGAGTTACCTTTTACGAACAAATCCCCAACTCACGAGTCTCAGTATGTAGGAATTCATGGACTAGGAATTTTTTTTTTCAACGTGCTCGATTTTATTTACAACTCCATAACTTTTCTCTTGGCCATGGAAGTTATGCTCAAAAATGTCGGTCTTTGATGTGGAGATGATGTCTTGTGAATCTCGAGATCTGTTGAAAAGGATCGCTGTTCCCTTTGCCCTCTCTAGTGTTTAAGTTGACAGATTTTTTTTTTTTTTTTTTTTTTTTTTTTGGTTTTTCGAGACAGGGTTTCTCTGTGTAGCTTTGCGCCTTTCCTGGGACTCACTTGGTAGCCCAGGCTGGCCTCGAACTCACAGAGATCCGCCTGGCTCTGCCTCCCGAGTGCTGGGATTAAAGGCGTGCGCCACCACCGCCCGGCCTAAGTTGACAGATTTTTGCCCTTCCATTGGCTTTCCCAGGTAATAAATCTCTTGACTGACTGTGAAGATAACAAAAATATTTGGTCATGTCTGTTTCTCAAAAAAAATTTATAAAAATATGTAATATTTATATACAAATATATATTACATAAAGCACTAGTGTGTATATATATACATAAAATTTCAAACTAACTAGGATAATAGTATATTATATATATATGTATATGTATATATATGTACACACACACTAGCGTTTGAATTTAGTTTGCATAATGGAATAGGTGTCCTGAAGAAAACCCTAATACTTAACTCCTTAACCCTAAATCCTCCAGTATTTCATTCACTTAAAAAAAGTTACTCTGGCCTGGCCTTGTAGAACATGCCTTTAACCCCTGCTCACAAGGACGCAGCGGCAAGGGGATCTCTGTAAATTTGAAGCCAGCCTGGTTTATATAGTGAGTTCCAGGACAGCCAAGGCTACACAGTGTCTCAAAAACAAAGTTACTCTAAACATCAACAATAAAGGACTATCCTTGGATAAATGAGAATTTTGCAGGAGAAAAAAAAACACTTAAATGTACTGGGAGTTCTCATAATTCTTATATTTTTATTTTGCTTTCATAAAATTTACATTTAGAGCTGTGCACACTGTGCACATTACATGGTTGTAATCTTGGCACTCTGGAAAACTGAAGCAAGAGGATCAGAAACTGGACTACAGTGAAACTCTGCCTTAAATCAAGGTGCACATTTATCACAGGAAAGTACATTGCCTCATCCTGGTCCCCCAGTGTTTGGAAACAAGTCCAGGGCCTCCTCACATACTAGGCAAGTACTTTGACACTAAGTTACATCGCCCTGCCCTTTTTGAAATGCTAGATTGAGACACATCCAGTTATATTGCCCTTCTTGGTAACTTGTTTCCACCTTACTGTTACTGTTCCTGAGTAGCTGGGCTCACAGACTTGTACCACCACCCCAGCCTGATGCCTCATTTCCTAAGAGGCTTCTTCTGTCTTCCGCTGAAAATTTCAAAATGGATATGGGAGGGAACATAGCATACTTTTTCAACTTAATTTAGCAGCCATGATCAGTCTCTTTTAATTTTATTGTTTATATGGATTTGTGTCTTCATATATACATGTCGGTCTGGGTGCTGGAGGAGGCCAGGGAAGGTGTCAGATCCTCTGGAACTGGAGTTACAGGCATTTGTAAGCCATTTAACAAGGATGCTAGTAACCTGGGAACTCATGTCCTCTGCAAGAGCATCAAGTATATTCTTAACCATTGAGCCATCTCTCCGTCCCTGGTCATTCTTTGATATCAAATGTATTTTTTTATCTACAAATTTACCTTTGTCTCTATAATATTCTATAGCATGTCATTAACATCTATTATTGAGTTTTTGTTACTGATGGACATATAGGTTACCATTGATAAAACAACAAGTGTTTCTCGATATCATAATTTGAAAAAGAAGTACAGTGCCTAAGTCACAGGAAAGAGCAACTTTAAGAACTAGGTAAAAGGTGAAACAATGGAGAGTCTCCTCCCCTCCCCCATCTTCTTTAGATGGGGTCTCTGTTAGGATCCTGCCCTCACTTATGTACATGCGCAGCTCGGGGTCTTGCATCTTATGTCATCACGGGGCACTGGCGACTATGTATGTGCCTTAAAAAGCTGGATGCAGACCCCACACTCTCTCTGTTCCCTGCTCTGCTCCCCCCACCACCATCTTTCTCTCTCTCCAGGCTTAGCTCTCCTCTTCCTCCTCCCCCCTTTCCCTCCTAATAAAGCTCTAAAAACTAACACTGGGTTCTGTCGTGTCCGTGACCTTTCCACACAGTAACCAGTGCCACAACCAGCTCCGATTATCATCCTTTCATTGGTGCCGTGATTCGGATCTTGCTCTGTAGAGAGAACTCACAGAGATCTGCCTGGCTCTGCCTCCCGAGTGCTGGGATTAAATGGGTGTGCCACCACTGCCCCTATGAAACCCTGACTATCCTGAAACTCATACAGATCCACCTGCCTCTGCCTTCAGAATGCTAGGATTAAAGGTGTCTTGAGTTTTTAAGTCACTAAATCTAATTTTGATAATAGTAAGGTAAGTACTGTTTTCACCCTTATTTCATCAATGATGAATTAACTAATCACAGTACTTACCCTGACCCGGCTCACCTGATACAGTTATGAAATACAGTCTTTATAAACTTTAAGGAAGATGGAAAAATCCTATCTCTAAAGGTTGATCTGGATGGTGTGTCATGCCTATTTTGAGTACCGGGGAAGTGGGACCAGAAGGAACTAAAGGGACAGTTCATTGTCAGCACAGATGGATGCACAGGTCTCCCAGGCCCCAGCTTCCAAGATGATAAAAAGAGACCAGTGGCTGTTCCAGAAAAGGCTGCAAGCAGTCTCTTCACTTCATGAATTGCTCCTGGTATGTGCCTAGAGTCAAGACCGTTAAGAAGTTGGTTATTTGAGCCGGGCGGTGGTGGCGCACGCCTTTAATCCCAGCACTCGGGAGGCAGAGCCAGGCGGATCTCTGTGAGTTCGAGGCCAGCCTGGTCTCCAAAGCGAGTTCCAGGAAAGGCGCAAAGCTACACAGAGAAACCCTGTCTCGAAAAACCAAAAAAAAAAAAAAAAAAAAAAAAAGAAGTTGGTTATTTGAAACAGTCAGGGCCACAGATGTACGAGACATAGTGTCTTCCACATGCTTCCCAAGATCGGTGTGAAGCCAGATTTCTGCCGGAGCTGTGCCATTCCCAGCACGACGTCTGCGCATCCTCATGATGAAGTCTCAAAGAATGGAAACCCTACACGGGTTAGACCTGCTGCTGCTTCCCCATCCCCATGCTGCTGCTTCACCACAGCCCATGGAGCTGGATCTTTAAGGACAGAAGAAAACTGTCTTCTTGTGGGTGGGGAGTGGGGTGGAGGAATAGCTCAGGGGTAGAGCATTTGCCTAGCTTGGTTGAGCTTAGCCTTAAGGTACATGGGCTGAGAAAGGATAGCCTAAAATAAATCTGTAATTTAATTCTAACAAAATACAGTTAAATATACTGTAACAAAATGAAAAGGGGAGGGAAAGAGGACTGAACTATATCCTATGGAATTTGGCTACAGTAGCTTAGAATAAATTGATATTTATTTGAACTTTTTTTATAGTTTATTTTTTTTAAGATAAGTAGCCCAGGCTATCCTCAAAATTGCTGTGTATCTGGGAGTGACCTTGAACTCCTGATCCTCTTGCCTCTACCTCTCAGGTGCTGAGATTACAGCCACATGCCATCATGCCAGCCAGGTTTTTGTTGAAATTTTATAACAGTAAAATTCTTCCACCAAGAGCATGGTATATATCTCAACTTATTCAAGTATTTATTTATTTAGAGACAGAGTCTCATGTAGCCTAAGTTGGCCTTCAATTCCAGGACCTCATGTTTCTACTTCTCAATTGCTGAGATTCCATTTGTGTGACATCATGCCCTGCTTTCATCTTGGAGTTTATATGTTTTTTGAGGATGTTTTGGCATGAGTTGTGACAGTCTTTAAATTGATATTTTGAAATCAGAACTCTCAGTAGCCCTGAGTGTGACTAATTGGAAGTATGGCTTTTTACAAGATGATTAAATATAAATGAGGACTTGAGGATGGAGTCTAATCCAATCTGACTGAAGCCCTTATAAGAAGAGATTTGAACCCACTTTTACACATTGGGCAGATGCAGATAGAGAACCAGTCTACCAGTCTGGATACAGGATAGGGCATCTATTTACAAGCCTAGCTACAGGATAAGGCATCTATCTACCAGTCTGGATACAGGATAGGGCATCTCTCTATCAGTCTGGATACAGGATAGGGCATCTCTCTACCAGCCTGGATACAGGATAGGGCATCTATCTACTAGCCTGGATACAGGATAGGACATTTATCTACCAGCCTGGATACAGGATAGAGCATCTATCCACCAACCTGTTCACAAGATAGGTTATCTATCTACCAACCTACACAAGCCTGGTAACAGAATATGGCATCTATCTACCAGCCTGGATATGGGATAGAGCATCTATCTACCAGCCTGGATACAAGATAGGGTATCTATCTACCAGCCTACAAGCCTGGTAACAGGATAGAGCATCTATCTGCAAGCCTGGATCCAGGATAGGGCATCCATCTACCAGCCTAGTTACAGGATAGGGCATCTGTCTACAAGCCTGGACACAGGATAGAGCATCTATCTATCTACCAGCCTAGATACAAGATAGGGTATCTGTCTACCAGCCTACAAGTCTGGTAACAGGATAGGATATCTTTGCAAGCCTGGTTACAGTATAAGCCATCTATCTACCAGCCTAGTTACAGGATAGGGCATCTATCTACCAGACTGGATACAGGATAGGGTATATATCTTCCAGCCTGGGAGAGATACCTCAGAAGAATCTTCCCTGCTGACATCTTGATCTTATACTTTTTCTTCTATAACTATTGAAATATTAATATTTTCTGAAACCACATAGTCTGTGGTATATGTTGTGGCACCTCCTATCAAATTATAATACAGGGTGTACTAGAAATAACTTCCCATATTTATATTTTTCTTAGGAAAGTTAATGCCCATTTGCCTGAACTTTCTTGATAGAAAAATTTTTATCTGTAAATAATCACGATCTTACCACCTGCTTTCCAGTCATTTTGCATTTTGTTTCTTCTTAAGTCCTTGTTTGTTTATTCCTGAATACATGAATATTTCTATCAATCAATTTCAGGAATTTGTTGGGTTTCTTTTTCTAATATAGAATAAGGAATGGCTAGGTGTGGTTGTGCCTACTTTTTTGTTTGTTTGTTTGTTTTTCCAAGACAGGGTTTCTCTGTGTAGTTTTGGTGCCTGTCCTGGCTCTTGCTCTGTAGACCAGGCTGGCCTTGAACTCACAGAGATCTGCCTGGCTCTGCCTCCCAAGTGCTGGGATTAAAGGTGTGTGCCACTGCCCGCCCGGCAGGTTGTGCCTACTTTTAATCTCAGGAGGGATTAAAAGGGAGGCAGAGGCAGGGGGAATCTCTGTGAGTTCAAGGCTAGCCTGGTCTACATAGGGAGTCCCAGGCTACTTCTTCTACTTGGTCTCTTTTGCTCATCTCAGCATTAAACCAGCTTTGCATTGCCATATACAAGCTTCATTATTGATGTGTTAAATATGACATTCTTTGAGAGTCTAAAATCAGAAACTGTGATAAGTTAAAAACCAGAAACAAGGGGTTGGGGATCTAGCTCAGTGGTAGAACACTTGCCTAGCAAGCACAAGGCCCTGGGTTCGGTCCTCAGCTCTGGAAAAAAAAAACAAACCCAGAAACAAGAGCATATTAATATACACCAATATACCCTGGTCTTTTTTCTGGTCACTAACAATACTTCCTGCCCAAGTTGTTACAGTCAACTACTGAAGTAGATGATCCATTTAATAACTTCTAACTCTGGGTCAGACTTTTTGACCCTACCGATGGTGCTTCCATTGGCTTCTCCATTGCTCCGAGTTCCCTTGCCTTGTTTTGGAGGATCCTTGCTGGAACTGCTCCTATAAAGAAAAGAACACCTTTCCCTTGCCTCCTCACACTTCCAGTATTCTAATGTCCCCCCCCCCCACCACCACCACCGCACCTGCCTCCCTCTGCAAATAGTCCCTCCTCATCATTTAGAGTTCCATTAGATCCAAAGGAAATGAACTGCCTCAAATCTCTTCCTTAACATTTCTATCCTTATCACTTATTTTCTTGGTAGTTCCATCAGTCTCAGATGGTAATCTCTGTTCTTTTCCAAAGCCAGAGAGACAGTGATGGAGGATACTGATGGATACAGAGAACTCTCTAGATCTTGAAACTCAGTCCTAAATGGAGCCCATATCTCTTTTCAACAGCAGAGACACTTCTTTAGGCCGTGACTGTCACTTCCCTCCTGTGTCTGTTAGTGGGTTATAAGCCAACCCCTACCCCTGCCCTTGCCTCCTACCTGCCCTACCAATACTTTTAGCTTCTTAAATTGCTGCAAGTATTTATCATCTGAGTTGTTGGAATCTGTTAAATAAAAATTGTAGGAGGCACTGTTTTAAACTAAGCTACTATACTACTCTAGGCTTGGGGGGGGGCAGTCACCAATGCTATAGTTGTACACCACCAAGCTGAAACTAAATTGTTTATCTGACCTTCAGAAATCAGGATTAGATAGCTGGGCAGTGGTGGTGCACGCCTTTAATCCCAGAACTCTCGAGGCAGAAGCAGGCAGCTCTCCTGAGTTTGAGACCAGCCTGGTCTACAGAGAGTTCCAGGACAGCTAGGCCTACACAGAGAAACCCTATGTCAAAAAACAAAAAAGGAAGAAATCAAGGTTAGAGCCAGATGTGGTAGCAAAGCCTGGTGTACCTGAGGCTGCATGATCTGAGTTCTGGGCTAGCCTGAGACCCAGTCTCTGAACAAACCAGAGTTAGAGAGGCAACATGCTAATTTCTATTGACATAACAACGAAGTTCCTTTTGTCTTAATCAGAACACACAAAGGTAACCTGATATTAGGGAGTTGTTAAAATCTATTGTTTTGTAACCCTAGGGATCAAACCCAGGGCTTCTACATGCTGCTCAAGTGATCTTTTAAGTTATCTATTCTGCCCATACCCTACAAAGAAAGTAACTTTGAAATGATCAGTCTGCACTTTACTTTTTATTTCTGCTTTCTGCAATCTTTTCCATTTGTAAAACTGAAACTCTTTTGTTTAGTTCATCAGAACTCTCATTTTGTTTTATGGAATGAGGTGTTTTCTGACCTAAAAACTTAAAGCCAATTAAACTCTTCAGGATGAATTATTTTATTGTACATTTGTCCTTTGCCAGATCTGTTTTGCAAATGATCAAAGTCTCACATCCAGTACCCTAGCTTACACCCCAGCAAACAGAAGGTCTGGCCCATTAACCTCATTTAATCATGTGTGCTCTTCCCTTGCTTTCTATCAAAGTCACATTCTTTTTTGCCCTCCCTCTTGCTGCCTGAAACATGGATGGAGTGGGCATTAGGGATAAGAGCTGGAAAGAGTATTGATTCTGAGAACTGGGTGTAGCTGCTGTAAGCTTGGACTGCTTTTCAAATTTTGTTTTATTTTAACTTAAGTTAATGAGAGTAGACAAGTTCTTTTAGAGGTTGTCTCTGTCCCTTCAGACAGCTATAACAAAAATACTGTGCTGGGGTTTGTAAATGAAAGGTGTGGCATTTGTCTAGCATCTACAGAGTCCAGTGTTTAAATCTCTAGAGTCACAAAAGTGGGGTGGGGGACCCACATACTGGTGGCTTAAACAGCAACCACAGTTTATGTATTTATTTCTCACAGTTCTGCAGGTGGGAGAGCCCAAGGTCAAGGAGCTGGTGGATCTGTGTCAGGTGAGGGCCTGTGACTTGGCTTACAGGCAGTCACCTAGCTGTATTTCCACCAGGTCTAGATATCTCAGCTCTTCTTAGGTCACTAATTCCATCCACAAGGGCTCTCAATTACAAAAGGCCCCACCTCCCAATACCACCGAATTGAGGAGACAAGATCATCCAGTCTGTAGAGGGGCAAACAAATTTATTTAACTAATAATCCCAAGTTAGTAATACATAAAAATATTAACCTATTTTGAGTTATAGACCTGCCACTTTATTAAAAGCTACCACAAAGGTGACATAAAATTCAGCCACATCTTTTTAGACTGCACAGATCTATGCAGTACTCAAAATCATGGACCAAAACATTCATTCTATAAGCCTTTATAATTGTGGCAAACTGTGTCCTTCCTGTTTACCATCCTTTGCATATGCATAATTGGATATACATATGATTAAAATCAGATTCATTATAGAAAGGGACATATGCAGTAAGAAAGTAAATGTATATCTTAATCTATCAATCAAAATAGAGAACCATCCAAACCACATGCCTTTGTAGCCAGCCTTCCCTTCCTTTAGACCCCATAAAAAGATACCCCAAGCTATAACCTGAAGGTACTCTCATTTTTGTGGCCTGCTGTTAACCTTGATAGTGTATCCCTCTTTAATCTGTACTGTCACTTTGTTTCCAATAAAATTATCTCAGTAACTTTTTCAAATCTGTCTGAGTCATTGTTTTCAGTTCTTTGGATAAGAGGCAAAGAGCATGAAACACCCATCCTAGATCCCCACACAGTCAGTGTTAAATGCTTAGGTAACACCCCTAGTCTAATTATATGCTGCCTAAATACGACTGCTGTTTCTTACTATTTTTATAACTCTTGATGAATGAAGCAGTCAGGGTTCCTATTTTCTCAGTACTGTCCACACTACAGAATGTTAAGTTCCTCTTATAGTCTGTCAGGCACATGACTGATAGGTCTCTTTTGTGGTTCAACTTAAAAGGAATTCTGTCAATAGTCTGATATAATTTTTTATCATGGAGTTGAAAAACAGTACATTCAGTTTCTTTCAAAACCCATCTGTACATGAAAAGTCAATAGCAAAGGTCTGCTGACCCTAAATAAGAAGTCTAGGGCCATGCGAGGTAGGGCCATGGCAGGGAATGCCTGTAGTCCCAGCATTTAGGAGGTAGAGGCAGAAGGATCAGACGTTTAGGACCAGCCTGGACTATGTGAGTCTGTTTCAAAACAAAAACTCCCAAGATAGTGACCATAGCTCAGTGGTTGAGCAACTTCTTACATATTCAATTCCCAGAAAAGAAAATTCTATCAATGAGATTACATTGATGCCGTATTACCATGAAGAAAATGCACTTTGAACAGAGAATGAATTTTTCTGACCCCACCAAGCAAAGCACAAGACTGATCTATATGAGCTGGTTGATATATCATGATATCCAAAACTGGTTTTGCAAGTGGGGTCTAGATAGGATTATAAACATTTTAAGATCTAAATTTTGTGAAATATGCATTTCTATATGTATAGATGTCAGAAATATGTATCTCCTTAACTTTGCCAATTAGAAAACTTGTAAATATTACCATGGGCGTTTTTAAGTTTAGTGTCCTTGGTTTTCATGGAGGATAGATTAAAATAAAATAAAAGATCATGAAGCTGATGTAGCTTATTAGAAGAGCACTGGCCTAGCATAGTACACACACACACACGCACATACACACACACACACACACACACACACACACACACACACACCATGAAGAGTCAACTGATAAGTTGTAAATAGCTGAAGTCCAACTTGAAGTAGCTAATGCATAAAAACAATATTTAAAAAATTATTTTAAATATTTATTTATGTTTTGAGTGTTTTGCCTGCATGCCTGGTACTGGTGGAAATCAGAAGAGGGCATCAGATCCCCTGGAACTGGCATTATAGATGGTTGTGAGCCACCATGTGGGTGCTGGGAATTGAACCTGAGTCCTTTGCAAGAGCAACAAGTGTTCTCAATCGCTGAGCTAACTCTCCAGCCCTAAATTATTATTATGTTTTAAAGTAGATATAGCTCACCTATGCATCCCAAGCTAAACTTGAACTCATGAGCCTCCTGCCTCAGCCTCAGTGCTGGGATTACAGGTGTGTACCCCTGGCAAGAGGAAATGCATTGATCCATATCAGCGAAGAATGGGATGGGTGGTTTGATCTGGATTTAGGGAATTTAGAAACAACCAAGACCGGCTGACTCTATCCCAATGTATCTTTTTCTTTACCAACAGACCCTTACACTTCTCTGCCATGCTTGCAGGAGCTCCATGTCTGCCTCTTTATGGCTTTCTTACCAGAAATGAACATCTTTCTCCTTCATGCTCCATTTAGAGATGCCTCAGAAAAGAATTCTTTCTGCTTGATCTGATGGATCAGAGACCAATTACCACAGCCACAGGTGAGGGGGGAGTATCCATGATTGACAGCCACCATTTTTCTCCATACTGTAACATTAGAGTTGGGAATGCCATTAGTCATAATGAAGGTGGTTCTGCTCTGGACACACAGAGCTATGTGTCCTTACTGGCAGCTTTGCTGGAAAATGCATGCTAGCATCTGTGAAAGATCCTAAGTGAATAATATGCCTGTTTTAGCTAGGGTTTCTATTGCTAAGAAGAGACACCATGAGCATGGCACCTCTTATAAGGAAAACATTTAATTGGGGCTGGCTTACAGTTCAGAGGTTTAACCCTTTGTCATCATGATGGGAAGCATGGTGGCACACAGGAATACATGGTACTGGAGAGGTAGCTGAATCCAAAGGCAGCAGGAAGAGACAGTGAGCTGCTAGGCTTGGCTTGAGCTTCTGAAACCTCAAAGCCTGCTGTTAGTGACATACTTCTTCCAATAAAGCTACATTGGCCAGTAGCCAGGCAGGAAGTATAGGTGGGATAAGCAAACAAGGAGAATTGTGGGAAGGCAGAAAGGCTGAGTGAGGAAACATCAGCCTGCCGTTCAGGGAGCAGCATGTAATGGCACACAGGTAAAGCCACGGAACACGTGGCAACATATAGATGAACAGAAATGTGTTAATTTTAAGATATAAGAGCTAGGACTGGAGAGATGGCTCAGCGGTTAAGAGCACTGGCTGTTCTTCCAGAGGTCCTGAGTTTAATTCCCAGCAACCACATGGTGGCTCCCAACCATCTGTAGTGAGATCTGGTGCCCTCTTCTGGCATGCAGGCAGGACACTGTATACATAATAAATAAATCTTTTTTAAAAAAGAAGATATAAGAGCTAGCTAGCAAAAGGCCTGCCATAGGCCATACAGTTTGCAAGTAATACAAGCCTCTGTGTGTTTAATTGGGTTCGAGCGGCTGCAGGACTGGGTGAGACACAGGAAAACTTCCAGCTACAGATGATTGTTTCTCAAACTATAAGTAGCATGTTCCTTCCCTCAGCACCAAGCCCACTGTGTCCCCCTGTGCTCCCGGGAACCTCACGTCAGCTAATGTGGACCAAGCTAGAGGGCTAACTCCTCTGGAGCAGTTCTGTCCCACTAGTGCAGCTGACTCAGTGAGGACTCTGAAAGACTTGGAGCGGGGATGGACCTCTCCTGGATGGGTCATCTGATGTGAAGATGAACATGCCCCGGGCAGTCAACAGTGGCTTTGGGTTATGGGAAATCACAGTCCCGTATGCTGGCAGGCAGCTCTTTCTTCCCCCACTCCCCACCTCTGTCTTTCTCTTTCTCCCCTCTCTCCCTCCCTCTCTAACTGCCCCCCTTCTGTTTTCTAACATTTGTTTAGAGTAGTACTCAGTCATTGTGCTTATTTCCTAGATCTTGGGGAGAAACACTAGGCTTTTCTTTTTCAATTCTCTCTCTCTCTCTCTCTCTCTCTCTCTCTCTCTCTCTCTCTCTCTCTCTCATGTGTGTGTGTGTGTGTCTTGAATGTAAAGCAGACATGACTGTAGTATGTAACCGTCTACAATGCATGAACAAGTTGGAAAGGATGGTTGTCTAATAATGGCTGGGACATCTTAGATAAAACTCAGTGTGGTGGCTACGGAGACAAGATGATTGCAGAGGGTTCTTAATAATCCTGAACCAACTGTGAGATCCTGTCTAAAAACAAAAACCCAGACCTTAGCTGGCTGTGGTGTTGCCCACTTTTAATCCCAGCACTCAGGTGGTAGAGATAGGTAGATCGCTTTGAATCCAAGGCCGGTCTGGTTTAGAAAGAGAGTTCCAGACAGCCAGGCTTACGTAGTAAGGCCCTATCTCATATCATAAACAATCCACTAAAAATGTAGCTTTTTGGGTGCTGAGCAAGCTAGGGAAATCACGGCAGTTAGCAGCATTCCTTATTAGTTTTTGCTTCAAGTTTCTAACTTGAATTCCTGCCATGGCACCCCTTGATGATGAGTTTGATCTGTACACCAAAATAAATCCTTTCCTTCCCAAGTTTCCTTTGGTCATGGGTGTTTGTGACAGCAGTAGGAAATCAAATGAATACAGAAATTGGTACCAGAGAGTAGGCATCGCTGTGATGGATGTGGCCATATGGTTTTATTCCTTGGATAGTTTTATGAGAAGGTGGCATCTGGGACTCACCAAATGCTCTGAGTTCTAATGGTCTTGGACAGCTCTATTTCCTTGGCTCTGCAATCTGCAGCCACATAGCTTAGCCTGGTTCAAATGTGATTTTTTTTTTTTTTTCATTTGAGACATGGTCTCACTGTACAGACCAGGCTGACCTCAGACTGGCAGATCTGCATGGTCTCTTCAGTTATTCTTTACTAGAAAGTAGTAGCAAAAAGGGTGGCCAGGCATGGCGACTGTTTTCTTAAGCTCCGAGACAGCTGGTGGCCCTGGTGGTAACAGGTGCTGTGCCAACACCCAGCTTCCCTTCCCAGCAGAGCCACAGATTCTCTGTGTGACACTTCAGGTTTTCCAGGAAGCAGATGCCAAGCTACCATCAGACAAGCCGGAGATAATGAAGGAAACACAGTGAGGCATGAACACCAGTGAGCTGCAGTCAGCTGGAGAGGGACATCGGTTCTCCTGTGTAGCTGAAGCTTGGAAGGAGACAGGCAAAGAAGGAGGCGTGGGCAGAAAGAACCTAGGACTGCAGACACCCCCAAGGAAAACAGGTCGCAGAATCCCATCCCAAGCAGAAAGGGCCAGGGATGTAGTACCCTTAGCCCTCAGGCATCCTGCCTGGCTGCTACAAGAAGTCTATATGTTCTATTCTGGGCCAAGTTGTGGATGCCCAGAAAGCTGTCCTCACCAAGCCTCTTTTGAACCGTGATGTGAATGCAGAGACCCTCTCTGTTTCTTTTATGGGTCATCTTCCTGATGTCCCTTCCCCCATGTCATTGTGCATTACTATCCCTGTCCTCTCAGAAGCCTAAGCTTTGGATGATGTATGACCATTGTTCCTGAGCTCCCACGTGAGAATATACTTCTCACTTATCCTTTGCACGCCTTCCTAGAAAAACATCTGCTTGGCCTTCCTGACTTTCCTTCTTGATTGAGTCACCTTAGTGGATTAAAAAAAAATTTATTTTTATTTATGTGTCTGTGTGTGAGTGTGCACTTGTATGCCAAAACCAAAAGACAGCATCTGACCCCCTATAGCCAGAGTTCTAGGCTGTTGTGAGCAAGTGCTCTCAACTGCTGAGCGTCTCTCCACTCCAATACAGCTTAGCGTTTTAAATATTAAAGATTATGCCTAGGTTTGTTAGAGAGATGTGCTGGGACAGATTCCGAGTGACCAGATCCTTTACATAATACAGGCCACTCATATCAGGGGAAGCTGGAATATGGTAGAGATCCACCAGCAACCTGCAGGCAAAAGACAATCTTTATATTTATAGATGTTAGAAGGAAAGGGTCTCGGAGCTCAAGGGAAGGAGTTTCTGAGCTTAGGAGACTAGTGAAGGCGTGAAATTACTTAGATAGGATATATAGGATATAAGGCATAATTTAGGAAACTAATCCTAATGTCCCAGCCTACCTTGGGGTTGCTACAGGTTAGGAGCTAAGCAATTTGGGGAAGTCGCTAGTAGAAGATAAGGTGTGGGTGAGCTCCTCTACAGTGTCAGCTGCTTTGATCTAACACTTAGAATTCAGATGTTGGGGTTTTATATATTATAGTACTTCCCTCACCACTGAAACCATCTAACGTATTCATGGCCCCTGACTTTCCAGATGTTCAAAGCTGTGTGTTCTAGAAATGTTCAACTGTGTCAAATGACATTTCATATCATGTACAACATCCATGTATATGTCCATCAGTCTATCTGTCATGGCTTACACTTATCTTTTTTTTTTTTTTTTCTTCGAGACAGGGTTTCTCTGTGTAGCTTTGCGCCTTTCCTGGATCTCGCTCTGTAGACCAGGCTGGCCTCGAACTCACAAAGATCCACCTACCTCTGCCTCCCAAGTGCTGGGATTAAAGGCGTGCGTCACCACCACCCGGCACACTTATCTATCTTTATCTGTGACTCTTTGTTTCTATTTCTTTAAAAGCCTACTAGTGTCTTAATGTCTCACTCTTCTCTTTAGTGTGTGAACCTAGACTCCTATGTCAGAGGACATTTTTTTTTCATGTCTGTAACTCTCACAAATATGTCACAGGAATTTTTTTTTTTTTTATGAGATAAGGTTTCATGTAGCCCAGACTAGTCTTGAACTCGTGACCCTCCTTTCCCTATCTCTCAATTGCTGGGATTATAGGCATGTGCTACCATGCCTGGCTTATACTGGAAGAATTTTAAAAACCTCATGTTAGCTTTAAAGATGTGAGCTGTCTACTCTCTATAGGTGACAGTATAAATTTGGAAGGTACTAGCTAAAATTAACACCCCTTCCTCTCCCCTACCCCTTTTCTTTTTGGAGACAAAGTTGGCCTGGAAATTGCTATGTAACTCAGGCTGGCCTTGAACTCCCTTTTGTCTCTGCCTTCCCAGTGCTAGGATTATAGGTATATGCACCACACCTGGTAATTACATCTTAAAATAGATAAGACAGTCTGGGCCTCATGTCACAGGCCTATAATCTCAGCTACTTGGGAGGCCAAGGACTGAGGATTCAAAGGCCTGCCAGGGCCACTTAGCAAGACTCTGACTCAAAAAAAAAAAATTTACAAAGGTCTGGAGATAAAACACAGTGGAAGAGTGTTTGCCTAGCATGCTCGAGGTCCTGGGTTCATTCAGTTCAGTCCCTAGAATGTAAAATAAATAATTAAATTAAAGGGCCAAAAGTTTAGGCTAGCCACTTACTCTTCTAGTAAACACCAGAATAGATTTGTACAAATGATTAGTTGTTTCCAGCAGTATTCCAACAAAACTAACAATGTCAATGGAAAAAATTATGACACTATAAGAAATGTTAAATTATGGTACAGCCATTCTGTGTAGCCTTTGATGGAAGTGGGCTATTTAAGTCAGGCATGGTGGTGTGTGTGTGTACCTGTCATCCCAGGACTTGGCAGGTGAAAGCAAGAGAATAAGAAGGTTAAAATTGTCCTCGGTTATAGAAGAGAAGAGGCCCTCCTGGACTGCATGGGATACTGTCTTGAAAACAAACAAGCAAACAAACAAAAAACAGAAAGAAAGGGGAAGGGGAGAAAGAGAATATTGCTATAGAAAAATACCCCAAATAGCCAAATATGATGTCACACTTCTGTCATCCTGAAAGGACCAGGCAGACGCCATAACAGGCTGTCAGTCTTTTCTCAGAGATCAGGCTTCAATTTCAGTTTCCTGAGACTTGAGCAAGCAGTTTCTGGGAGGGCCATGAACAAAAGACATAGTCCTCACAGTAGCTCCCTTTATACACGTACTCTGACTGCTCAAGGTTCAGCCAGTTGTTTACTGTCTGGGACCCCTCACCAACTTAGAGCTACATGCATGGGTCAATGTGAAAGCCTGGGCCATTGAGCCAGCCCCCACAGTCAGTACATGCTAGGTCAGCCAGCCTCCATGGCAGCTCAAGGACAAAGCCTGGGACTTGTCCAGGCCTGACCAAAAATCGGTAACTGTAACCCCCAACTGACCCTAGCCAATTAAAAGTTACAAACATGATTGCCACTTGCATAAACCAATCCTGAATCTGTTCCTATGTAGTCTGTAGACCCCCAAGCCCCTTTGTTTTAAAAACCCTGCCCCATTTCTACTTGGGGTCTCTCCTGCTCTGCTGCTTCGTCAGACAGACTGAGAGTCCCAAGTTAACTCACAATATAAAGACTCTTTGCTTTTGCATCGGATTTGGTCTCTTGGTGGTCTTTGGGGGACTCTGGGTACAACAATCCCACTACTTAGGAGGTCAAAAGGAGGTAGGAGAATCAAGTATTAAGACCGGTCTGGAAGAATATTAGTCCAACTTGAGCTACATGATGAGACCCTGTCTCAGAAAAGATCCCAAAATATATTGGATAAGAAAATTAAGTTGTAGAAAATATTTGATATAATTCCACTTTTTTGTTGTTTAAAATCTATAATGTGAAGAAAGTTGGGCAATGGTGGTGCACACCTTTAATCCCAGCACTCAGGAGGCAGAGGCAAATAGGAGTTTGAGGCCAGCCTGGTCTACAGAGTGAGTTCCAGGACAGCCAGAGCTACACAGAGAAACCCTGTCTGGAATAAAACAAAAAACCCACGATAGTGTGTATATAAAGGTGAACATACTTTAGGTTATGGAAAGGCTTAGTATTATATGCCAACACTAATAGTACAAAGGCAATAATATGTGTGTGTATAGTTTCCTGAAGACTTTTTTAAAAGGTTAAAAAGTGTATTACATTATTTTATATGAGTGGGTGTCATCCCTGCCTGTATGTCTGTGCACTGTATGAGTGACTGGTGCCCATAGAGGCCAGGAGGGGATATGACCACCTGAAACTGGAGGTACAGATGGTTGTGTGCTGGCAATCAGACCTAGGTCCTCTGGAAGGGCAGCTGGTGCTCTTAACTGCTGAGCAATGTCTCCAGCCCCTCCCCATGACTTTTGAAAATCATGGATTTCATTGGATGCTTGCATTCGCTCATGTAATATGTGATTCTTTTTCATTCTGTCAATACAGTGGTCACAATGATTGATTTTTGAGTACTGAACTCAATTTTCATCCCTGCAAGGAATAAACCTTACTTGGTCATGTGTACATAATCACTTTCATGGAGGTCAGAGGACAACTCTCAAGTGTTGGTATTCTCCTTCTACCATGTAGTTCCTAGGGATCAAACTCACAAGAGATCAGGCTTGGCAGTAAGCACATTACCCACTGAGCCATCTTGTTGGCCCTACAATTATTTTTACAGATTGATTATTTTTGCTAATTTGTGTGTGTGTGTGTGTGTGTGTGTGTGTGTGTGTGTGTGTGTGCCTATGCAAGACCAGATGTTCTCTATCATTTCCCCCTATTCCATTGAGGCAAAGTTTCTCCCTGAACTTGGGTTTAATGTTTTCTCAGATATGCTAGAAGCCAGCAGTCACCAGTGATCCTCTTGTCTCTGTCCCCTGCAATGCTGGGGTTATGAGCATGCTTGGAATCCAGCTCTGGTCCTCAGCATTGTGCAGCAAGTGCTCTTTAACCACTGAGTCACCTCTCCAGCCTCTGTTTTTGCTTTTTTTTTTTTTTCTTTTTTTGACACAGGGTTTCTCTGTGTAGCTTTGGAGCCTGTCCTGGAACTCGCTTTGTAGACCAGGCTGGCCTCAAACTCACAGAGATCCACATGGCTCTACCTCCCAAGTGCTGGGATTAAAGGCATGAGCCACCATTACCCAGTGTGTTTTTGCTAATATTGTGATGATGATTTTTGCATACAGAACAACATTGCTCTATCGTTTTCTGTTTTGTACTGTCTTCATTTGGCTTTGTTTTTTAGGTATAGTAGCTTCCTCATATGATTTGGGAAGTGATTCCTCATCTGTTTTCTGGGAAGTGTTGAGTAGAACATTGAGTAAGCATTTCACAGAACTCTCCACTGAAACCATCTGGGCCTGGGAGTTATAACACGTTCCTTTGAAGTCATGGGGCTAATCAAAGTACGTGGTTCATATTGAGTGTGATGTAGTTTTTTTTGTTTGTTTGTTTGGTTGTTGGGGTCCAGCCTTGACCTGTTGCACAGTCCTTGAAGTGGGGGAGTGAAGAATTGAGAAATGCTAGATAGGAAAAAATATAGATGTAGATGAAGAAAAAGATAGAGATGCAGGATAGCTTTGGGAGGGCCCTGGGTCAATATCCAGTCGCCTTGAGTTTATTCCTAATGGACATTTTATACACTAGCAAGAGGAGAGGCAAAAGACCTCCCCATTTCAAGATCAAAGTACAAAGTACAAACAAGTTTAGACCCTTTCTTAATTCCCAAAACACCTGGTGCCCACACCTTGCAGCAAAGCATCTTGTAATTAGTCCTTGAAGTATAAGACACCTGGTAACCACAGCTTTGGCCAAAATATCCTATTATGCAGCCTGACAGGGCAAAGCAAACTCTGACTCTGTGACCTTAAGTCAAAATAGTAACAAATCACAAGTTGGAACTTTTGTGGGCTCCCACATTTGGTGAAAAAATTAGCCCTTTTGATACAGATGATCAATTTTATGTCTATAGAGTTATTACATTTGTTGGTTATGTTTTTGATACATGTACGGTCTGTGGTGAGCTCCTATTTCACTGTTTATATCGTCTTTCATTTCACTTTACCAGTCTTGCTGTACATTTCTCAGTTTTTCTGATCTTTGCAGAACCAGCTCTCTTTCACTGATATTTTTGTTTTCATCCTTGTTGCTTCTCCTTCTTATTTTGGCAGACTGTTACTGTCTTCCTCTTCAAGGCTCTTAGGGTGAGAGCTACATCATTAGCTTCTCTTTTCTCTTTTCTAATGTGAGCGCTTAGTGCTGGGAATTTTCCTTTCAGCCCTGCTGTGTGGCATTCCGCATGTTTAGATAGGTTGTGTTTTCACTCACACTCTGCTCAGTGGACTTTAAATCTTCTCAGGAGACCTTCTCTTGGCCCATGAAATATTAAAAGTGTGCTGCTCTCTTGTTTCTGAGTGTGGAAGATAGGAAGTCTTCCATTGGTTTCTAGTTTGATTCCATTGTGGGTAGAAAATACAGTGTGTAACTTCAACTTTCTCTGTCTTTAAAGTTACATTTATTAATTCACTTTCTGTGTGTGTGTGTTTGTGTGTGTGTGTAGTATACACGTGTGCTGTGTAGGTACTTTCAGAAGCCAGAGGCATCAGACTCTCTGGAGCTGGAGCCGTAACAGTGAATTGTGAGCAGCCTCATGTAGGTGCTGGTAGTGGAATGTAGGTCCTCTTCAGAGCAGTCCATGCTGTTATCCACTGAGCAATCTCTTTAGCCCCTCATTTTGTCTTTACTATTTTTGAGACAGGGGTGTTTAAGTCTCCAGCTTTAATTATGGGTTTGTCTATTTCTCTTTTCAACTCTATCAGGTTTCTTTTTGTACACTTTCATGTAGAATTGCTATGTCTGCTTGACTGATCTTATTCATTTATTGCTATGTAATGTTCTTCATTGTCCCTGGTAATTTTTATTTGACTTGAAGTCTATTGAAAGTCAGACCTAGACTCTTGTGCATTTTCTACCACACTATGCCATCCGTACACCGTTCCTTTCCATGTTCTGTACAAAATGACACTACCACACGTGATTCCAGTCTTTTGAAAGAATCTGGAAGGAAACCCTTGAAGATATTCCCTTTAGTTACTCCTAGACTATACACTTACAGGTGATTTTGTTTTCTTCTCTCTTTTCTCATAGGTTCTGATTTCTTTTTTGTACAAGAATGCATACTACATAAATAAATAGGAAAGAGCCTTTTAGGAAAGAAAACAGACAGACGAAAAAATTGTTGAAAGTGAGGCCAGCTGTCAGTGGGCACAGTGTGAAAGGAAAACAACAGTCTGAGAATAGACACGACTTATATATTCTGCCCTCATTGGTGGAAATGACTCTGTTTATACACTGGATGAGCTTCTGAAATGCCGAAGCTTATTCTAAATAGGCAAAGGAAAGTACTTATAGAAATAACATTGTAGTAATTTTCTCTGAAAAGTAGTAGCCATACATTTATTTGCATTTTGTAGTTTACAGAGCATTGAATGCAGGTTGCGTATCCCTCATCCTAAATTCTTGGAACCTGAAGGGTTTTAGATACCAGATTAAAAAAAAATGTTTGCTTACACATAAAACCCTGTCTTGGGGATAGGAGCAAAATATAAACATGAAGTTCAGTTCTTCTTTATATACAGCTGTCCATGTAAACAGAAGCTAATTTTTGTGCATCTTTTATGTGGTTATTTTAATTCAGTATTTGTGGTGCTGGAGATTGAACCCATAGCCCCTACTAGGGCACCCAGACTTTCATGGAAGCCTGTCACATGAGGTCAAGTATGCAGTTTTCCCCTTGTATTGTCTGTTGATACTCAAGGAGTTTTGAATTTTGGAGCATTTTGGATTTCAGTGGTTTGAATTAGAGGTGTGTGTGTATGTATGTGTGTGTGTATGTATGTGTGTGTGTATGTATGTATGTGTGTATGTGTGTATGTATGTGTGTATGTATGTATGTATGTATGTATACTTAGTCTCTAATCTTTCCAATATGAATGTGAGTGTGTGCGTGTTGTTGTTGTTTTTAAATCTTGGGCATAGAACCTAGGACCTTTTGCACACTAAATAGGCTCTCTACATAGAGCTATATAGCTCCTCCACTCTGCTTTCTCATTTAAAAAAATATTTGATTATATATATATATTTGTGTGTGTGTGTGTGTGTGTGTGTGTGTGTGTGTGTGTGTGCATGTAGGTACCCAAAGAGGTCAGAAAAAGGCATCAGATCCCCTGGAGCTAGAGTTATAAGTGGTTCTGAGCCACCAGTCATGGGAACTGAGTCATGGGAACTGAACTCAGGTTCTCTCCAAGAGCAGCAAGTACTCTTAACCAATCTGCTCTCTGTCAGCCCCTGTTTTCTTCTTTTTATGTTCTCCAAATCAACCTGGAATTTAGAGTTTCTAATGCTTTGATCACTACAGAGGGAAGGAAAGGCCATCCAGCACTTACATTCCTGCCCTGTGATGGTCAACCTGGTTTTCTCTCCACTCCATGACCTTTGAATGTGATTAGCTTACAAATGGCAGTTTCCAGTCTACCCGGATGAAGCCATTTCTACAGCATTTCTTCCACCGATTTCTGTCTGAAGCTGTCCAGTGGCTACCCTGTGCTGTCTTCTTGCTTGACTGGGCCCTGGAAGTGAGCAGACAGGGAAGACCCTCATTCCTTAGCATGCACAGTCTGCAGGGCAGGGCTTGTGGGGGGCGGGGATGCTAAAGCAATGCAGCTTCTGACGGCTGCGGGGTCTGTTGAGGAAGGGAAGGGAGAGAGAAGCTCATTAGTGCCTTGGCACTGATGGAAGAGGCCTTCATGAGGAGGTGGAATTGTTGCAGGCTGCAGAAGAAGAGACCAGGGAGTGGGGATGAAAGCTCAGAGATTTCCTGGAAGAGGGAACCACAAGAGAAGTGTGCCAATGCTGGATGTGGTTAGCACTGCTACATGGGAGGCCGAGTCAAGGAAGGTCACTGTTAGTTCCAGTCCAACCTGGGCTACAAAAAGAACAAAAGGAAAAGCAAGCAAGCAAGCCAGCTAGCCAGCCTGCAAGCCTGCAAGCCAGCAAGCCAGCAAGCAAGGAAATGTCCTAAGGCTGTCGTTTGTCTGAGAAGCCAAAGTGAAGATCTCCGTGACCTGAGTGACCTCTTGCAGGTCCATCACCCACTAGTCTTAGGCCCTGCTTATTTTTCAGTCATCCACAGAACAGACAAAGGGCCCCAGGGCCTTCCCCAAAGGTCTTTCTTTGTGTGACTTGAGCCAGTCTGCTCCAGCGGGTTCTACAGCGGCCCTCAGCACTGACTCTGCCTTAATTTCAGATGATGGAGTCCTACATCACCCCCAGCCTCAGTTTCCCAACCCCAAAGTGCACATTCCACCATTGTCCTTTTCTCCCACTGAATTCAGGTTTTACTTCCCCAAATATGAATCTTTGAACGCTAGAATGGAGTCTCTGTTTTATATCTGACTTCTCCAAGTGCTCAGCCCATCCACCCGCCTCTGGAAGTGTTGGGCTGTTTCTGTAAAGACACACGAGCGAGACCAGCAGGTACAGAGTACTGTCTTGAGAAGTACACAGGGTTGCACTAAAGCTGGAGTTGTTGACCCAACTATAAGAACTGGCAACATAGTTATAAAAAGAAAAAGGAGGCCTGTGTGGGCACTGCAGCTGGCGGGCTGCTAGCTCCCAGCCTCCCCCGCCATCTGGGGTGGGAGCAAAGCTATTTTCCTAGTTGTCTTCCGCACTCAGGGATGCTTTGATAGGAAAAGTTACGCTATCAACCCAACGGGCCTCTTAGTCCGCCAGTATTTGAGGAGGGAGTGTTACCACCTGAGCAGCCCGTTTTGTACCCACGCCATCTTTGAAAAGCTTACGAAAGGAAGGAATGTGGAGAAGGCAAAATCTTGCTCAACTCCACACTCGGAGATAAAGCAAGCTTTCCAGATTTCAGTCTGTTGCCTCAGGCTCCTTGTGATGGTCATTCATTATTGGCTTGCCTGGAGCTAGAATCCCTGGGAGGCAGGTGAGGTGCATCTCTGGATGTGTCTGTGAGTTTCCAGAGAGGCTAGTTTGACTAGGAAGAACCACTCTGAATGTGGGTAGCTCCTCTCCAGAAGTGGGAAAGCAGAAGGCCAGTAGAACTCCAGCACGCCAGATTCTGTTTCCTGGACCCTCTTGCTATGAACTGAGCTGCATCCACCACCTGGTTCTCTTTGCTGGGCCGAACCAAATCTCCTGAAACTCTGAGTGAAATAACTCATCTCCCTCCCTCTTAAGTTGTTTCTGCCGGGTATTTCGGAAGCAGCAAGGATAAAAGTGACTACTCCATCTCCCCCCCCCCCACACACACACCTCCACACCCCCCGTGCCATTCTCTTTCACCATTCCCACTGCCCTCAGAAGGAAGCGCACAGTCCTCACAAAGACCTTCCAGGCCAGGCAGGCTCTAGCATCCTCCCAGGCCACTCTCCCTTTTTGCTGCTGTGGCTCAGTCTTCTGCTCTTGCCTCAGTCCCTGGCCTTGGCTCTCCTCAGCTAGTTTTTTTTTCCCCCCTTTATTTACCCCTTTCTTTCCCAAGTGGACTCATTTCCTTCCTCAACTCTCCTGTCCGAGTTACAGCAGCCTCACAGAGACCCCAGCACCCTCTTGTAATTCTGCTTTACTGCCTGGCTTCTCTGATGACTGGAAGCCCTCTGAGGGCAGGGGTTTGTTTGTCACCCACTAGCACAGTGACACAGGGGCCGTAGTCTCGGGTGCATGCATAGACAAGAGGCCTTTGACTCTCTTCAACAGTGCCTAGATTTTAAGGTGAAACTTGAAGTCTCTTTTCTTTCATATTAATGGGTGTGTGTGTGTGTGTGTGTGCGCGTGTGTGTGTGTGTGTGTGTGTTCACATTTGGGTGTCTGGGTGTATACAGATGTGTGTGCACACGTGTAAGTCAGAGGTCAATCTCAGGTGTTCCTCCAGGAACCACTCACATTATTATTATTTTTCCTAAATGTGATAACAATTCTTTAACACACTAGCTGATCATCAGAACTGACTGAGAAAAGTGCACATCCTTTTCTTTTTCTTTTTCTTTTTTTTAAATCAAAGTTGGAGTCCAAGTAGTATCTGTGTTGAGAGAGTACAAGGATCTCACTCTGCCACCATCTTATTTTTAGAGACAAGGTCTCTCATTGAGATGCGGGCCTTGATATTTTAGGCTAGTCTGGTTGGCCAGTGAGTCCCAGGGATCCCCTATCTCTGCCTCCTCAGTGCTAGGATGACAACATGTCCCACCATGCCCTGTTTTTTGACATGATGCTACGGACTTGAACTCAGATCATCAAGCCTACATGGCAGACACTGTATGTACTGAGCTATCTCCCCAGTCCCGTTTTTTTCCTTTGATTCTAGCAGTGGTGAAAATTTCAGGGCCCATGGCTGGGAAGCGAAGGTGAGAAATCCAGGGGTCTGACAGTGCTTTTCAGCTTTGTCTAGGTCAGGCCTGCTCCAGACTCTGCACGAACCATCTCAGGAAGCCCTCTAACTGCCCCTCATGTCGCCACCCTGCAGCACACCCCAAGGGTGAGGATGAGAGGGTAGGGAGAAAGCAGAAAGTAAAGTGGACAGTAGGAACTTTAAGTGGAAGATGGAGTTTAATCTGTGGCCAGCTGGATGCAAGGGGGAAAAGCCCAGGCTTGATCAGCTGCTGTGATTTATCTGGTACTGGTCAAAGTCAAGGCCCTGCATAGGGAGTGTACTATATGCTGTTTTCTGTAGTTTGCAGAATAGTCTAGTAAGGAAAAAGGAACTTCTAAACAGTTAAGTCACTTGTTCAGGGTCAGAGAACTTGCTAGAGGCAGAGGAGCCACCTTGCAGTCCAGTTGCCCACTAGGAGGCTGGTACATAGCCACATAGTCTGTGTGCGGGTTTGAATGAGAATGGCCCCTGTTGTGGGAGTCTGTGGGAGTCCAGCTCTGACCTGCTTCCAACTATCAAAGGTTCTTGGGTGGAGAAGAGAGTTGTGAGGAAATATTAAGTAGAAAGACAGACCTAGACGAGGAGGAGAAAGACAGAGACACGGGATAGCTTTGGGAGGGCCCCCGGGCCAATACCCAGTTGCCCAGATTTATTCAAAAGGGCTTTTTATAATATGCTAAGATCAAAGCACACCATACAGTCAAGTGTAGACACTTCCAAACACCTGGTAAACACACCTGTGGCCAAATCATTTCCTTATGCAGCCCTGCTGGGTAAAGCAAGCTCAGACTCTCTGACCTTGAGTAAAGTTTCACTAGATAGCCTCCATGGGCTCCCACACCCTGTAGGCTCGCATGTTTGAATACTTGGCCTCACATTGGTAGAACTATTTGGGAAGGATTAGGAGGTGTGGCCTTGTTGGAGGAGGTGTCTCACCAGGGACAGGCTTAAGGGTTTCAAACAACTTGCAACATTCCCAGTGTGCGATTTTTCTGCTTCCTTCTGTTTGTGGATGTGGATGTGAGCTTCAAGCTGCTGCTCCAGTGCCATGTCTGCCTACTGCCATGCTCCCCATCATAAAGGTGATAGACTCCTATCCGTCTGGAGTCATAAGCCCCCCAAACCCTTTTTTTCTATATTGCCTTGGTCATGTTGTTTTATCACAGCAATAGATAGATAAGAAACTAAGACAGTCTGTGAATCAAAAAGTTTTTGTCACACCCCCACCCCCTGCTGCCTTTTAAAGATTGAGTCTCACTGTACAGTCCAGGTTGGCTTCAAACGTACAGACATCCTCCTGTTTCATCCTTCCAAGTGCTGGAATTATAGGCAGGAGCCACTGTGTCCTGCTCCTGTTCACTTGCTTTGCCTATGTTTTGAGGCAGGGTCTCACATGTGGAAGACCTGGAACTCCCTGTGCAGCTGGAGGGTGACCTTGAACTTCTGATTTTTCTGTCTCCCACAGGCTCTGATTACAGGCTTGTTCCTGGTTCTTGTTCACTTCTTGAGTGTGACCGAAAGGAGTGTACTTGAAATGCTAAAACTGCATTGGGGATTTATACAAGCAACACACTGCCCAGATCAGCAAGGTCAGCTCTGTAGGGGCAGACACAGAACCAGCCTTCATTCCAGTGAAAAGACTTGTTGATGTCATCCCTTAGTCTGGAGGCCATGGAGCAGGTCCTGGTCTCAGCCATTTTCTCTCTCCTTAAAGACATCTATTTACATACTAGTGTGGGTGTAGTGGGGGGACACGTGGAGGTTAGAGGATAACCACAAGAGTCAGTTCTCTCCTTCCCCCATGGGTAAGGAACTCGGGTTGTCGGGCTTAGTGGCAAGTGCCTTTACCTGCTTAACCATCTTGATAAGCATTCCACACACACCCCCAAATTTATTTATTTATTTTATGGATATGGGTGTTTTGTTTGCATATATTTCTGCATGCCAGAAGAGGGAATTGGATCCCATACAATTATAAACGATTGTGAGCTGCCATGTGGGTGCTGGAAATTGACTCTTGAACCTCTGGAAGAGCAGCCAGTGTTCTTAACACCCACCCCAACCCCCCCAATCTCTCCAGCCCTTCATTCCAGTCTCTTGATCATGATATTTTTGGCTAGTTATTTACACCACAGCCCCATAGCGTGTCCACTTCCTAGCTGACCTTCTTCCTGCAGATTATCACAAAATGAAAATCCCTTCTCTCCAGGCCAGCATTTTCCTGAAGCCCAGTGTCTTATGCCCATAGCTCCAACGTCTCCTCTTTCTCAGAGCTCTGCTGTAGAGCCTTCTCACCTCTCCATGTGGTGGGTGACCAATTTGTTGTTGTTTTCCTGAGACTTGGCAGATGTCAGCTCTGAAAGTCCTCTATCCTTTGTAACCGCAAGTCTCTGGTAAACCACGCTGGAGAAGAACGCTCTCACCCACCACTTTCTTAGCATCTTAATGTAGGCAGCCTATCTGAGTGTGTGGCAAGCTGTCACTAATGTTCTTGGAAACTGGCAGGTGCAGGTACAATGTTCTTGCCCACACTTGCTTGGCACACTGCCAGTGCACACTCCCCGTGCTGGGCACTAGATGGCAGCCTCCCCCCTGTTGAAAGAAAGCGCACAAATCATGCCACTGGCATTTGGAAGCCCTAGCCATCCAGCGAGGATGATCCGAGGGAAGTGAAATATACATGTTTATGAAGCAGACCTGAAGAGTCAGGCCTGTGTGAAATGGGGAGTGTCGAAAAGGAAAAACATCAGGCTAGACTAAAAGCCCCACAAGCATTTGGAATGTGATGTGAGAAGAAGGCTTGCTATTTCACCGCAGGGGGCCTGCTTTCAGGATCTAATCTGAATATCTGGCCATCCTGAATGAATTGTATATAGGAAAGGAGGAGAAAGCCACCTGGAGTCAGAGAGGCCAAGTGCAACGTGGGCTAATTACAGCTTTGGCTCCCAGATGAGGGAGCATCAACATTCCAGAGCCACCCTCTCCCTTTTAGTGTTTAACCAGGCCCAAGTGACCAAGAGGCTGAAGCTTGTCTGGCAGAGCATGCTGGGACGTCCCCTTCCTGAGGCCCTTGTTTCAAGTTACCTGCAGTGAACACAGCACAGAGCCTACAAGAGCTGCTAAACTGGTGTTCTGAGAGCACCCTGGGGGCTGGAGCTGGCAGGAGGAGAGGATAGTGGTGTGAGCTTGGGCCAGCCTGGGCCTTCACCCACACTCACAGTCTGAGGGCAGGGTGGGTGAGAGCCTTAGGACTTTTCAGAAGAGCCATTATTTAAGAGACCAGTTTTCTCTTTAAGCATCTGTTCCACTGAAGTCCCAGCGACTGCTAACATGGCATGTTTGAGGCCCACAAGGCACGTGACTGACCTGCTTCTAGTGAAGGATGAGCACATGGCCTGTCACCAGCCATACTTGTAACCATAAAGAACTGTGACACTCAGGAGCCCAGTGAGCAGGAGGCTTTTCAAACGTGGGAAGTTACTCCAGGACTTCTTCCAACAAAGATGGCTTCTATTCTGCATATACACAGGCTGCTTTTGTTTTGGAGACAGGGTCTCACCATGTAGTTCTGGCTGGTTGGGAACTCACTATGTAGATCAGACTGGCCTTGAATTCACAGAACTCTACCTATCTCTGACTCTCAAATGCTCCACCACACCTAGACCCAGCTAACAGGGTTCTTTTGGTAATATTTATTTTCAAGTGTGTGTGTGTGATTGCAGGTAACTGTGGAGACTAGAGGGGTCAGATTCCTTGACACTGAAGTTACAGGTGGTTGTTAGCATGTGTTTTGGAATATTTTAACTGGGCAAAGATGTGTTACATTTGTTTATGCTGCAGAATATTACTTTAACGGTGTAAAGGTGTGTTACATTTGTTTATGCCGCATTTGTTTAAAGATGTAAGGATGTGTTTCACTTGTTTGTGCTGCATTTGTTTAATTATGAAATGATGTGTTTCATTTGTTGCACCTTGCCTTAAGATGAAACACCATGATTGAAAGCAACTTGGGGAGGAAAGAGTTTATTTGGCTTATTCTCTCATACCACTGTTCATCATCAAAGAAAGTCAGGACAGGAACTCAAGCAGGACAGGAACCTGGAGGCAGGAACTGATGCAGAGGCCATGGAGGAGTGCTGCTTACTAGCTTGCTTCCCCTGGCCTGCTCAGCCTGCTTTCTTATAGAACCCGGGACCACCAGCCCAGGGATGGCCCCTCCCACAATGGGCTGCCCACACTGATCACTAGTTAAGAAAACGCCTTACCGTTGAATTTTATGGAGCCATTTTTTCAGTTGAGGCTCCCTCCTCTCTGATGAGTCCAGCTTGTGTTACATTGACATAAAACTAGCCAGGACAATACTGAAGTTTTCACATAGTTTCTTTCTACAAGATAATTAAAGTTGAAATTTGTAAAATAAATACAAAAAAAAAAAGGGATTTAGTAATAGGCTGTATGTAGCCCATGCCAAAAGGCAAATGACAAGATCAGCTTGACTGGTCACTGTTTTAATAGTTTGCTCCCTGGCTCTAGGCACAACCAAAACATCTGCCAGTGACCCATTTTTGAGCATCCAAGCAATATTCTGTCTCTCACATCTGTCAACAGCATAAAACTACATCCACATGTCCCAGTTGGGGGCACAGAAATATGGTCCCTATAGATGGGTTTTTAATGAAAGGAAAGGCAGGTGATCATCTATTGGTGACGCCAAGAAAGGGTCTACAGAGGTTGTTACATGAAGCCAGGTCTAGAAAGGGGAAGGACTGCTGGGGTGGGCAGAAAGCAGGTATCCCAGGGGAACTGGGTAGGTGGGAGGACAGTCTGGTAAACGTCGTTATAAAGGAGAAAAATGGAAAGAGGGAAAGTGGGAGTCTTATTTTGCCTTGTAAGCCATGGGGCAGCAGGGCATGGGCTCAGAAAATCGGAGACAGAGAACTCACAGTGAAAATGTTCTCTGAGGAAGGATATTTTGGCAAGGCTCACAGAATGGGTGAGTGAGCATGGGGTACTCCTCAGGAAATGTCACATCTCAGGTTATTTTCAGTCCTATTCAGGGTATGAAGATGACACTTAGTTTTTCAGGGCCTTCAACATTATGCAAAAATCATTTTCAGTGTTTGTATCTGTGACTGTCCCTGGTTTGTTTTACCTGCGGTCTTGATTGATCATTTTCCCTAGAGATTTGTTCTTTTTAATGTGGACTTCAAGGTGCTGTTAATCTCTTTCTAACTTGTGTATATTTTGTCCTGCCTCTTAGGTGTCCCCCTTCCCCAGTGTGGGGGGCATTCTCTACCTGGATCAGTGTTTGGCAAACTGTGATGATAATTGGAAGGTACTTAAAAAAAATCTTTGTTGCTATTCAACAGATTGCTCATATTTTTAAAAATTCAACAGGTTTGATGTTTTGACATATATAATTACATGTCCTAGAGTTTCTATTGCTGTGAAGAGATACCATGACCACAGCAACTCTTCTTTTAAAAAATTTATGTATGTATGTATGTATGTATGTATGTATGTATGTATACAATGTTCTGCCTGCATGCCAGAAGAGGGCACCAGATCTTATTATAGATGGTTGTGAGCCACCATGTGGTTGCTGGGATTTGAACTCAGGACCTCTAGAAGAGCAGCCAGAGCTCTTAACCTCTGAGCCATCTCTCCAACCCTCCGCCCTCTTTAGCCTGCATGTATGTCTGTGTGAGGATGTCAGATCTTGAAGTTACAGACAGTTGTGAGCTGCCATGTGGGTGCTGGAATTTGAAGCTGGGTCTTCTGGAAGAGTAGTCATTGCTCTTAACCACTGAGCCATCTCTCCATTCTCCAAAATGTTGCAAACAGCATGCATGGCTACTGATTTTTTTCCCCCAAGACAGGGTTTCTCTATATAACAGCCTTGGCTGTCCTGGAACTTGCTTTGTAGACCAAGTTGGCCTCAAACTCACAAAATTCGAATGCCTTTGCCTCCTGAGTGCTAGGATTAAAGGTGTGCACCCACCACCACCCAGCAGCCACAGCAACTCTTATAAAGAAAACATTTAGGCTCACTTACAATTCAGAGGTTCAGTCCATTATCATCGTGGTGGGACATAGTGGTGTGCAGGCAGACGTGGTGCTGGAGAAGTCACTGAGAGTCCTATATCTTGCAGACAACAGGAAATGGTCTGTCTCACTGGGAAGTAGCTTGAGCATAGGAGACCTCAAAGCCCACCACCACAATGACACAATTCCTCCAACAAAGCAACCCCTCCTAGTAGTGCCACTCCCTTTGGGGGTCATTCACTTTCAAACCACCACACTACACAATAAAGATTATAAATAAGCTTGCTACTCCTGATATGTAGTAGGACAGGCCCATAGGGTCGAGGACATTGGCTCAAGCCAGTTGCCAAGGCATGCACATAATGTACTTCCTACATTATGATCCAACCTAGAGTCTGCCTGAGGGCCTAGCAACAGGCGCTGTCAGAGCTCCTGGCCAATGAGGGATGACCACACAATGTCACCAGATTGGGACACAGCCTGGGTGCTGTGAGGAGGGTCTATAAGGCTTTCTCTGTTACTGAATAAGTGAGTCTGCTGTTTGCCTTTTACATGATTCCTGGTGTCTGTGTCGTCCACACCATACCTTCTCACCCTCCTCCCCCAATGGAGCTGTTAGGATCCAGAAACACCCCTGGAAATTACCTGATGCCAATAAGAAGTCCTTTTAGCTTCATCTAAAGAAAGGCTCTCTTCCTGATTGAAAAGGATGGAAAAAAGATCCCCTCTGGGCGGAAATGTGACTCTATGCCATTTCATAATCTGCTTTCTCATTCTTTCTCACTGTTATGGTTTGAGCAACCTCTCTATTTAGAACTTTTGTAAATAAAGTCTCGGTCCTCAGGGAGGCATCATGGGAAGTGATAGATCCTTTGGGAAGTGAGGCCTAGTGGTCACTGGGGGCATGTTTTCAGAAGAGGTTGTGAGTCCTCAGCCTCTCTTTGACTTCCTGTTTGGTGACATAGGCTGTTGTACACACACATACTCCTGTCATGATGTGTTGACCTCTGCTACCTTCACTAGAGGTCAAACCAGTGGGACACCTGATCTTGGACTTAGAACACAAGCTGCCAGCTGCGTGGTGATGGCTAATCTTCATGGTCTTGAGACACCTGGGAAGACAGAACAACAATTGAGGAATTGCCTCTTTTGGATTGGTTGGTATGTGGGCATGTCTGTGAGGCATTTCTTTCACTGCTTGCCAATGTAGGAGGGCCCAGCCCACTGTGAGCAGGGCCATTCCTAGGCAGATGGGCTTGATGATGAAAGTTATATATGAAAGGTAGCTGAGAAAGTACCTCTGTGCTCTCTGCTTCAGTTTCTGCCCAAGGTTCCTGCCTTGAGGTCCTGCTTTGACTGTGGTGATGATGGACTGTCTCCTGCAAGCTACATAAACTCTTTTCTCCCATGAGTTGGTGTTGGTCGGCATTCTACCACAGTGGCAGATAAGCAACCTTTCTTTTCTTGCCTTTTCAAGTTAAAAGTTACTTTTAGTGTGTGTGCATATTTATACCTCAGGCCCAAGTGTGGAGGTCAGAGGACAACTTGCAGGAGTTGGGTTTTTCTCCTTCTACTATATTGGTTCCAGAAACCGAACTCAGGTTAAGTCATCAGGCTTGGTGGCAAGTGCCATCGCCAACTTCGCCGTCTTGCCAATCCCTTTTTATCCTTTTATCTTTAAAAGATTTAATTTAATTTTTAATTGTGATATGTGTGTGTGTGAAAGAGAGAGAGACAGAGACAGATAGACAGACAGACAGACAGACACACACACACACACACACACACACACACACACACACACACACACTATGTGAGTAACTGTAGTGACCAGAAGAGGGCACCTTTGTAGCTGGAATTACAGGCAGTTGTGATTACCTAACATGGGTGCTGAGAACTGAATTTGAGTCCCCTGGAAGAACACTAAGACATCTTAACTACTGGGCCATCTTTCTGTGTGTTAAATGTATCTTTTACCTATAAATTTACCTTTGTCTTTGTAATTTTCTATAGTATGATATCACCATCTCAGTTAAGTCTTTCCTGCTAAAGATAGGCATATAGGTTATCACTGATAAAATATCAAGTTTTTCTTAATATATTCACATGAAAAAGAAGTATGATGCGCAAGTCTTGAGAGAGGAAATGCTAAGAACTAGGTAAAACTGTATCTCATTTGAGAAATGCATATAAGTCTTTCATTAAAGAATAAAAATAAAGGATGGGCCCAATAGTCTCACTCTTCTGAGGTGGATGCTTTCTTCATCGTAAGAGAGATGTGGGGGACTCACCTAGGGCTCCACATCCAGTGAGTAGAGGTGCTGACTGGCATTTGAACTGTGGAGAGCCACATGGGCCCATTCACAGGGACTGCAAGTGGTCCGCTCTGAAGTTCTTTCTCTGTCTCGTTATTTTGCCAATGCGAGCAAAGCTGGCATCCTCTCTTTCTAATGAGCCAGGCCAGGTGGAAACTGTTGGTGCAGAGGAATATCCTCCCGGAGAGGCTGGATGGTCATTAGGAGACTTCACCAGGTAGTGTATACTGTGATCATTCCGTGGGCTGGAGGGTTTCAGTAGAGAACAGAGTGAACGTCAATCACATACGCCAGGGAAACTGAACACTGGGGTCCTTCGGCCAGGTCCCTTACTTTAAAGACCACAGGAAGCACAGCACGGGGATCAGAAAGTGGAGAGCCTGGGCTCTACACACTCACTGCTGGTTGTCTCCCTGGAATGAAGAATGGCATTTGCCTGAGATAATCCTCCCATCCACCTCTGCTTCACTCTCCCAGCATCCAGAGAGCTGCTCAAAACCCCATCACCTGGGTTCCAGTGCCCTGTACCACCTGGAGCGCGCTCTTTCCTAGCCTCGACAGCCCGTGATCCACTCACACGGAGTCCCTGTCTTGCCGCTTTCTGATCTTACTGTGTATAGTCTCAGGACGTTTGTGTGCACTGGTGAGTCTCGGTAGAATATTTTCTCTTTCCCTCCCTCCCTCCTTCCTTTCCATCCTTTTTCTCCCCTTCCTTTCTTTCTGTATTTATTGGAAAAAGGGTCTAACTTTATAACCCAGGTTGGCCTGAAACTCACTAGTAGCCCAAGCAAGCCTCAAACTCACGACAATCGTCCTGCCTCAGCCTCCTGAATGTGGTGGTTACAGGTGTGAGCTAGTGGCCTAGATTTCTTCTATTTAGTATTTATGTGTTATCCACCTTTGCATGACAAGAACACAGAGATTGCTCTCCTAAGAGATTTCTCAGTGAGTGGTTTGATGTTGTTGACAACGGACATGATGCTGTGCAGCTGGTGTCTAAAATCTATTCATCTGCCATAGCCGAAGGTCTCTCAGCCCCGGGACCCGGGACATCTCCAGTCACTCTCCTATCACTTTCCAGCTCCTGCCTATGCTGCTTTATGTGGTACTAGGGATGCATCCAAGGGCCTTCACATGCCGGGCTGACATTCTGACAGCTGAGCTATGCACCCACCCCCCTTTCTGTATTTTTGAGATAAGGTCTCATGTAGACCAGGCTGGCCTTGAACTCTTGATTTTTAAGCCTCCATTTCCCGAGTACTAGGGTTACAGGCATATGCCACTGTGCGTGGGCTTTCTGTTCTCATTTCTAAATGTTCCCGTTTCAGCTCCCATGCCTGTCTTAGACAAGTTAATGGCATAAAAACAGTTGATCGTGCTGGTTTTCCCATCTCAGGAACCACTTTGTCTTTAGGGTGAGTGCTTATCTTTGTGTGTTCATACCGAGTTGCTGCGAACTCCAGCTCTCCCAGAGGGAGCTTACACTCAGCCACAGCTTTGGAAGGCTCATTACTGCCTCTCCAGACCTGCAGGGGCTTCAACCTGTTCCCAGGGCTGTGTGCTCTCCCCAAAGGTCGGTCCTGTGGACTGTCCCGGGAGAGTGCTGTCTCTCCGCTATCCAATTAGCATTCAGTGCTGAGGGCTTCAGAAGGCACCAATCCCTGCCCCGCTAACCAGACAGGAGCACTCGGAGCCAGCTGAAGAATTAGTAAGGACAGGTGGAGCCCTGCTGTCCGCTGTGGTAACAAAATAAAGCCCCAAGCCTCGTGACTGGGGAAAAAAGACTTATGTCTTATTTATGCCACATGTTCCAGCAAGGCTGCTGCTGCGCACACTTCCTGCTCCATGTCACCTCACTTAGAGACAAGGTGGAGGGAGACTTGACCTCCTGGAGGTCATTGGCTGGGAGAAGCAGTGTTCGGATGTGTGTGTGTGTGTAGATCATGTAGCAATTCTTTCATGCTTCTACTTAGAAATGATAAATCGTTTTCCTTTGTATGTGACTGACAGGCCTGAATCATAGGCGGAGGAAGGAGGCATTACCCTATTGAGTGCCACCAAGGCAGAGCATGAGAAAGCCTGGTAATCAACACTGCTGTACTCCCAGGAGACAAGCATGTGTAAATAAGACGGTACATCACTGTTGGAAAGTTGATATGCCTGCTTCTCCAGTCTGCCACAGATCGTAGCTGTTATGTAGCTGTTTCCTCAGCACTGAGACATTCCCCCAGGGAGGGAGGCTCCCAAGACCCAGGAAGCTAATCAAACAGTCCAGAAGCTGGTGAGATTCACAAGGTCCCTCTCCCAGGTTGTAAGAGCAGAGAATACTTGCAGGGGAGAAGATACTCAGATAAACAGAACTGTCTGCAAGTTGTACAGGGGGCCCCAGGGATGCTTTTTGGGGGAGTTGGTACTGATGCTGGGGTGGGCTTTCAGTGATGCAGCTACTCAGGCTCCAGTGAGTAACCCCAATAAACTCCCTGGTTCACTAAGCCAGAGTTGAGTGGAGTTATTTCTTTGGGCTGTCATTGGTGTTTTTCATTGTGTTGTTTTTCATTAAATCCAGTAGCTGACCTTTAAGCAACTGCTGCCCTAATTGGCAGTTGCAATTCCACAGCCACCAGTGGCTGTTCGGCTGCACCGGTGGTAGCCAGGCCAGGCAGGAATTCTGCTCCCTCAGGCGCCGGGTCTACCATAGCATCTAAAGGAAACCTTATCTAGATCTCTATCCCTCTAAAGAACCACAAAGGTTGAGGTGAAATTCTGCTGGCTCAGAGTAGCAGTTAACTTTCGTTCCTAACTTGTGTCTCCACCAAAACAGGGCTTCCTTCTGCTCAGCCCCGACTTAGGAACCCTAGCTACACGTGGCTCCTCCCTACCACTTCCTGTCAGCTAGTTGGTGGCTCAGCCTCCTGACCCCAGGTTAATTTTATTTAATCGAACAAATGTAACACGTCTTTGCATCGTTCAACGAATGTAACACACCCTAAAGTAATATTCCATAACATAAATAGATGTTGGTTCTTCTCGGGAAAAGTCAAACAACGTAAATTGACAGGAAATAGATTGTAGTGTACATGTCCTGAGTGAAACACAGCGGCACACGGCAATTGATGGTTTGGAAGGAGACAGAAAAGGAGTGGAGCTTGAGGAAGACAGTAACAATCCAGACTCAGGGTGCCCAGGGGAGGCTGAGGCCAGTGGGTGGGGCCTTGACTGTTACTCCTTCCATGCTCGCTCAGTGCATCTCTCTGCGAACTGATTACTGACGAGGTAACTCTCACCTGACCAGGTCCTGAAGGTGTCCACCATCTATCTGCTGACCCCTCTCCTGCTCACTAGCAACAACTGTACTTGAAAAGTGGTCTCCAGTGTGGGAGCTGGTGTCATGTGAGATGGTCTCCATAGCAGCTCACTTGAGAGCATTTCCAGGGAGGAACTGCTTACTAGGCATGAAGAACTGGGAAGACACCCCAAACTAACGAAGGCAGAGTGGAGGCGACACCCCGGGAAGCACATGACCTTTCCTGCAGAGAAAAGGGAGAGGCTTAGAGGTAGGATGCTCACCCGGAAGTGTTAGTGTGTATTCCCAGTGGGAGCCCCACATGTGTGAGGAGAGGTGATGGGAAGTGATAGAGCCTGGACTGATAATTCTGAAGCAACATAAGATTCCTGCCTGCCTTCCTTCCTTCCTTCCTTCCTTCCTTCCTTCCTTTTTCTCTGTCTCTTCCTTTCTTCTTTCTTTCCTTCGTTCGTTCGTTCGTTCGTTCCTTCCTTCCTTCCTTCCTTCCTTCCTTTCTTCCTTCCTTCCTTCCTCTTTCTCTGTCTCTTCCTCCCTTCCTCCTTTCTCTTCAGACAGGGTCCACTTCATAGACTAGCCTGGCCTTAAACTTAATACAGTTCTGCCTCCGCCTCTTCCAGAGTGTTGGGATAACAGGCCTGTACCACCAAAGCCTGGCAAGATCGTCTCTTCAAGTCCTAGGAAATGACAACTGGTGTCAGGTGCCACTGTCACCAATAATGGCTACCCAGGGTAAAGCAGGTCAGTGGGTGAAACACAGAGGCAGGAAGTCCTTCATTCTCTAGAACAGCCCTCCAGTGTCCTTGCCAGAGCCTGATGACGAACAAGGAAGGAAATCGAGTTTGAGGACAAGGACAGCTTGACGCCCTGCACACTCATGTTGATGGACTCCTCCAGCACAAAGCTGGACTTAGTAAGCATTCAGGAGCCAAAGAGTTGTTACGACTTCTTTCATGGAAGCTTCTATCCAGGTCAGAGACTAAACTACCTTTTCGGTTTTTTAAATTGGTGGTGACATGGATGCTCAGACAAAAGGACTTACTGTGCAAGCCTGACAACCCGAGTTTGATTCCTGGAACCCACAGTGGAAGGAGCGAACTGACCCCCAAAAGTTATCTCTGAGCTCCATGCGCTCAAAGTGGCACTCAATTTGCCGAGGTTTGATAATTCTGAAGCAACATAAGATTCATGTCTGCCTGCCTTCCTTCCTTCCTTCCTTCCTTCCTTCCTTCCTTCCTTCCTTCCTTCCTTCCCTCCCTCCCTCCCTCCCTCCCTCCCTCCTTCCCTCTATTGTCTGTGGTCCATAGACCCTTGAATGTACTTTCTGCTGGGTGTGAGTACTTGCCAATGTCCACTTGATGCTATTGGTTGATAGTGTTAATTTTTAATTTTTAAAGATTTTATTTTTGTTTGTTTTTTGTTTTTTTGAGACTGAGTTTCTCTGTGTTTTCTAGCTGTCCTGGAACTGACTCTGTAGACCAGACTGGGCTCGAACTCACAGAGATCTGCCTGCCTCTGCCTCACAAGTTCTGGGATTAAAGGCATGCACCACCAATGACCAGTTTAAAGATTTATTTTTAAGTGTGTGTGTGTGTGTGTGTGTGTGTGTGTGTGTGTGTGTGTGTTTCTGAGTGTGAGTGCAGGTGCTCCTGGAAGCCAGAAGTGTGGAATCATTTTGGAACTGAAGTTATAGATGGTTGTGAGCTGCTTGATGTGGGTGTTGGGAATTTAACTCTGGTCCTCTGGAAGATTAATACATGCTCTTAAACCCTGGGACATCTCTACGGCTGTGACAGTTAATTTTGAATGAAACACTGGGAGTGTGGGGTTGTTTCAAGAGAGGGTTAACTGAGGGAGAAAGGGCCGCATTAAATGTGGGTACCCCATCCCACAGCTCAGAACCCTAATGATAGAGTGAATGGGAGAAAGGAGGAAGTCCCTCTCTTCCTCCCCTTCCCCACCCCACCCCTGCCCTCCTCCTCCCCCACCATGATCGAACAGCTTGTCCCACTATGCCCTCCCTGCTGGGATGGATGGAAACTTCTGAAACATGAGCCTTTAACTTGTGTCTGACATTTGGCCACAGCAATGGGCAACAGACACATTATTGATATCCCTACCCATCTCTGGTCATTCTCTCTGCTCTGACATGTACTCAATCTGATGGCAGTATAAAAAATTGTATTTTTGCCGGGCGGTGGTGGCGCACGCCTTTAATCCCAGCACTCGGGAGGCAGAGCCAGGCGGATCTCTCTGAGTTCGAGGCCAGCCTGGGCTACCAAGTGAGCTCCAGGAAAGGCGCAAAGCTACACAGAGAAACCCTGTCTCAAAAAACCAAAAAAAAAAAAAAAAAAAAAAAAAAAATTGTATTTTTTTTTTAACTTATGCTACTAGAGATGGAACCTTGGGTTTCCCACGTGCCAGGCAAGCCTTACCACCACTGAGTGGAACCACTTAGACATAATTTTATTAATGTTTTCATCATCTACCTTTTCCCACTCTTTTACTGCCAAATACCTTTTATACATACATACATACATACATACATACATACATACATACATACATACATACATTGTTTTGTTTGGGTTTTGTTTGGAGACAGTGTCTCATGCAGTCTGGGCTGACCTTCAACTCTCTCTACAGAGCTGATCTTTCTTCCTCCATCTCACAAGTGCTGGGGTTACAGACCTGTATGTACTACCTGCTCCTGTTTCTGGCAGGAACATGCTGTTGTGTTTAAGCCCTGTGCTAGTCTCTGGTTTTGTTTTTTTTTAAACAAACCATATCCATGTGTAATAATATAGGACACAGAGATGATGATGATGATGATGATGATGATGATGATGATGTGTGTGTGTAGTAGTAGTAGTAGTAGTAGTAGTAGTAGTAGTAGTAGTAGTAGTAGTAGTAGTAGAATCACTGACTTAGGCTAATTAGCGTGGCACCTTTAATACTTCTCTGTTTCTTCTGTCTCAGTGCAACATTGTATCCTTTGACCAAAGCCGCCTCAATCCCTTCCCACAGCTGTATTTAGTCCATTTGTGTTTACTGCCATTATTGCTATGTTAGAGCTTAAATGTGTGCTTTTCTTGTTTTGTTTGTTGTTTTGTTACTTCTCGGTTTTATTGTTTTCCTCCCCATTGCTGAGTTTCTAGAACACGTAAAAAAGTGCATTCTGTTTTATCTGTAGTGCTTTAGAGTGTGTCTTTGTTAGGTTTTATTGTGGTTGCTCTAGGTGTTATATGCTCATCATTTATCAGTATCCAGTGCCGGCAATGTGTTACCACTTCTAGTAAAGCACAGACATCTTAACTCCCGCTGCCGCCCTCCAGCCGATCCCATTTACAATTGTCTTAAATCTTCTCCCTACACCCACAGCCATATTCTAAAGTTCTCACTTCAACTGTTAAACATAACGTAGGAAATGCAAGAAGCTCTATTGCATTTGCCTGTGGTTTTACTCATTCTCTCTCTTGTTTTTTTCTTAATGGCCATGTTCCTTTTAAAAAGTCACTTTCTCAGCTGATTGTGGTGGTGCATGTCTACAGTCACAGAACTCTGGAGGCAGAGGTACGAGGATCAAGAGTGTAAGGCCAGCCTCACTACACAGTGAATTTCAATCCAGTTTGGGCTCAGGAATTCCTATTTCAAATAAAGCAAATCAAAGCAAAACAAAACAAAAAAACCCCCAAAGGCTGGAGAGATGACTCAGTCAATCATGTTATTGCCCCATGCTAGCCTGAGGAGCTGAGTTTGGATCCCTAGTACCCAAGTAAAAAGCTGTGCATGGTGGTATGCGCGGGGAGGACAGAGGCAGAAAGTCACTGGAAGTCACTGGCTAGCTAGTCACGGGTCACTGAGCTCCAGGTTCAGTGAGAGACCCTGTGCCAGAACAGAAGGTGGAGAGTGATTGAAGAAGGCATCTGATGTCCATCCTTGGCCTAAACACACACACATACACATACACACACACACACACACACCCCACTCACACATATACACACACATACCACACTCACACACACATACACACCATAGACACACACACACCATACACAACACACAAACCACACACACACACCACATTCACACACATACCACACACACACCATAGACACACACCATATACACACAACACACAGCCACCACACACACAACCACACACACACACCATACATATCACACACACCACACACACACACACACACTATAGACGTACACACCATATACTCACATCACACACACCACACACTCACATCACACACACCACACAGACACATATACACCACACACACACATACACACACACACACAAAAGCACAAGCATGTGGTGTGTGTGTGTGTGTGTGTGTGTGTGTGTTGGTGGTGGTGTCATTTTCTCTTTGATTAAGTACCGCCTTTTAACTGCTCTTTTAGATAATCCCACCATGACTGTCACGCACTCTAACCCTCCGAAACTGTAAGTCCACAATGCACTCTTTCTTCCCTATGTTGCCTTGGTCATGGTGTCTTATCGCAACAACAGAAAAATAGCCAGGACAGATGAGTAAATTGAAAAAAACTGAAACCAAGCATCTTAGATGTTATAGGATTTTGGATTTTATTTAACTATATTGTATCTCAGTAGATCCTCTTTGCCACAGCTTTGGTAGAAGAAAGGGGACATTGTCTTGTTATTGCTGGTTGGGGACAAAGTTCAGATTTTCTTCCTGGCCTGGAGGGATGTACAAGAGAGACCGTTGGGTAGTGGGTGGTGAGTGTCCGGGCTCTCCAGGTGGCCTCCAATCTCACCACAGCAGTAGGTTGCTACTTCCTGGTGGTGGTAGAGCTCGGGATCTCTATGTGGTCTCTACTGACCACTCCACAGGGTCAGATGGTGCTGGGAACTGCTAAGCAAGGGTGAAGGTCCAGCTTTTGTTGGCCCCCTCTGAAGCTGTGCCAGCTGGATGTAGTTGTGGAGAGGGCAGGGAGGATGCTGTGTAGAAAGGTGGGAACACAGGCTTTCTGCTTCAGACTTGCTGGGGAGGGCAAGGCTGAAACAGGCCTATGATATGTGGCTGTAGCTGAGTGATTCCTGTCCAAAATTTTACATTCTTAAGGGCTAGGAATATAGCTCAGTGATAGAGTGTGCATTATGGATCCTATCGATAATGATAACACCACACACACACACAAGCATATCTGCTATTCCTACTAGGTTGCTGATTTCCTGGTCATTTGGTAAGAGACTTTGTCTGTCTGTCTGTCTGTCTCTCTCTCTCTCTCTCTCTGTACTTGTGTTTCCAAGTCGCCAGTTTCTCCAATAACCAGTCTTCTCACAAAAATAAACTTGAGACTTCACGCCTGCGTCTTACCATGGATTTTGAGGCTCTGCCTTCTCTACAACTTTTGGAGTCTCCCCAATGTTTATTTTAATGTTTTGGGTTTTGAGCTGTACTTTGTGGGAGAAATCAGGGCATCTGAGAGCACGTCTGTTGCCACAGTGCTCTTCCAGCCGTGTTGAGCTGTACTGTCAAACCGCAACCCCCGAGAAGGCCTTCCTACCTGAAGTTTCTTATTGCCAGGCAGGTGTCACTTTGTCTTGCTGTTAAATCTGGCCTCCTTCTTCATTTTCCTGCTTCTTTTTATTTCTTCTTAAAAATGATTTATTTTGTCGTGTGTGTCTGTAAGTGTGTGTGTGTGTGTGTGTGTGTGTGTGTGTGTGTGTGTCTGTGTGAGCCACTGCATGTCTGTGGAGGTCGGAGTCAGTTCTCTCCTTTTACAGTGTGGGATCAGACTCAGGTCATCAGGCAAGTGCCTTTACCTGCTGAGCCATGTCGCGGGCTCTCCTTCCCTTCTTACCGCATTTTTATTTTTATTTATTTTTTTCTGGTCCGTTGAGTTTGTTCAAGAAGTAGAAAATAGGTAGGGGCCAGCCTTCCTGAGAGTGCACACTTTGTACTGGAGGTCGGGAAATGAAGGAGACTTTTCTGCTGAGATAGGTTTGCTCTCCCCTAGTGTATTTTAGGGTAATATTTAGTCAGGGTCCCCCCTAACCCCCCACCCCGTGGGTGTTTAAGTTCCCTGGCTTTACATTGAACTTTATTGAACATTGCCATCTTGTGGATGGAGCGGGAAATGCAGCTGCGAGAAGGCCACTCAAGGACTGTGGGATATTGGAAAAGAAGATGAATAGGTCCCCTGTGTAAACTGCCCTTCCTGGATGAAGGCTTTCTACTCTGATGTAAGTGCAGTCATTTTCACTGGCTTGTGACTCTGAGTCACATGTATCCATTTGAAGGAGAGTGCTGTGGGAAGCAGAAAACGTAAACTTGGGGATTGCAGAGAATTAGGCTGAATCAGCTCTCCTCTCAGGAGCTGTGTGACCTTGGGGAAGTCACCTGACATCTCTGATCCTCCATAAAAAAGGAGAAAGTCTCAGGATCATTCTTTGAGGACAATTTAGGGAGAGTATGCCTGTGACATACTCTGTTCCTCCAGTGATGGAGGAGGAGGGTTCATGAGTTCGTTAAGGAAAGGGTTTGGTTTGAGTACAAGGGTTCAGCGAGAGACCCAGGTGAGCTGAAGGAGAAGGGGAAGTATTTACATGGCTGTAAAGTGCCAGGCAATGTGATTAGCTCTCTCCTTAAAAGGCCACTAATCCTCTCACTTTACAAATGGTGGAGCAGGAGCTTGAAGACATGAGGCAGTTAGTTTGCCACACAGCTGATGAGCAGCGTGAATGGTGGAGTCAGGTTTTTGTTTATTTGAGACAGAGCCTCGCTATGTAGCCCTGGCAGGACTGGTACTAGCTATGTGGACCAGGCTGGCCTTGAACTCACAGAGATCTGCTGCCTTTGCCTCCAGAGTCCTGGGATTAAAGCCATGTGCCACTAGGCCCGGAGGAGTCAGGGTTTTAGAAACATTTATTATGATTGTGTGCATGTGCTTGAGTGCATGCGTGCGTGACTGTGTATGTGTGTGCACGAGCTCTTGAACACATGGAGGTCAGTGGACAACTTCCCAGAGTCAGTTCTCTCCTTCCATCCTGTGCTCCCAGGGCTATAACTCGGGTTGTCAGGCTTATGTGGCAAGTCCTTGAACCAGCTGAGCCACCTCCCAGCCCTCAGGATCTGAACCCCATCAACCTCCTCTTTATTGTTGTCCATGTATTGCTTTGTATGATTAGCATCTGCTGAACTAGTCTGGAGTGGCACCTACGTTCCCCTCAAAGCCAGGCTTAGAGTCTCTGAGAAGAGAAGAGGAGATCAAGTGTGGCTGATACCCACCGGTTCCGCCTCCTCCCCACTGAGTTCTGCATCCTCCCCTCTGTGTGACCTGAGGGTGAAGTCTGGTTATTAAAAAAAAATAAACATTTGAGTCAGTACTGGGCTGAAGTAGGAAGAAGGGACTGACTGGGCTGAGAAGCTAGCATGTGGTCTTGAGGGAGGGGGTTAGTTTGACTGGAGAGCTGTGTCATTTGGAAGGTTTGGAGCTTCTGGGCTTCCAGTGACCCTGAGAGACATTGGTGGCCCTAGTCTAGGTGGTTAGGAAAGCCTAAGTGTGCTTTACTGCAGGACTTGGGGCCATAGCTCACGCCCTCTCTCCCTCCCTCCTCCCCTCCTCTCTCTCTTTAAATCTCTCTCTCTCTCTCTCTCTCTCTCTCTCTCTCTCTCTCTCTCTCTCTCTCTCTCTCTCTCTCTCCTCTCCCTCTCCCTCCCCACTTCCCACCCTGCCCTGTGTGTGTGTGTGTGTGTGTGTGTGTGTGTGTGTGTATGACTATTGAGGCCTTTTTACTCTTAAGGGGAATGGGAAGGAGACTGGGCTGGTCATAGTGGCAATGCTGGAGCAAGAATTATAGAGAGCGGGTAGGGTGGCCATGAGCCAGAAAAAGAAGGCAGATTTATTTTATTTTATATTTTACTTGTGACAGGGTTTCATGTATCCTGGGTAGGCCTTGAACTTGCTGTCTAGCTGAAGAAGACACTGAGCTTTTTAAATTAAAATCAATTCATTGAGGGCCGGAGAGATGGTGCAGGAGTTGAGAACACGGGGCTGTGCTTGCAGAGGACCTGCATTTTGATTCCCAGTACCACCCACTTGGTGGCTTTCCACTGCCTGTAACTCCAGCTCCAGGGTGTCTGATGCCCTCTTCTGGCCTCTTCAGACACTGCGCACACTTACAGACCTGCAGGCAAAACACCCATACAATAAAAATAAATCTTTTTAAAAATTTACTCTTTTTTATGATGAATGCACATATTCATGTGAGTACGTGCATGTGTGTGTGCATGAATGCATGTGGGCATGTGCATGTGGAGGTCAGAGGTCAGTGTTGGGTGTTGCCCTCCATTGCTTTCCACCTTATCTTTTGAGACAGAGTCTCTAACGGAACCTGGAGCTCATTGATTCAGCTGGACTGTCTGGCCACGGAGCTCCAGGGACCTGCCTGTCTGCCATCCCCCAGAACTGGGGATGCAGATCTGCAGCACTGTGCCTGGCTTTTACGTGGGTGCTGTGGACTTGAACTCAGGTCCTTAGGCTTGTGTGGCAGATTCTTTACTGACTGAGTCATTACCCTAGCCCTGACCTTGTACTTTTGATCCCTCCCCCCTCCGTCCCCGCCCCCCATCCCCCAGTTCTGGAATTACCTGTTTGTACCACTGTGTCTAATACACACAGTGCTGGGGGTTGAAGCCAAGCTTTATGCATATTAGACAAACACTACCAAATGAGCCACACCCCAGTCCCACCAGATTGCCCTTAACATCTGGGTAGTGTGTGCTTACTGAAGAACGTTTTTCTACACCCATCATCTGAGCCATCAAGATGATATGTGTGAAGTCTATTGAACCCAGCCCTGTACAAGGCACAGAGCCTCAAGTAAAGAAGGAGACAGACGCTCCCTGTTCTCCAGGAAAGTGGATGAGGGTCTCATGTTCCAGATGGGAAAACAGTTGCTCAGGGAGGCTGGTGGCTGGCCAGCATGTGGCCAACTGGTGTCTGACGGAGGTTCACCCTGTCCAGCGCCCCGTGCAGATTCCAACAGCTTGCAGATCTAGCATGAGCTTTCACTCTGGAAAGAGCTTAGTTCAGGAGGACCGAGTCAAGACACCTTGACAGTGTGTGTTCGTATCACATAGGTCCATACAGACCTGTTTCCTCTCATAGCCAGGCGCTTAAGTGGTGAAGATCAAGAGGCTGACAGAAAGGTGGATAAGAGTGAAATGCCTCTGTTTCTTTGCTGAATTCCCTTCAAATATGTTTGGACAGCCTTTCTAGAATGTTCCACAGTCCTGCCAATGAACCACTAACTATAAAATTTATTTCTTAAAACATGAGCTAGGAGGTTTTTTTTGTTTTTCAACTGCAGAAATGGATTGCAGCCATCAGAAGGACAAATAACTAATTTATGTTTACTGAGAATATTACAAAATCACCTGCATATTTATATACATACTCAAGCACAAACACCTTCAACATTAGTCAAACCCCTAACCTCAGCAGCTCCCAAGCCTCCTAATTTGTTGTGTTGTTGCTTATTCATTTTTATTAGCTTCTCAGGCTCAGCAAAGCTGTCAGATTTCAACGTTGACATTAACTCTGCAGTCCCTGAACTCAGCTTGGTTCTCTGTAAGATGTTGGAAGTGGACTAAATGGTCTCTGAGAGCCCTCCTGGTTTTCAGCTCTGTTCCCTCTGCTTCTACACCTGTTGCCTTAGTTTCTTGTTTCTGCAGAAGCAGACTCTGAGGTAAGCCATGCAAGCATTTCTTCTCCAGGCAAGCATTTTATTTGGACAATGATCTTGGGAAATACTCATGGAGGAATGTGTAAGTAAAATGGAAAGGAGGAAGACTGTAGGTAGACTTTTCCTGTCCCATAGCCACTCTCAAATAAACACACTGAAGCTTACATTAAATACAAATGCTCAGTCAGTAGCTCAGGCTTATTATGAACTAGCTCTTAATTTTAAATTAACCCATATTCCTTATTTACACTCTGCCATGTGGCGGTACCTTTATTAGCATGGCACGTTCATCTCCTGCTCCCTCTGCCTCTGTTCACAACTCCAGACTCCACTCTTTTTCTTCCCAGCATTCGCTCTGTGTCAGGCTGTCTGGTCCAATCTCTTCCTGCCCAGCTGTCGGCCAATCAGCTTTTTATTAACAATGAGAGTAATACGTATTTATAGTGTACAAAGATTGTTCCACAGCATTTCCCCCCTTTTGTCTAATTAAAAAGGAAGGTTTTAACTTTAACATAGTAAAATTATATACAACAAACCAGTTATCAAGTAAAGAATCACAGTCACAATATCCAGTCTATTTGCACTTGGCAAAATCAGAGAAAATATTCTGTTATCTGTTCTATCTTTGTGAGTCCAAAGTTTTACACCTAATTTGCTTTCTATTATAACTAAGGAAAACTGTAAGCTTAATTATTTAGTCTTTAACTCCATCAAAGACCCCAGAAGGATGAATTGTTACCTGAGTAAGCAGGAAGTTCATAGCAAGAGACTTCCAAAAATTGAGAGAAATGACAGAAACAGCTGGCTGTCTGGACAGTCACCCAAGTTTCCTCTGAACGTTGGGTCATCCATCTCTGGTCTACTGGTCTAGCATATCTGACAGACTTTTTTGAGAAGCAGGGAATTTTGAAGGACTTCCTATCTTGTCTTGGCAGTTGCTTTTTTTTTTTTTTTTTTTTTTTTTTGCAACCTGGTCCAGTTTGGACAGTAACTGTCAGCAGTTGAGGCAAGAGCAGTTTCTTTGCCCACATGGCTAGTTTTTGCCATAAAGAAAACAAACTCCATACAGAGTTTCTTCAATGCCCATCATCTTCTCTGAAGTAAATTGGTGCTTCTACGGGCAGATGTGTCTCACTGTCATGAAAAGCCTTAGATTATTAAACATATTAAACGCCATATTCTGTACATCTTTGGAGTGTTTGAAGACCATCTGTCTATCTAAATATATCTGTTTATGACCTTAAAAACATACCTAACATGACTATAAGTTTGACTATTATAGATGACTATTAATATGTATTTCTTAATTATATATTACATTTTTAAATGAGCTACATAAACATAATACCCTAAACAAGAGTAGAAACATACATACAGTAGAACAAAATTAACTTTAAATTTGTATCAATAAACCAAAATCCATACCAATGTAAAGGATTTTGAGATTAATAGTTGTTTTTTGAATTAAAATAGATTCAATAATCTACCTTCTTATCCTATCATTTCTATATCATATTTCCTTTTTTTCCTTTAGAAAGAGATCTTTGCATTTAACTCTTTTGGTTAGTTTTTTTTGTTGTTGTTGTTCTTGTTGACTATTACCAATAACAACTTGTAATCAGACCCCTTTAAATAATAATAAACATCCATAATCCATTTCTTGGGAATATGGGTATTGTTGTCCAGACTACTTCCCATTTGTTGTTTGTGGGAACTGTTATCTTTGGGGGAACCTTGTTAAAATCAGGATAATTGTTAGGTCTTCATTGGAATAGTTTGTGAGGCTGGATCATCTCAGCCAGCAGCCTTGAAATTGTTCTGGTTGCTGGATCATCTGGACCATCTGTTTTTATTGGTGTCTGGTCCCCTTGTTCTGGAAACACATAAACCTTTAAAGGTAACATACATATTTGCATCAATATAAATATAGACTGTGCATTGTATACAAGTCAGCCAAAGATGATTTTTTTGTTATGTGTTTGAGCAGGTAAAATATACATTGTGTGTCTTGTTCTATTAGATTTATTTCTTCATGTCTGCAGTCAGGATTTCAGGGGGTCTTCCTCAATCAAACCTGATCATCTTTAACCTGGAATGAATCCACACCCTCCCATTTCCTGTGTAAGCAAAAGCCTAACCTCTCCCCCAAATTAACACATCTTTTGACTTAAACTTTGAAGTCAAGATGTTTTTAAAATATATAGGTTGGTTTAATCCAGCAGTTTCCATAATCCAATGTGTTTTATCAGCTTTTGTTCCTTCCTCAGCAATCAGAAAATTCAAAGACAACACAATAACATACAGGATCTAGACTCTCTGTATATTTCCCATCTTTATATGGCTTACCATATTCTTTATTACTCTATTCCTTTTTAAAGGACTTTATGATTTTTAAAACTATATATATATATTTTTATGACTATCTATACTTTTTCTTTTGTCTCCCAAGCCTATGTATATTTTAAGCACCTTGTAACCTGTTTAGAGGGTTTTTTCATCTAAATCTGTCTTTATTGTGTGTTTGTAATCTTTTCTCTGTCTGCATGAGCAAAACCCCAAACCCACCATGCAGCATGCCAGCAGAGCTTACACTGACAACTCAACCCCACAGGCAATGGCTGAGAGATGCCTCTCTGTACAGCGGCCCATGTGAGAGACTGCAGGAATCCACCATGTGGCATGCTGGCAGCTGCCAGGAGACACATCTCTGTACTGAAGCCAGCATGAGAGAGACAAGACTAGGGAGCTGCATTTGACTCTGTTTCTGTGTGTTTAGAACATTTTTAAAAAAATCTTTCTCAGGGTTTATGTGGATATACATGGCCCTGGAAGTTGGGTGTCATTCGTAGACAGAGTTTTCCTATCCTGCAGCCACTCTCAAATAAGCACACTGAAGCTTATATTAATTACAAATGCTCAGCCAATAGCTCAGGCCTGTTATTACCTAGTTCTTACATTTTAAGTTAACCCATAATCCTTATTTAAGCTCTGCCATGTGGTGATACCTTTATTAGCATGGCATGTTCATCTCCTGCTCCCTCTGCATCTGCTTGAGACTCCAGACTCCACCCCTTCTTCCTCCTAGTCATTCTCTCTGTGTCAGGCTGTCTCACCCAGTCTCTTCCTGCTCGTCTATCCGCCAACCAACTTTTTATTAACAATGAGAGCAATACACGCAGAGATTGTTCCACAGCAGAAGATAGCACAGAATTTTTAAACAAATTGTTGTTGAAACTCCTGTGGGATGCTGGAACACAGTGGAGGGAGGAAGTTGGCTGAGGCTACTTATATTTATGACCCCCTTCTCCCCATCTGCTGTTGGCTGAGGCTACTTCCAGAACACTACCCTTTAGGCCAGTGATTCTCAACCTTCGTAATGCTGCGACCCTTTAACATAGTTACTCATGTTGTAGTAACCCCCAACCATATAATTGTTTCATTGGTACTTCTTAACTATAAATTTACTACTGTTGTGAATCATAATGTAAATATTTTTTGGAGATAGAGGTTTGCCAAAGGGGTCTCGACCCACAGGTTGAGAACCACTGCTTTAGGCACTTTTTCTTTTCCTGGCCAGGATTCGCCCCTGGTAGCCAGGTAAAAGCCCCAGGCAGAGGGAGTTGCTAGTGCTCTGCAGCCTTTGCTGCCTAGAGGTGAGTTGTGAAGGAGCAGGGCATCTATAAATTGTCAGTCTGGAAAGGCCAGACTTGCTTCGGCTCTTGGTGTAGTCCTGCTCTCTGTAGCTGGGCTCCTCACCACAGAGGATGGAAAGGTTTACACATCACTAAGCCTTGCCTTTTGAGAGAAGCTGAGGGTTCCAGAATCACCATAGAAACTTAAGTCCTGAGCTGGGGACATCTGCTCTAGCTTCATCATGGTTGACCATGATGGGATAGTTTGAGCTACAAATACAGCTTTCTGTCTTTGTCCTACTATCCAAGACGTTCTGAAAGTGACACTTCCTTGCACGATGTCTCAAAGAAAGCAAAAATGTCTTCCATTCAGCACTTCATAGGTGCTCCCATACTGCTCCACGAGATGGTGAGATCTGGCCTCCAGTTCACAGTGATCTTCTGGTCACAGACACTGATGTTTTGGGATCTCAGGTGTGAGCCACCATGCCAGGCCTCTATTCTTTTTAAATAAATGTTTTGTTTTTTTTTTAAACAAGTACCAAATAATTTCCTTTTGCTATTTTTTTTTTTTTTTTTTGCCCCATCTCAGCTGCTCACTTTCGTGGCCAGACCTGATACCCTGTCAAGACCTGTTAATGGTACAATCCTCTTAGGTTGTCTCCAGCATTCTGCTTTGGCCAGCATGCTCTCAGTTTGCTAGCCACTTCCTAGTGTGTGCTCCACTTACAACAGTCCTTCAATCACTCATAACCCCAGGGACCCCGAATCTGTGCACCTCATCTCTCTTTCTGTTTAAATGGTGCTGGGCATCCAAAGCCAGCAAACCCTTGTGCTTAGGTGTCAGGCACTTGGCCAGCTAAGCTATTGCCCTAGGATCTTTTGTTTGCTGGTCCTGTTTTCCCTTTGGATGGTGCTGGAAACTGAACTCAAGGCCTGGAGCATGCCGGGAAAGCACTTTACCCACAGCCCCTGGTTTTTGTTTGTTTGTTTGTTTGTTTTGTTTTTTGAGATCAGGTCTTACTCTGTAGCCCAGGCTAGCCTGTAACTCAGTATATGACCCAGCTGGCCTTGATCACACTGTAGGCAACCCCTCACCTCGGCCTCTCAACTTGTTCTATTCTACATTCGATGTCAGGAAGTTATGATGGTTCTAGCTTCAAAATACACTCACAACTTGACTGTTACTATGTCTACACCACACCAACTTTTATCTAAACCTCTGTCATCACTCGTCACTCACCTAATGTTACTGCAGGATTCTTTGGGGGACGACTCGGTGCCTTTCAGTCTACTTTCTACATGGCAGCCCCAGTGATGCTTTTAGAACAGGTCTCAGATGATGTCATTCCTCTATTCAAACTTCTCTAAAAGTCCCAGTGTCCACTGACAGGTGTTTTTGTATCCCCAGTAGTAGGTTTCTCCACCGATGCAGTAAGCCAAACTGAGTGGAATTAAAATGTAAAGGACCAGGTTTGATCCGAGAAAAGCACTGTCGGATGTCTCTCAAGTCTCCCCCACCCCCCCCCCCCCGCAGAGGTGAGACGGGAGGGAGGAGGGGGGAGGAGCCTGGACTTTTGGCGGTCTTTCTCAGGGGGTCAGGGTTTGGAGAAGGAGGAGTGGGGCTGAGGCAGAGCTTCCAACTGAACATCCATCAGTGTAAAAGCCAATGGCTTTACATCAGCCCATGAGAGTTAGCACCATTTGGCTTATTTCTTGGCCTCATCCCTCTTGTTTATGTGTGTGTGTGTGTGTGTGTGTGTGTGTGTGTGTGTGTGTGTGTGTGTGTGTTGCATACAGGCACCTGTGGAGGCCAGAAGAGGGTGTCTGATCTCCAGGAGCTGAAGTCACAGGAGATTGTGAAGCCTCTGATGTGTGTTGGGAACCAAACTCAGTTCTCTTAAGAACTGTAAGTTCTTAAGCACTGAGCCTTCTCTTCAGTCTTCCGAGGTTTTGTTGATGGACAGTACAAACAACTCTAGTTGTGTCAAGGTTCTATAGATGCTAAAATAATTATATTCCCTGATGTTGAGTGCAAAGTTCTGAATAGGAACTGTTGGCTGACTATATAGTTTATTGTTCAAATTATGACTGACCTGCTTTATGGTGAAAGGGCTATATTGGTAGCTAGCCATGGCAACAAGTGCACTGGGCTAATCAAGGCACAGCCAGGGTTAATCCATAGCTCCAGTTAATTGCTGTATAGTTCAGGCTGTCAGTATCTTTGCCTGTTTTCATCTGCTTGATCTATAAGCTTCTTGGGAGATGATGTTGTAAATCTCATGACAAATATGAGGTACTGGCTGGTTTTGTGTGTCAATTTCACACAGCTAGAGCCACCAGAGATGAGGGAGCCTCAGTTGAGGAAATACCCCATGAAATCCAACTATAAGGCATTTTATCAATTAGTGATCAACGGGGCAGGGCCCAGCCCATTGTGGGTGGTGCCATCCCTGGGCAGGTGTTCCTGGGTTCGATAAGAAAGTAGCCTGAGCAAGCCATGGGAAGCAGGCCAGTAAGCAGCACCCCTCCAGTGCCTCTGCATCAGCTCCTGCGTCTGGGATCCTGTCTTGTTTGAGTTTCTATCCTGACTTTAATCAGTGATGAACATCAATGTGGAAGTATAAGCTGAATAAACCCCTTCCTCAACTTGCTTTGCGGTCATGGTGTTTTGTCTCAGTAATAGTAACCCTAACTAAGACATGTGAACTGATTCACTGTTTCATTTAGATGTCCACGTGTTCCACTTTGCTGTTGGGTTGTTGGGAGTTAGTTCAATCATTTCATTCCTACTCATTTTCTTCACTATAGGAAATTTAGCTCCATCATTTCCTCAAATGGGAGCACCTGATCTTTGTTCTCTTCTGGGTCCCCCACTTTCTAGATGTTGGCCCTTCTGCTTTTGCCCTCTACATGTTCTGTTTTTGCCTGCTTTAATTTTAATCTAATAATCAGACTCTCATTCTATCTGTTGAGCCTGTTCCATCTGTTTATTCCCTTGATAGTGATTTCCCCTTTAACTACTATAATAACCAAATCTAATGTTCCCATGTGGTTCTTTTTTTATTATTTCCAATTCCTGCTTTGCATTTATCTTTGATTTCTCACTATACTTTTCAAGCTTTAGAAAAATACCTTGGCTCACTCATTCCAGTGTTTTGGTCAGATGTGTATATATCCTTCAATTTGTTGACGTTGAGATTTTCGTAGATCTCAGGTGTCTAGCTGCTCTGCCTCTGAGTGCAGACTCTACTGGGAATATCAGATACTCTGGCAATATGCATTTAAGAAAGTTTTTGTTTGCCTTTTGATTACTGAACCAATTGCCTTGTGATCAGAAAATGTGAACTATTTCACACATATGCTTTGAAATTTAGAAAACTTGCTTTAAGATCTCTATAATATTCAACCAACCTTTGTGGAAGTAAACACACAGAATTGAAAAGAATATATATTTTCTAACCACTGGGGGAAGCTTTTTCTAAGTTCCATTAGACAAATCCTATTCATGTAATGCTCAACTCATCTGTAACAGTCTTTTCAATAATTGAGAAAAATACATTAAGTATCCCACTATGATGTTGAATTTATTAATTCAAACAGTATTTGGTTAGTCCACTTTGAAGGTAGGTTACAAGTTGCATAGAAGTGAGAGTCTTTGATTTTCTGAGAATCAAAACTTTTCTCATTAGTGAGTTTATTTTAACCTGCACTGTTTTTTCACTGTTAAGTTGTATACCATGTAGCTATTGATCAATTAATGTTTAAATAGTATATCTTTGCCCACCTTTTACTTTAAAATTTTCTAGGTTCTAATATTTTGAGTGTGTGTCTTTAAAACAGTACATACTTATCATCTAAAATGAAAAGTTATTTTTAATAAGTATAATCAATTTCCTCTCTTTGTATTATGGGTTATTTGTCCATATTTCCAGTGTGTTTTTCCTTCTGATTTATCTTTTAGACTTGCTTCTTGTTTAATTCCATTTGTCCAGATTGTTTTGGAAGTTGCTTGTCTTCTTTTTTTAAAAGCTACATTTAATTTATCTGCTTATTTTGGTGTGTTGTGTTGTGGGAGGCCAGCTCCCACCTTTTCAAGGGTTCTTATGAGGAGGAGAGAGGGATAAGAAAATATTAGCTATAAAGATAGTGAAGAGGAGAAAGACAGAAACACAGGATAGCTTCGAGAGGACCTGGGTCAATACCCAATGACCTTTTCCGTTTATTCCAAAGGGCTTTTTATAATGCCAATGGGCGGGGCAAAAGACCTCCCCTTGCTAGGTCAAAGCACACCACACAGCCAAGTGTAGACCCTTCCAAACACCTGGTCCTGTGGTCAAAATATCCCCTTATGCAGCCCTGCTGGGTAAAGCAAGCTCAGATTCTCGGATCCTGAGTAACTTCTCACTAGGAAACCTCTGTCGGTCTCCACAGTGTGTGTACACACATGCACATCTGTGTGAGTGTGTACCATGTATGTTTGGGTACTTGCAAAGCCAGAAGATTTCCTGGAGCTAGAGTTACAGTCAGCTGTGAGCCACCTACTGTGAGTCCTGGGAACTGAACTCAGATGCTTTGGAAGAGCAGGAAGCACTTCTTAACTGCTGATCTGTCTCTCCAGCCCCACCTCCACCCCCCTCTTTTTGAGACAGAGTCTTATGCAGTAGCTCAGACTAACCTTTAACTCAGGATATGTATGATCTAGACTGGCCCTGAAGTTAGAACAGTCCTCCAACACCAATGTTGCCTCCAGTACTGATTTTGCAGTTATGAGCCATTTTTCCTTGCAAAAAGGAAAAGTGAGAAGAGAAATGGCCAAAACATGTAGGTAATTCTACAAAAATATTATCTATGCAAAACAGCACTGTATAATTTGAAGGCTTCAAAACAATAAAAATGTGATGTAAGATCTCTAGTATGTAATAGGTTTTCTGTATCACAACAATAGGTTTTTCTGCTGATGCAGTAAGCCAGATCAAGCTGAGTTGAAAAAAATAAAAAAACAGGTTTCTTTCTTTCTTTTTTGGTTTTTCGAGACAGGGTTTCTCTTTTCTGGAACTCACTCTGTAGACCAGGCTGGCCTCGAACTCACAGAGATCTGCCTGGCTCTGCCTCCCGAGTGCTGGGATTAAAGGTGTGAGCCACCACCGCCTGGCAAGAACAGGTTTATTTGAGCAAAGCAACTCCTGGGTGAGTTCTCCAGCCCCAGAGAGTGAAGCAGGAGAAGTCACTCACCCCAACTAAACCACGGAGCTCATATAGCTTGGAGGCAAGGGGTGATGACCCCATAATCTGGGTTTGTGCCCAAGTATGGTCAAAAGCTGGGTGCTTTAGGTGGGGGCTTAGACTGCTGGCAACTTCAGGGGAGGAACTCCCTCAGCAGCCAAGAATGCAGAACTGGGGTTTTCTGTGCCTTTTCTTTGTTGGGGATTTCTGAGAGGGTGGGGTTTGGAGAAAGAGAGATGGGACTTTCCAGATCAAGCAGGAGTGAGCTGGAGGTTCCAGCCAAACCGTATGGGGAAAGACAAAAGGAGTTAGGGTGAAACCCTTTTCAGGACCATAAATGAAACTCGGGTTCAGCTTTACTTCGTTAGACAGTGCTGGGTCAAAACGTCTGGAGTGTGATGCCAAGCGGTGTAATTTTTACACATTTAAACACAGTAAAACTTTGGGGGAAAGTTTCCACCGGACAATTATCACAACAAAGCTTTAGGCATGGCTACATTGAAACTCTTGTGCAAACTGCGTCTCTTTAGGAAAGCACCTGTGGCCTTTCCCACTAGAATGGGTTCTATTGCTTAGAAGTCAGGGCCTAGGGAGGAAGGGTTTGTAATAAGCACAATAGCAAACTCTTTTGCAAAATATGTGGGGCCTCTTTCGTGAGGATGGGTTCTATTGACTGAGAAACAATGCTCAGGATTCTGGGGGATTCTGTGAGGGCTGGCTTTACAGAGTAGCAAAGATGACCTGGTATTAGTACATCCATTCCCAGCTTTCTGGACGGAAAACTGGTGTCATTATCTTCTGATGAAGAAAACCTGGTTGTTTAACAATTCTGGTTCTCCAGTGCTTATGTGTGAGCTCATGCCCTCTACAATATGTATCAAAATATTAAGAGCACCTATTAAAAATTAAGTCATTACATAGCATCAAACTGCCCCCTAAATTCACATTTCTATACCCATAGATTAGTGCTGCTTTCTTTTCCTTTTTGTAAAACAGATAGTTTTTCTTCTTCTTGGATGATTTTGAGAGTTTTCTATCCTTTTTTTAAACCTAGAGAATACTTTCTTAGTTTCAGTCACCAAATCCATGGAGGTTTCTTTAGTGACTATAGTTGATGATCCCAGCACTTGGGAGGCTGAGGCAAGATGATGGTGAGCTCAAGGCCAACCTGAGCTACATAGCAAGACCCTGTCTCAAAAACCAAACCAAACCAAACCAAACCAAACCAAACCAAACCAAACCAAGCCCCCAAAGCTCTTGGTATTTATTTATTTGAAACTGCACGTGGACTGAGAGTTGGTTGGACTCTTGTGTCTGTCTTTGTGGACACATGTCTAATTGCTCCAGGGACATTGCCTGTGTGTGGGACAACTGGTTCTGTCTCTTCATTCTGCCCCTCTGATCTATCTTCTGTTTGTCTTGTCCCTAATACCACAGTGTGTTAATTATCATAGCTCTATATCAAGCTTTCAAATAAAAGTGTGGACCCTCCAACATTGTTTTAGTTTAAAAGTGGATTCCTATATTGCTTTCCTATATAAATTTAGAAATTAGCTGATTAGTTGCTACTAATAAAGCCTACTAGATTTTTTTTTAAAATTTTATTGTATGTACAGATCAACGTGTGGAGAGCTATCGTGTGAACCATGATGAATCCTCTAATCCTTTAATTCACTTTTAGAGAATCACTTAGGGGATCAGTTGGTGGAGGATTTGTCCTGTATGCACAAATATCTGAGATTTGATCACAAGTACCAAGCCTGGTGGCATATGCCTGTAATCCCAGTACTTGGTAGGTGAAGGCCGAATGATCAGAAGGTCAACTGTGGAGGCCAAAGAGAAAGCTCGGACCTTAAGAACCTGTACAGTTCTAGGACCTGCTCATGTGGGGTGAGTCACAACAGCCTGTTACTTCAACTCCAGGGGATCTGATGGCTTGGCCTCTATGGGGACCTGCTCTCATGTGAACATACCCCCAACACATATACATGCACTAATTATCAATAGTAAAAATAAATTAAAAAACAGCTTCAAGATCATCCTCTACTATGTACAGAGTTCTAGTCTAGCCTGAGCTACATGAAACCCTGTCTCAAAAAACAATAATTTAAAATAGCACCAAAAGTGAAATAATTCTGGTGAAATAATGTGGAAGCTTTGATGCTGTGAACTTCAAAACAGTCAAGAGGGAATTTAGAGAGGATAGAATTTAAGAGACTTGCCAGTCATTTTAACAAAGATCATTTTATATACAAATTATTAGTAATGTGGCTGGAGAGATGACTCAGTGGTTAAGAGCATGTCCTTGTAGAGGACCTAGTTCCCAGTACCCATTTTGGGCAGCTCATATCAGCTTGTAACTCCAGGTCCAGGGGATTCTACACCCTCTTTTGCACTTCGTGTATCTATAAACCCACATTCACACACACACAATTAAAGATAAAATAAAATTTAAAACAGAAAAATTATTAACAATGTATGTATTTGTTAATCTAGATTTCTGAAAGCAACAAACCAAAAAAGGCCTCTCAAGTGTTCAGAGGGCAAGAGGTTCAGGAACCATCGGTAAAGCTGAGGGAACAAAGGTAAGAGGTTGGAATTACGAAGATTTCGCAACTAGGAAGAGGGCTGTGTGAGAAGGTATTCCATCTAGTGTCTCTGAGCTCACAGGAAGGATTTGGGATCCGAGGAGAGGGCCTCTCTCAGTGGTTCTCAACCTTCCTAATGCTGCGACCCTTTAATACAATTCCTCATGTTTTGATGACCTCCAACCATAAAGTTATCTTTGTTGCTACTTCATAACTGTCATTTTGCCACTGTCATGGATCAGAATGTAGATATCTGATATACAACCCATGTGAAAGCGTCGTCTGACCCCTAAAGGGGTTGTGACCCACAAGTTGAGATCCAGTGGCCTAGCTGGTTATGGTGAGCTCTTGAGGATATGCGATGAGACTTGGCTTGCTAAAGCCTATCAGCTGGGCATTCAATCTAGCTACTGGCATGGGAAAGAACTGGGGGTGCCTGAGTAAGGAAGCATTGCTAAAGGAATGCTCTCAGGAAGAGGAAGGAAGCAGGAAGCCACAGGAGATGGTCCCTTCTTCCTCCTCCATCCCATTCTGTTCTTAGTGCCTCCTGTTGGCAGGGCCTATCCGGGCACCTGCTGGTAAGTCAGAAGTGAGGTGTAGAGAGGGTCAGTTCCAGCATCACAAAGCAAAGCGTACAAGACTTAGCTTAATAACTGGAATGAGCAGAGAGCAAAGGAAGGCAGGTACTATGGTATTTATAGCACAAACACATGATTTCACAGCACTTGAAATGCTGACATCAGTATTAAAATAAAAGCAAGTCTTATATAACCACCCCAAAATAGAAACAACTCAACGCAGAGAAGACACACGAGAAAATGAAGGGTACAATTCAGACAACGTAGAACAGCGTGCAGATCCCGAAAGTGATAATGTGGCAGAAACACAACCCTGCTGGGTGCGTGATGGTTGTAGATAGTCAAGTTAGATTTCACAACACACCCACCCTCTACACACACACACACACACACACACACACAGGTTCTTACTCAATGTCTTCATTTCTTTAAAAGCAATTATCACCAAAGGGGATGGGGGAACAGCTCAGTGATACCGCGTTTGCCTCACATGTGCAAGGTCTTGGGTTGAACCCCCAGTGTCACAGAACAGGTCCTTAGAGCCAGCCCTGATGCTACATACTTGAAATCTCAGCACTTGGGAGGCTGAGGTAGGAGGGTCGCCATGAGTTTGATGTCAGCTTGGACTACAGAGTGAGTATTCAGGTTAGAAGGAAGCTCACACCAATCCTGCCCACCACCTAAAAGAAAACCTTTATGAAGTTGGGAGAGTCTGTAGGGGTGGATATAGGAGGAGTGGGGGGGGAAGAATGGGAATGTGTGTGTGTGAATATGATCAAAATACATTGTATATATTCTCAAATTGTATAAATTCTCAAAGCATTAAACAAAGTATTATCCTAAAAAAGTCTTCATGGATATCTGGAGAAAAGTATAAAATTCTTGTCTTGTTCTGTTTATTTTTCATACTGTTTTGGTAGCAAATTCTCAGATATTCTAAGGGTTTTTTTTTTATTAAACATTTGTTTCATTTAGATAGTTATGTATTCTTTTAAGTAAAATTTATTCTTTGAGAATTTTATACATGTATACAATGCATTTTGATCATATCTACCTCTCACCCCCTCCCACGCCCCCCTAATTTCATTTCTCCCCCTTCATAAGCCACTGAATGTCGTCAGTGACACCTGCATGTGCATGGGCAGTCCACTGGAGCATGAGCAATGTACCAGAGATCACACCCTGCAGAGAACTGGCTCTTCTTCCCCCAGCAGCTGTCAGCTGCCACTGGCTCCTGAGCTGGGGTGGGTCCTTCTGAGCCCCTCCTCCACCCATGTTGGAATGTTGGCTGCTTTGGTCTGTGCCGGGAGCCATAGCTGTTGTTTGTCCCGGGGTGCGATGGCTTTGCCACATCCACAAGACACCATTTCTAGGTGGTCCGCCCTATCCTCTGTCCCTTGCCATCTTTTCACCTTCTTCTTCCATGGTCCCTTAGTCTCAGGGTTGGGGGTGTGTGTGTGATACAGGTGTTTCATTTAGGGATAAGCACTCTAGTTGTGATTGGGGGAATCCTTATCTTCCTTTAAGATGGACAGATACACTGTGCCCAAAGGATGGCCATTGTGTGACATAATGGTGGCTCAACTGTACGTGGTTATAGTAATTATAGAAAATCGTCTCTGAGAACACGATGAAGGAGCTGGGGAGATGACAGCCGAACAAGCATAGAATTGGTGGCATTCATACCGCCTTTGTCCTGAATACCCTCTACAGTGCGTGTCTGGGTTTAGTTGGAACGAGCAACATTGTGTTTGAAAAGTTGTAGAGCTCATTTGAGACTCTGAATGAACTCTCTTTCTAAAGACGACTTATTTATTTTTATTTCACTTAGATGGTTGAACTAGAAAAATACTCCAAAGAGTTAATCCATTTTGAAATTCAGAACAAACAAAGGAAAAAGAAACTCTGTTGGCTCATTTGGGTCTTTGTGAAAGCTGTCACCTTTGGCTCTGCCAGGCTCTCACCTGAAAACCTGGGGAATCTTAACTCTCGAGCTGTTAGGACTACAAATAGCCCATCTGGGTCCTCAACACCTTCGTTGCCATTTTCTTGTAATCCCTCCACTCTCAGGTGGCCCCTTTCTGCAAATGTGTTGAGAGGAAAAAGAGTTCAGTATTTGACTCCCAGCTCTCCGCAGCCCTTCTCTTTAAGAATTATATTCAAGTTTTCATGTATTGTAGATGTTCGAAAACATCTGTTTTAATTTGGGGTGCGTGTGTGTGTGTGTGTGTGTGTGTGTGTGTGTGTGTGCAACAGCACTTGTGTGGAGGTCAGAGGTCAACTTTCAGGATTCAGTTCTCATCTTTCATCTTGTTGAAACAGGGTCTCTCTTGTTGTTTCTTAGGCTTTATACTCCAGGCCAGCCGGCCCATGAGCTTCCAGGTGATTCTCCTGCCTCCCATCTCTCTGTAGGAGTGCTGGGATTACAGATGTGTGACATTGCATGTGGTTCTTTTTGTGGGTTCCGGGAACTGAACTCAGATTGACAAACTTGTGCAGTTAGCCTTTTTACCAGCTGAGTCCAGGCCCTGAAAACGTCTTTTAGAATAGTGACGGTGTTCTGTTGCTTCGAAAGATGTTCTTGCCTGGCATGGTGGCACACATCTTTAACCCCAGCACCCAGGATCTTACCTGGCATGGTGGCATGCATCTGTAACCCCAGAACCCAGGAGGCAGAGGCAAGTAGATCTCTGAGTTCGAGGTCTGCCTAGTCTACAGAGTGAGTTCCAGGACCGCGAGGGCTACACAGAGAAACCCTGTCTCAACCTTCTGCCCCCAAAGAAGATGTTCTTGAGAGATTTAGACTTAATATTTTATATAAAACATAGCTTGAAGCAGAACCTACTCAGCTTTTGAATTTAGTGCTTATATATTTTTTATTTTATGCCCCGGCCATTCTGGAACTCACTTAGTAGAACATGCTGGCCTTGAGTATACAGAGATCCACCTGTCTCTTCCTGCTGAGTGCTGGACTAAGGACATGTGTCACCACACCCAGCTTGTATATTTTTATTTCTAGAATTTCTTCTTAGATCTTTTTCCAAATATTTGATCACTTTTATGGATGAAGACGTAGCTTCTGGTTTCTTTTTTTGTTAAATGTATGTCATTTAGATATACTTACACAATGAAATGGGTTTTTATAGTTGTGTGTGCCTGTGAAATCAGTATCTAAGCATTGTACAGAATATTGCCATAACCTCAGAAAGTTCTGTTGTTACCCTTGTGGTTAATTTACCCTTCCTCCCTTAGATATTCTGATTTTTAGTGCCTTGATGTTGGTTTTGTCTTTTGGAGCTGTGTCTAAAAAGTACCAAACAGCATTCCCACTCATGTTGTTTTTAAGATTGTTATCCATTCCTTTCTAATTCTCAGTACAGTTTCACTGAATGAGCCCAACACCGTTTGTGTATCCGTCTCCTTTGGGGGTGCTGCTGTTTCTAGGATTTGGCCACTGTGCATACAGCTGCTGCTGTTCTTAGCCCAGGCTTTCTGTGGTCACTGCTTGTTCATTTTTATTTCGTTTTTATTCTGCGTGTATCGCTTTAGCATCTGCAGCATTTGGGATTCAGTCCCTGCTTCTTTGTCTGACTTCTTCTGGTGGTTTGTTTTCTTGTGTTTGGTCGTTTTTGACTGGAGCAGGTTTTGCTCACTGTGGGGATCCTGAGGGGCCTGAGTGTTTTCCCATCTGTGTCTGCAGGGTGTCCAGTGTGATTCTCACTGAGAAGCACTTGAGGTTCGTTTTTCCCTGGGGATTCCCTGAATAGAGAGAGTAGCTTTTCAGACCCCTCCTGTGAGAGGAAAGGTTTGTGCTGATACGTTTGCAGGAAACTTGGATTTGTAAAAAATTATTTTTAAGATTAGTTTATAGTATATTAGATTATAGTGGCATTCTCAAACAAAGTATGCTTTATTCAATTCTCCCCACATCTTCTCCATCCCCCTCCTCTCGGCTCTTTCCCTCCACCCAGTTTTCTTTGTCCTTTATTGTCACATGTATCTTTTTGTGTACTTGCACACACACACACACCCACAACCACCCTCACTCCCAGCTTTCTCATTTTCTTCCCTCTCTTGGTTTCCTTTTAGGCATTACCCATGCAGCCCACTTATATCCACACATATACGGATTGCAAACTAGGATCTGAATATGAAAGAAAACATACGGAGTTCTTGTCTGTCTGGTTTGAGTCACCTCACTTAATGTAGTAGTTTCAAGCTCTACCCGTTTCTCTACAAATATCATCGTTTGGTGGATTGTGAAAAATAATTAAAATGATTCCAAGTTAGGGCCCGAGGTAGGTAACTTTCCAGGTCAGCTCCTGCAGTAACCTTTGCCCTTAAGCATGGTTTGTCACAGATCTTGGACTTCCACCCTTCACTTAGCATCCTTCTAACTGGGGGCAGAAACCCCCCAGAGCAGCTCAAAGCTCTCTCATCCATCCCTCTCACTTCTCTTAGAGCTCATGGATTCTCTTGGCTTATTGAATTTAGGTATGCATTAAAGATTCAGAAAACTGAGAGTGAGGCATGCCAGTAATCCCAGCACTTGGGAGGCTGAGGCAGGAGTTCAAGGCCAGCCTGGGCTACATGGGGTGTGTGTGTCCTAAAACAAGGTTTCTTCTATCTTTTTAGTACTGGTATATAGTTATAGCATGGTTCTCCCTCACTGCCTGGCAATATCTGGCCAGGGGTTTAAATCTCTTACAGACCTTGTCACAGGCTCTCCTCTGCCTTCTGCATAGGACACATCTGTTTCATGCTTACTTCCTCCTCTATCTGGGGAGGGAACAGCAAGCCTGCGTACTCAGAATATCATCTGCAATGCATGTTAGCATTTGCTTCTTTTTGCCTATCTCTGTTTGTATGTGCTTTGCCAATTTCCAGTTTTTGTGTCAAGATTTCTCTGGCATACTTCCCATTTCCCCTGCATTTCAGTGGATGATCATGAGTTCTGGGTCCTTTTTCATTGCCGAGCTACCACGAGCCACCCAAGGGCTGGACACGTGCTTGCCATGCCTGCCTCTTCCCCTGAATTGTCTCATCAGCCAGGTATTAGGATGTTGTCTGTTTCCTAGTTTGACTGAAGGTGAATTCTCTTCCCCATTTTCCATCTTTTGGGAAGGACAGGTGTGTGGAAATGTGTGCGTACTTCCCTCTCACTCCAGGTGGTCTGGTGACAGAGAGCACACTCTGAACTGCTCACAGCTGAAGCCTTATTCAGGTGTGGGGAGATGTGTCCCTGTCCATTTCCAATTCTTTTCTGCAGAGATGTACTTGTGCTGCATGCCGGCCTCCCCATTCCGGTCCTGCCCTGAACCATGCTTGTTTGCCATTGTGGATAGGTAAGTGCTTTTTCAGGCAGGGCTCTATTGTCTACACACATACTATGCCTGGTGTGAAGTAAGGACTCAAGACATGCCTGTTGACTGAATGGCTTTGGGATCTCTTAGAATCCAAGTCAGATTTCATGTCTAGGGCCCATGTGTGGACTCTGGGTGCCTAACTGCATCCCCAAGGCATGCCTTTGGTAAGGTCTAATGACATTGTATTACAGAGTGAGCTCTTCACCTGTATCCACAAGATCTGGCTTTCTGGTTAATTCTTTCACCTCTCTGTGTTTCTTCCCCACCCCCCAGTCTTCCATTCATAAAATGGAGCTGTGACAGGTGGCTTTTCCTGCCTTGTAAGGGTGTGTGACGTAATACAGTGCTGCAGTACAGTCATGACCTCTTTTTACAGGTCTCATCATTTGAAAGGAAGGGTGGTTGGTAATTACAGGGGTTCACTCATGGTCACCTAGTCCTGCTTTTAGCCTAGCTTGCCCTCCAAGACTGGGAAGCTGGAGAGCAAGCCTGGCTGGCTTATGTTGGGAACCTGCAGTGATATCTGTGGCCACCAGGTGTCACCCTCAGCCTTGTAATGTAGATTATAACCTCACGGACAATTTCTACAAAGGCCAGTCCTGGTTCCCAGCAGTGAGCCTGGTTTCTCTGGATTCCTAGTACCTGTTCAAACAGTTCCTGGCATCAACACTGGAGGCTATCACAACCATCCATCTTGGCCTTCGTTTCTAGGTACAAGGTGCTATGTAATTCTAATTTATTTTAAATTTTGCCCAACCCGTGCATGACCAGAAATGGCCAAAATGTTCATGCATTCAATTTCAGGACCCAAAGCCAGCAAATTTAGAATTGGTCATGGTAAGTCCTCTACCACTCACTCCCCACATTTTTTTGCTACTAAAAAATGTGTTTTAAAACCACTGCCTCAGGGTAACCTAGTTATTGTAATAGCAAGACTAAGGAGAAGAAATCTCAGACTTCACCAAAGTCCTCTAGATAGACAAAGGCACTGGGTGCTTAGGCTTAGTTCCATCTTTCTGGGCCTTTCTTGGTGGGCATTTTCTCTGCTGATTACTCTCTTAAAACATTCTCCTCAGCTTTCATTCACTATTTTTTTTCCTTTTATTGATGCTGTGATATTTTGGTCCTTCACGGTCTTTCTTCACATCATTTCACCGTGTCTTACGGCACTTGCCATGGCTTCTGTTCTTCTACCTTATACAGAATACTCACCTAATTAGCAAGTAGTTGAGAAATCTCTATCTCAGTCCGACATCTGCGTATCGTCCTCTCTACTGGAGGAATTTGCTTTAAACACAGCTCGGCTATTTACTCGTAAACACATTAAAGTGTCTTCACTTTAGGTGCATAGCTCCATCAGTTTTGCTCATTGTGTATTGCTTTGTAACTACCGTCTTAATTGAGGTATTTGTTGCCTGTAATGGTTAAACTTGGTCGTCGTTTTGACTGGGCTTAGGTATACTTGGAACATGGGTGGAGCAAACTTGTTGTCTGTGAGGGTTTTCTAGAGAAGACTGGCCTGTGGTTTCAGCAAAGGGAGTGGGGAGGCCCTGCCCATGGCGAGGACGGCTGGGCGGGACCCAGTGGCAGCCCAGATGGGATGAAAACCATGAATGGGAAAGCTTGCCCAGACTTGGGTGCATACAGCTTCTGCTGCCATGTTTGTCAATGGATGTCACACTGCGGCTTTTTAGACATTTGAAACACAGAATTGCACAATGCCCCTCTACAGGGTGCTTCCAGGCCCTCAGCCTCAGACTGGTGCTGAATCATTGGTCCCTCTGTTTTTGGGGCTTCTAGGTTCCTGACCTGAGCAGCTGCTGCTGATGTCCTGCCTCTCCACCTTGCCCATGGCCACTGTGGCATTGTCCCGATTCAAGTCGTGGAAGTAAGTTTAACAAACCTATTTTAATAATTACATATATTGGTCTGAAATAGGCAGCGGAGAATAGAATAGTCTGTTGGTTCTTTTCCTCTGGAGAACCCGGGCAAATACATCAGCCTTAGAACAATTCTTTCTGGCTGTGTTCTCTCATTTTAACATTTTCTCTTGCTCCTTTGCCTGGAGCCTCAGCCTCACGGATCTGATTCCTGACACTATGTTGTTTTGCCTTTTCTGTAATTTACTGAAAATGGAACCCCCTTATCGTCTTATAATCTCTTGATCTCCTTCCCTTGGCCCAATTAGCACCTTCAACACCTTCCCAAAACCCTATTTTTAGTTCCAGGCTGCTCAAAGGCTAGTGATACTGGCTCCATTTATTCTGACATCCCAGCTAGCAAGCTGGTGCTGCCCTGTTGAGGCCCTCTTCCTTTTCTCTCTGCCTTCCACCCCCACCCCCGCCCCCGGGAGTGGCAGTCAGAAGCTCCTCCAGTTTCCTTCTCTTCTGTGTCTGCCCTCCTCCCCTCAGTCTCCAGGTCACGTTATAGAGACTCTCTTGACTTATTCAGTCCTAGCTGGTGTCCAGGCACAAGTCTTCAGCCTTCCTCTCATAGCTACCAGTGTGTCCTAAACTGCAAATCTGATCCTTTTATTATTATTATTATTTTCAATTTATTTTACATACCAACCACAGTTTCCCCTCCCTCCACTCCTCCCATTCCCCCCTTCTCCTCCTTTCTGCCCCCCCCACCCCTATCCACTCCCCAGAAAATGTAAGGCCTCCTATGGGAGTCAACAAAGCATGGCACATCAAGTTGAGGCAGGACCAAGCTCCTCCCCTGCATCAAGGCTAAGTGAGGCACTCCACTATAGGGAATAGGTTCCGAAAAGCCAGCTCATGCACCAGGGACAGATCCTGGTCCCACTGCTAGGAGCCCCACAAATAGGCCAAGCTACACAACTATCACCCACATGCAGAGGGTCTCGTTTGGTTCCTTGCAGGTTCGCCAGCTGTCAGTCTAGAGTCTGTGAGCTCCCATGAGTTCAGGTCAGCTGTCTCTATGGGTTTCTCCATCATGATCTTGACCCCCTTGCTCATATAATCCCCCCTCTCTCTCTTCAAGTGGACTCTCGGAGCTCAGCCCAGTGCTTGTTTGTGGGTCTCTGCATCTGTCTCCATCAGTTACTGGATGAAGGTTCTGTGATGACAGTTAGGGTAGTCACCAATCTGATTATAGGAGAAGGCCAGTTCAAGTACCCTCTCCACTATTGCTATGAGTCTTAGCTGAGATCATCCTTGCGGGTTCCCAGGGGTTTCCCTGGCACCAGGTTTCTCCCTAACCTCATAATGGTTCCCTATATCAAGATATCTATTTTGTTGCTCTCCCTCTGTCCCTGCTCCAACCCAAACACCCCTATCTCTCATGTTCCCATCCCCTCCTACCTTCTATCCCCGACCCCCAGTTTACCCAGAACATCTCATCTATTTCCCCTTCCCAGGGTGATCCTTGTGTCCATCTTAGGGTCTTCCTTGTTATCTAGTTTCTCTAGGGCTGTGGATTATAGTCTGGTTATCCTTTGCTTTATACATCGAGTATCCACTTATGAGTGAGTACATACCATGTTTGTCTTTCTGGGTCTGAGTTACCTCACTCAGGATGATTTTTTTCTAATTCCATCCATTTGCCTGCAAATTTCATGATGTCATTGTTTTTTACCACTGAGTAGTACTCCATTGTGTATATGTACCACATTTTCTTTATCCATTCTTCGGTTGAGGGGTATCTAGGTTGTTTCCAGGTTCTGGCTACTATAAATAACGCTGCTGTGAACATAGTTGAGCAAGTGTCCTTGTGGTATGATTGAGCCATAACTCCAGGCTGGTTTAGGTGTTCTCTGGAAAATGTCATTCATCTCTTCCATTTCCAGTCATGTCAGTCCTTTTTTAAGACACCCATCTGTCCTTTCTACTAGACTTTTAAATTCCTTGAGGAGTTCCCATTTTGTTTGGATTTATCTTCTTGTCCCTGGTATAGGGCCAGGCACATAGGGAATTCGACATTGTTAATCTTGATTGTCAACTTAATTGGACTGAAACACCTAGGAGATTAGTAAAGATCATCTCTGGCTATTTTCAGATATGGTTAGATTATAAGGGCTCTGACCCAATAACTGGTTTAATCCATTGAGTGGTTCACAGTTGGAGTGGACTCTTAGAGGGGATGGTAGAGCTATGGAATGTGGGGCCGGGTTGGAGGAAGTAGGTTCCCAGGGGCATGCTGTTTGGGGCTTTATCCTGCCCTGACTCCTTCCTATATGCTCTTTGTTCTGGTTTCCAGCCACTACAAGGTGAAGGACCTTCTTTGTCACATGTCCCTGTTGCCATGATATTATGCCTTAGCACATGGAGTCATGTGACAATGGATGGAACCACCCGAAATCATGGTCCAAACAAACCCTTCCTTCCTTGGTGCTTTGTCATGGGGACACAAAATCTAATACAAGCTGTCAATGAATGCTCCAAGTTGAAGGAGGCTAGAGGAGGTCGAGATAAAGGTCAGGAAATCCTAATGCTCCATTTGACCTCGGTCATAGTGAAAGGAGAGGAAGAATTAGGGTGGAAGCCATGGGAGAGCCTAGGAAGAGAACGTGTGCACACGGGGAGGCAAGTACTAATGTCTACATTCAGCTTCCACTCCAACACCGACAGTATTTGGTTAATGTGGGTGGAGAGAGGCGGCTGTGTATGCATGTGTATGTGTAAAGTATGGAAGTGTGTGTGTGTGTGTGTGTGTGTGTGTGTATAGTATGGAAGTGTGTGTGCTCCTGTGTCTGTGGGGTGTGGACATGTGTGCTCCTGTGTCTGTGGGGTGTGGACGTGTGTGTGTATTCCTGTGTCTGTGGGGTGTGGACATGTGTGCTCCTGTGTCTGTGGGGTGTGGAAGTGTGTGTGTATTCCTGTGTCTGTGGGGTGTGGAAGTGTGTGTGCTCCTGTGTCTGTGGAGTGTGGAAGTGTGTGCGCTCCTGTGTCTGTGGGGTGTGGACATGTGTGTGTGCTCCTGTGTCTGTGGGGTGTGGATGTGTGTGTGCTCCTGTGTCTGTGGGGTGTGAAAGTGTGTGTGCTCCTGTGTCTGTGGGGTGTGGAAGTGTGTGTGTGTGTGTGTGTGTGCTCCTGTGTCTGTGGGGTGTGGAAGTGTGTGTGTGTGTGTGTGTGTGCTCCTGTGTCTGTGGGGGGTGGATGTGTGTACCGGCCAGAAAATATCCTTAGATGTCCTTCATCTGGTACCATCACACATTTATTTACTTACTATTTATTTGTTTGTTTTTGAGACAGGATTGCTCAATGGACTGGGGCCCTTCTTGTAAGCTAGATTGGCTGGTCAGTAAGCCCTAGAGATCAGCCTGCATCCATATCCCTTTTACTGGGATTACAAACTCTTACCATCACGTCTAGCTTTAGCTCTTTTTGTTTTGTTTTGTTTTTTAACCAAAAAACTTAGAAGGGATGTTGGCCGAGAGAAAGCCAAGAGGGAAGGAGATCCTAAACAATGGAAACAATGGGAGACGCACACCTTCTTGGATCTCTGGGGAGCAGAGGGTTCAGGCTTCTGCAGCTCCAGCTGTGCTGTTTTCACAGCGCACAGCTGGATGGACCACAACTGCCACTTCTTACTGTGAACAGAGCCACAGGAATGTCCCAGGGTCATCCTACCCTACCTGAGTCCCAACCAGAGAAGGAGGTGGATCTGATGAACTTCATTTAACCAGTGTGCCGGAGGCTTTGAGGAGTGGTGGCCCTCGCACCCTAGGGCTGGAGTCTTCCCTCCTTCAGTGTCTGTCTCTAAAGTGAGTTACCCACATCAGGTGTGTGTAGAGATGACAGGCGTGGGAAGGCCCGTGGCTATTTGCAGATTCTACAATGAGACAAGAGAGACCCAAGGAAGAACATCCAGAGGCGGAAGCTACTGTCGGACAGAGAGCAATCTCCGAGTCAATGAAATGTTAGAACAATTTCATATTACATTAACAGGAGAACTGTGAGTTCCCCAAAGTCTTAATGTCTTCCACTTGCACAGCTGGGGCAGCTGGCCAAGGAAACTTTCGATTAGCCGGAGCTTTATGGCGGAAGGCATTTCCTGTGGCAGGCTTTTTGTTTATTTGTTTTGTTTTGTGTTTTTTTATGAATGAGAAAACAAAAGATTCTCAAAAGGGATAATCATGAAAGGAAAGTCCCCCCCCCCCCACCTCCCTCTGCTTCCCTTTAATAGATGTTCTTGTGTCAAATGACGCTGAGTCTTAATACCAGACTGTCAATCTTTGCTTTGAGTGGGAGATCAGCATTTTCCTTTGTATGACTTAGAGGTTGAGGAACAGAGTGTCTGGCTTTAGATATTGATGCTCCATTTCCCAGCTGTAGGTCTCCAGCAGTCTGCTTAACAGTCATGTGCCTTACAGATGCTCACGCCTTGCAGGCTTACTTAGTATTTACTTATGTAACCAATAGGAAGCACTTGGCATATTGTTGATGATGATGATGATGATAATAATAATAATAATAATAATAATAATAATAATGTAATCATGCTTTATATTTGCAGGTAGCTGGATTCATTTTTTTAACTTTTATTTTTCATTCTTATAACAATATGATGTTATAACTGCTGTCATTGTTTTCAAGGCTCATTTATTTTTATTTTGTATGTACGAGTGTTTGGCCTGCATGTTAAGTCCATGTACCACATGATGGCAGTGCCCTCAGAGACCAGAAGAGGGTGTTGGGTTCTCTGGAACTGGAGTTACAGACTGCCAGGTGGAGTGCTGGGAACGGAACCCAGATCCTTTGGAAGAGTAGCCATGGCTCTTAGCCTCTGAGCGATGCCTCTAGGTCCACTGTTGTTTTTTTGATAAATGAGGAAAATGCAACCTTGAAAGGTCAGAATGCTTAAGCCAGGTCACAAACCATTGAACTATGTCTCCCGGCTCCCTGTTCAGGCCGATTTTCACCAGTCATTTACACCGGTAGTAGAATTAGAAGTCACTGTTAGGGACTGAATGGGCAGGTGTCTTGGGAGAGGCTCTTAGCCATCTCCGTCTGGACTTCCTGCTCTCAAGATGGCAATCACTGGGTTCTCAGCATTAAGGGAGGCCTGAGCAGAGCTGGGCTCTATGAATTAGTGTTGCGAGACAAGTATTACTTGTGGATTTTGGAAATGAAGCCTTTTTTCTATTAATTTTTCTTGAGAATGTTTTGTATAGGCTTTATTTTGAAGTTCTAGCTGATTAGAAAGGGAGTCAATTTTCATGTTCCAATGAATGTTTGTTGGGTACTCATTGTGTGCCAGGAAATGTGCAAAGGGGTTTTTTCATACTCTTTATTTTTTAATCCTTATTACAATCCAAAGCTTTGTGGGACATTGTTTTCATTTTGCCAAAATGAAAATGGAAGGTCAGAAATTTTGAGTAATCCACTCAAATCTCTCAAGGTCTATTCAAGGAAGTTTAGCCACTATCTCTTGTGGATAATAATATATGGTTTAAATCACAATTTAGTAAACTGATCTAATAATACAGAGAAAAGATATCAGGAACAAGGTGGATTTATGTAGGAAATCAAGGAGCATTTACCATTAAAAACTCGGCCAATGGCAATTTACCAAATTCATAATGGAGAATAATCACAATCTATTTGGTAGATGATGTAAAACATTTGCTAAAACTCACCTTTCATTAGTCATTTCAAAACTTTCTTGGCTAAACAGCAATAAAAGGAAATTTCCTTGTTCTGATGATAGGAATTTATGAAAAGAACAATAACAGTGGTGGGAGTTTGTATGTTTTCTTGATAAGATCAGAAAGGAGATAATGATGTTCTTCCATTGCCGTTTATTTTGACATTGTATCTGAAGTTCTAGCTAGGGAATTAGCTCAAGAAGAAATGAAGGTAAAATGAGTCAAAAGGAAGAAATAACAGTCACTCTTGGCGGGCAGTATGTCTATGTATTTAGGAAGTTCAGGGGTCGCACAGCTGTGGGATCATAATGATCAGATTAACATGGCCAGCTCATTGGGTCCATGGTCAATTGTCAATATCCACAAACAATCAGAAAGTGGAATTTTAAAACCATACCATTTATAACAATGGCTCTAATCATTAGCTATCAATTATATCTTTAAAAGAAAGTCATGTGAAACCTCTGCATTATATCCCTGCTTCATCCAGTGTTTCGTGATCAGTACAGTGTGCTGGAGAAGGGTCAGTCTAGTCCTTTTGTACTGTTGACAAGACTTGCAGTCTTTTATAAATCAGGGAGAGTGCCACATGGGCTGCTTAACTTATTTTGGCCCTCCCAGTTTTCAGCTCAATGTCCTCATGTCAGCCACTAGAGTAATCTCATTCCTCTATATGCAGAGCTCTTCCGTGATTTAGGGTGCGATTTAGTTTGCTTCTTGATGGCAACCTTTTTTTTTGCCTGCTTAGTTTTCATCTTTCTCCCCATTACTGTCAAGTCGTCACTTCCATCTTCCAAGGTTTCACTGATGGATGTCCTCTGTCTGCTGTCATCTCCTCTTTATCCGTAAGCGTCCATAGTTTGAAAAAAAAAAATGTCTTACTCTCATTTTACTATGGTTGCAGAAAGAAGGGGGAAAAAAGTATGAGTTTAATCTACCATGCCTAACCAGAAGTTCTACACAGAATTATGAAGAGCAAAGCAACAAGGCAGTGCTTATTCTGAGAGAGTTCCCTTCAAGCTGCCTAAATAACCCTGCTCTACAGCCTACCTACTTCCAAGAGTTCTGTTAAGAGATTCTGTTTATAGGCATTTGCGTTTGCTGCTGCTGGACCACCGATCCCTGGGGCTCAACCCAGCTGTGAAAGCCTATCTTCACACTGTTTCCTCAAAGCGTCCATGCCTGAAAGATTTGGGTTTGACTGACAAGAAGACTGCAATCCTAAATCTCCAGTCTGCATTTCATTCATGAGATTGCCTTTGGGGGCTTGAATGAGGATAGACCAGTTTGAACAATGCCATTAATTAAAGCATGTTCTAATTGATTGGCTAATCCCTAGGTAGCTTAAGTTTAAGGGGAGAGAAATGAGAGAAACAAAAATAGATGCAGAAGTGTTGCTAGGAAATGCTTCTTTCTACTCAGGCGCGTCCAAACTCTTAGGCACCTAACAGAAAAAGTTGTCCTAAGTTGTTGGTAAATGAACAATTCTCCTCATCCCTGCAATCCTTGTCTTTAAACTCCCAGGGCCCCCAGCTGTGAGACTGTGGAGTAAATACAATGACCAGCAGTGGGAAGCCTGCACTCACATTATATTGTGGGATCTGAGTGGTATGAAAATGTGCACCTACATAATGGTCATGATGAAGCAGTAGGAAAATGCCCTTGATCCTAAAAATTGCCCATGTCCTCTGCTTTGCTCTCAACACCTCCCTCTGCCAGAAGGCATCAGTCTCTTGACTTTATGGCGATCTGCTTCTTTTCTTTCTAGTTTTCCCATCTGTGAAGGCATAGACTTGCTTTGTGATCAAATACTCATCTTTAATCTGGGTCTTTCCCCACCTGCCACTAAACTCTTTGAAGGACCACCTCTATAGCATGATCCCTAGTTATTCTCTTGTTGAATGTTTACTAAGTATCTCCCAGGGACCCTACCAGAAATATAAAACATATAAATATATATCTGTTTTCAAGTTGAAATAGTCTCATGGCCAATGTCAGGTGTATTCATTGATTTATTCCCTCTGTTGTAAAAATAAATTTTACACTTTTTATATTTTTGCTTTTTTTGTATGCTGTTTGTGGTGTGTGTGTGTGTGTGTGTGTGTGTGTGTGTGTGTGTGTGTGTAGTTGTTATATGTGTGTGATAGATGTATTGAGTGTGAAGGTACTTACTCCTGGGGAGGCCAGAGCAGAATGCTAAGTGCCTTTTCCTTCCCTTGTTGCTCAACTCTTTATTGTCCTAAGACAGAGTCTCTCACTTGTAGGAGACCAGCTCCAACCTGTTGAAGGGTTCTTGAGGAGAGGAGAGAGGAGTAAGGAAGTATTAAAAATATAGATGGAGTCGGAGAGAAAGACAGAGACACAGGACAACTTTGGGAGGGCCCTGGATCAATACCCAGTCCCCTCTAGTTTTATTCTAATGGGCTTTTTATACACTACCAAGGGAGAGGGAAAAAACTTTCCCCTTTCAAGATCCAAGCACAACATACAGCCAAGTGTAGACCCTTCAAAACACCTGGTCACCATACCCTTGGCCAAAATCATTCCATTATGCAGCCCTGCTGGGCAAAGCAAGCTCAGACTTTCTGACTTTGAGTAAGGCCTTACTAGGGAGCCTCTGTGGACCCCCACACTCACTGGACTGGGAACTTTGTATTTTGACTAGTCTGGATGGCCAGCAAGTTCTCAGGATCTTCCTCCTGAGCCCCCTACCCCACCCTGCCCAGTGTTGAGATTATGGGCACATGCATCCATGCCTGGCTTTTTACATGGGTACTGGTAACTTGAGCTCAGGTCTCATGCTTGTTTAGCAAGGAAATTAGTAGGCTTCTTAAGCAAGATAGAGTGACACATATCTATAATCCCAGTCCTGGGGAGGGAGAGGTAGGAAGATCACAAATTTAAAGCTATTCTTAGCTGCATCGTGAGTTTGAGGTTAGCCTTGGCTCAATGAGGGCCTGTCTCAAAAATACTCTGCAGGATTTTTAATTAAAAGCCTACAAAGGGATGTCTTTCGCATTTTCACAGCTGCACCTTCATCTTTCATGCCCAGGGTAACCATTCTATGTCAGGTCATGGGTGGCAGGCAGCTAGAACACCTCCTTCCATGCTGTCTTGTTGGCAGTTAGAATTTGTAGGTGTTGCTCATATTCATGATAGCAACTGGAATTTGTGTTGACTGTCTTAGGAATAAACTTGCTGTTGAATAGTTCTCAAATTTGAAAGTTCCTAGATTCATGAGAACATACCTACAGTTTTCCAGCTTGAGAGACCCTTCGCTGAGGTTAGCATTTGCAGTTCTGGGCAACCTCTGGGTCCCAGTATAGTCAACACTCAATCATAGCACAAATATTGAACTCTCGTGGCAGTGTTTATTTACCAGTGGCCATCTCTCAGATGCAGAACCCACTCACACCAGTCTTTAAAGACTATCATAGAAATTAAAATAGAAAATCTTACAAAAACTTCAAATTCCTAAGGGCATATTTATAGACTTACTTGGGAAACATTGAAATATTTATGTTGGTTAAAGGAAAGGCATGAACTCCCAAGTTGAGTAAATTATAAGCTCAGCACTCGTCTGGTTTTGGATACATGGTTAATCTCTGAAGTAGCTCAGCCTCAGGTCATGTCCTTGTTCCACCTGCTGATCCCACAGGAAACTGCTTGGAGGGCTGGGGTGAAGTCTCAGGGTTGCAGATTGTTCCTGGATAATCTGTGTGCAGTGAGCAGCAAAGTAAACTGGAAGACTTTCATTTGAGTCTCGAGAAAATTTACAGTAAGTTTCGTCGGCAAACTGGAAGGTGATCTGTTTTTCCGGTGTGGTTTCCTGGTAGATAGAATGTTTCCATCTTGTTCTGTTATTCCTTTAGCTACCAGGCTCACTGGTATAGACAGCTCACTGTGACGCGTTGAACCATGTCTGTTTCAATGTAATGGAGCTGAGTTCATGAGCTTGTGACTTCTAATCGCACCCAACTCAGGGAGCCATAGAATTCCAGGAGAATAGGAGAGAACCCATGTTTCTCAACAGGATGGTTTCAGGAGCCTGTCTTCACCCTTCACCGTCTCCAATCCCTTCCCACACAACATTCTAGTTGCCTCATGTGAGCAGAATCTGAACAAGGGCTTGGGGGTGCTTACATGGGGATTTATTAAAAGAATGCCCTTCTGAGAAATGGAATGAGAAACATAATATGGTGGTTAGATGTAATATGCATCTTAAAAGGTCTTATTAATAAAAACAAACCCAGGGCCAGGTATTGGGGTGAAATGCTGAAAGATCAGAGAAACAGAACAAGCCACAGCTAACCTCACCTCGACAATTCCTCAGCGGATCCTGTTTCCTCAGACTGGAAGCCTTTGTGTCCTCATCCGAATGGATCTCAGCTGAACTGCTGCTCAAAAGCCTAAAAGCTTAACTGACCCTAGTTCCTGGTCCTGATGCCTTATATACCTTTCTGCTTCCTGCCATCATTTCCTGGGATTAAAGGCATGTGTCACCATGCCTGGCTGTTTCCAGTGTGGCTTTGAACTCACAGAGATCCATCTGGATCTCTGCCTCTGGAATGCCAAGATTAAAGTGTGTGTGCCACCATTTTCTGGCCTCTATGTTTATCTAGTGGCTGTTCTGTCCTCTGACCCCAGATAAGTTTATTAGGGTGCACAATATATTGGGGAACACAATATCACCACAGGTAGAGTGGGGTGGAAGTGGCAGGAAAGAAAACAAAAGTGTCATCTCATCTGCTGTTCAGCCTCAGCGGGTCCCACAGGATGCCCCGGGGAAGAAATAGTGTCTCCTAGATAGCCCCACCTTGAAGCAAGGGGCCTAGTACTTTGTTCTTTGTATCACCCAGTCAGTGGCTATAGGCTACCCAGGGTAATGGAGCATGGGAAAAAGCAATTCTTCAAAGGAGGGATGGCTGTTTTAGTAGCCCATACTCTCCTCACTGGGAGATGGATACCCACTCTAGAAATGAGCGTGTTGGCTGGACACCGGATGTGCATATTATACCAGGCGACCCTGAAGTGCAGGCTTGACACTGGCAGCTGGTAAATGACTTGCCTAGCAGCACATGGCGAGGGCGTTGGGATGTAGCCTGCATCCCTTCAAGTTTAGCCCAGCTTGCGTGGTGGTTGGTGATTTTCCCAAGACCAGAAATATGTAGCTTATAGTTTCAGTGCTTTATGTAAGACTAGCTTTCCTTTCTCCCTTCCTTCCTTCCTTCCTTCCTTCCTTCCTTCCTTCCTTCCTCCCTCCCTCCCTCCCTCCCTCCCTCCCTCCCTCCCTTCCTTCCTTCCTTCCTTCCTTCCTTCCTTCCTTCCTTCCTTCCTCCTTCTTGCTGTAGACTAAACCAAACAATAAAACCAGCCAATCAAAAACAAAATAAAACAAAAAAGAGGCACAAACCCCAAATGTTTGTCATGATTCAGGAAGCTATGATTGAGGTGATGCTTTCAAGCCCAGAAAAGGACAAACGCAACATGAATCTTAAAAGGTCTTATTAATAAAAACAAACCCGGGACAGGTATTGGGGTGAATGCTGAAAGATCAGAGAAGCAGAACAAGCCACAGCTAACCTCATCTTGTCAATTTCTCAGCCAATCCTGTTTCCTCAAACTGGAAGCCTCTGAGTCCTCATCCGGAATGAATCTCAGCTGAACTGCTGCTAAAAGCCTGAAAGCTTAACCAGGCTCTAGTTCCTGGTCCTCACACATTATATACCTTTCTGCTTCCTGCCATTACTTCCTGGGATTAAAGGCGTGTGTCACCATGCCTGGCTGTTTCCAGTGTGGCTTTGAACTCACCGAGATCCGGATGGATCTCTGCCTCCTGAATGCTAGGATTAAAGGTGTGTGTGTCACCATTTTCTGGCCTCTATGTCTATCTAGTGGCTGTTCTGGCCCCAGATAAGTTTATCAGAATGCACTATATATTGGGGGACACAATATATCACCACAGACAAATGTAAAGAGAGGCTCAGAGACTCAACACAGCATAGACTCTTAAGAACAGTAGACTATCAATATCAAAAACCTTTTCTACTTTGTGAGTAGGATGGCCATGGGGTCTCTAGAACATGACACTCTTAGAGTCAGGTAGGAAGTAGATAGTTCTAGAATAGGATAGCAAGGACCCATACATTATCCTATACTGGGGACCAACATCACTGATTTGGTGTCCTGTACTGTGGACCACCATCACTGATGCCTAGTGTCTACTAACAGCAATAGTTACGTCTGATATGTCTTATCTTGCTCAGAGTAGGCTCAGGATTTGGGGAGGGGTCAGGGTCCTCATTGGAACAGGACTGGGTGAAGAAAGGTTTATAGGAACGATGCTTAGATTTAAGTCCTAGGAACAGGTAGCACTTCCAGTTTCAGGAGTTAGAATGAGTTGCTGGTCCTGAGGGAACTCTCTTATTTTGTTACAAACCCGTTGTTGCTTTGTTTTGGCCAAATCAAGCGTGTGCCCGAAGCTGCTGGATGGCTTGATGATCTTGACAGTAATTGCAGATGTGGTCTGGAGGCTGGTGTCAAGGAGAGGCGCCATCGCGGCAGTCTGCATCCCCGTGTGTTGTATTGACTAGTAAATATGGCACGGAAAATTTCAAGCATAATGATTACTCAGCCAACTAGATCAAATCCTATTTCCAAAAGCTGTTTTCTCGCAGAGTTAATGCGTTGGTTCCTGACTTCCTCTGATCAGTGGGGCATCTAGCTGTAAGGAACAGATTGGAAATTATTTTATTGATTTTTTTTTTCTTTTTATTTACTAGAGGTGAGAGAAAATTTCTCTTTCCTGAGTGTTGTTTATCCCTGAGTCAAGGTAAGGACACTGGGAGGTGCTGGGAGAGTGGCTCACAGCCCGATGCCACTGCGTTGTCAACCCCCCCCCCCCCCCATGTGGAGCCAGGAAGTGACTTCCTCTGTTGCCTTGGGAAAGTCAACTTTCCTTTTTGGTCCCAGCTACAGTGGTCATTGGGAGGTTGATGGCTACAATGTACAGGGTCTCAAGTAGCTCAATTCATGGGTGTCAGACGTCCTTAAGTCTCACCAGCACCCCGGAGATCGTAATGCTGGGCTGCAAAGCCTCTTCTGGTTCAAGTCCTTGGGGAAATATAGGTTGGAAAATTTCCTTTCTTCCCTGGCTACACATCTGTCATCAGCCAGGAGACTGAACACATCTGACTTGGGCTGTGCTCATTAGAAAGCTTTCCTGCCTACACAAAACAGAGGGTGGGATGTGCAATGGAAATCATGTCTCCACCCCAGGTTATTTCTTCTTCACAGACTCTCTCTAGTCTACCCTCAAACTAAGAGTGAATATCATGATTAGGATGTTTCCCATGGTCCTCTCTGTTTTTAATCCCCTAAATGATTTCTAAGGTTATGCAAAGTGAGGACTTTTATGCACGTTATTAGAAAACATTAATTACGTACCGTGACAGGCTACTAAGAAGCTTTACCTGCATTGCTTCATTTAATCCTCAAAAGAACTCTATGAATTAGCTAATCATGACTAATTCTAATTTATACACCCTAGAGATGTTGGACTTGGAATTCAAAGAGAGACACGTAACCTAGTCCATGCCCTTCACCATGAAGTTGGGCCATCTTCCAGCTCACCAAGGGTGAAGCCATAACTCACTGGTAAGTTTGTTGTGTGTGTGTGTGTGGGGTGATTCATGGTCCATTGACCTTTGCCCCCAGTCTAAGCATAAGACTTTCCCCAAGACAGTCTTTTTATGGAGTCACCATGGTGATCAGAATAGCCTCTCAGAGCCAGGCTCAAAGATACAAGTTCCCTCTCAACTGTTTATCCCATCCCAGATGACACTCCCCATTTACTGAGAACAGGGGAAGAAGATGATTCTTAAGTGTAAGAGAGAGATATATATCTGCCAATTCATCATTATCACAGAAGGGAGACAGTTTCTCTCCTGATTGGACATATGACTCCCTCCCTACCTCATATTGATCAAAGTATAGGAATAGATATTTAGTTGTAATGATTAGTCTTCAGAATTCTAGCAATAACAGAGAACCCAGAACCAGCACTGAAGGATGCACATCCCTGCCAATCCCCTGAGCCTCGAGACCAGGACCACCACAAGGACAGTTTTTAGAGATATACAAATGCTAAGGAGTTCCATATGTACTCAATTAAGTGGACTCAGTATCCCATTAAGTCCTGTGGATGTGATGCAGCCTGTTAAATTGGTAAGCATCATCCATGCTTCACATATAAATAGAAGTCTAGAGGTGATAGAACTGGTGTTCTCAACCCTGGGGGCAATTTAAATCACTTGGAAAGCACAGCAGTGCCCGGGCCCTACCCAGGCCAATTAAATCAGCATCTTTGGCACCAGGTCCAAACGTGAGTATGTTTTCACAGCTCTGCAGTCATCCAGTGCTGAGAATCACTGGATGAAAGGTCAATGTTCTATGAAAATGTTTTCTAGAGTAAACTATGACACCTAGGCAAGCCTGATCATTAGTGCACAGTGAAGTTGACCGGTCCAGAAGAGATGGAGATGCCTGCAATGGTCACGTGATGGAAGGAAGGCAGGGACATGTAGAGACTGAGGGGTGAAGCTCGCATTGAGCAGATGGTACTGCAGCTGTTTCTCACTCTAGTGAAATGATGAGACAGTACAGGGATGGTGTCAGCTGGCGACAGTCCCAGTCTAGTGATGGCATTGGAGGGGTTATTGTTTGAGAGTTTGGGGGTATACAGGTGCAGACGTGTACGGATGTTGTAGTTGTTCACAGACCCATTGGACAAGTCCATGAGCCTTGGAGACAGCAAGGGCAGCAGTAGCAGCCTAAAGCCAAGAGAGGCGGCCATAAATTGAGGAGGGAGCAAGGCAAAAAAGCCTCATGGGTCTTCGAGGCAGATTAGACAGGTGTAGAGAATTCCAGCCTACTGGAATCCATATTGGATACTGATGTTTGTGAAATGAACTACTTTAGAAAGACATCTCACAGGAACATTTAAAATTGTATGTGTGTGTGCAGTTTATGATATAAATCAAGAGCATTGTAGAGGATGTGGGGGTTGAAATATTTGCATCCTCTTTATGATTTAGTTAGATGCAAATCCCTACTGGACTTTCTCATTCTCCTGTTGGAGTAATAGTGCATAATAATGACTCTTGAATATAAGTTAGGAGAAGGAGGAATTTTTAGAGAACCCCAGAGGGAAGCCAGGAGATTAAAAGAAAGAGAAAGATCCTAGATTTGTGTATTGTGGAACTTTGTCTCCTCTTGTAATGGTAAAGGGAGTCGAGCACATCAGCAGAGTGGCTTGTTCTGTGTATGAAAGGACACTAGGTGTTCAAGCCCTCACTAAGCTTGGAGGCTTTTAGTCCTGAGAGGCCCAGAGAGGATAAGGCAAGTCCCACTGTCATTTCATGACATGATTCCACCTCCTGCCACCATAATTCAGTGAATATCTGTGAGTGGCTTTGGTCCCTCACTTCCAGGAGCCACATCACATGGGGTGGATGCACAGTGTAGGCAACCATCTTCAGGACAGTGGAAGTTTATACAGGAAGGCAGTATTTCTTTCCATATCCAGTGTTGTTCGGAGAGTCAGCTAGCTTACAAAATATAGTCTACAATAGTAGTTAAGATGTTAGTCTGATTAAAAAAAGTCTAGTACATTAGGCTGTATCTCAGTTGCAATTGAGCTAGTTTTCACTTTAAACTTGATGCTTAAAATCATCTATACGTTAATACAAGGTGAGGCTGTAGGTATAGGAAGCTCTTAAGCCCTGTGCGAAGATGATGCCATTACAATATTTATGCGTGCTCCACTTTAAACTAGGGCTGTAGCTCTGCTCCTCTTCCCCGTCTCTCTCCTCCAAGAAAAGTGATGAGACCAACTCTGACACACGGGAGACTTTCTGAGATGCAAATTATAGAGGGAAAAACAAAACACGATTTGCAAACTCTGTCAAGAAGATGTCTCTTTCTGAGGGCTACAAGTGGAACGGAGCACAAATTGGCCTGTGAAGAGTGTCACGTGGCTGTGTGTGGCTCTGAATGAGAGGACAGAGGTAATGAGAGTGCCAGGCACACGGCCTACGATGGTTTGGATGTGGGTTGTCGTGGGGCCTCCTGCTTCCTGAATGGATAATGCTGTTTCTTGCCTAGTCCTGCCTTCTACCTTCAGGAGATGACAGCACCTTTAATTCCTGAGTGTTTGTTGTGAAGTAGTTTGCATCTTGCTGGCCCTCTCCTGCCACCCCAGCAAACGAAGCAGACAAATAAGAGATACAAGTCAGGATTGAAAGGGCTTGTTAAACTCCTCTCCATCATTACAACTTTTTGTTGACGCCATTCTCTTTGGCTTTCTGGCTTCTGGTCCCTTGTATTTCCTTATCACCATTTTTGTGTAGTTTGAGATGGAGCAAGAAACAAATGACAGGATTCTGTCTACTAGGAAAATCTCATCCATGACTTGTCAAATGCCTTTGGGAAGCTACTAAATGATCACTTATAAAAATTGCCAACAGCAGTAGAACTTTCATCAGTGGTTTCTTCTGGGAAACAGAAGTTTGGGGGTAAATGTACATATACATTTAGGTTGAATTACTCATCATAAAAATGGGAACTCTAAGAAACAACCATTGCAGTAGTTGTGTGAAAAACCAACTTGTACCAGAGTGTAAAATTGTAGTTATGGGGGGGAGGTGTTTTGGGAGACTGTAGAGATGACTCAGTGGTTAAGGGCCTTTGCTGCTCCAGTTTGGTTCCCAGCACCCACACAGTGTCTCACAACCATGTTTAACTTCAGTTCCAGGGGCTCAGACCCCCCTCTACTGACCTCTGCATGCACGATATGTGCATGTCGTACACATACATAAATGCAAACAAAACATTCATACACATAAAATAAATAGATCTTTAAAAAAAGACTAGTTATAACTGAAATGTCTTTTTCACTTTTATTCTGAATTTTTCAAAGTTCTGAGAAAGATTTTTTTTTTTGGTGGGGGAACAGGTAATTGTGTATCAGATTAAAATGTGGTGGTATTACTAAAGGTTTTGTTCAGTCTGAACAGAACTTTAGAAAATTGACGAAACTAGTGGAAACACACGAACTGTGAACCAATAGCTGAGGAGCCCCCAACTGGATCAGGCCCTCTGGATAAGTGAGACGGTTGATTAGCTTGAACTGTTTGGGAGGCCCCCAGGCAGTGGGACCGGAACCTGTGCATGAGCTGGCTTTTTGGAACCTGGGGCTTATGCTGGGACACTTTGCTCAGCCTGGGTGAAGGGAGGAGGGGACTGGACCTGCCTCCACTGAATCTACCAGGCCAAGCTGAATCCCCAGGGGAGTCCTTGCCCTGGAAGAGATGGGAATGGAGGGTGGGCTGGGGAGAGCCTGGGGGGGGGGCGCAGGAGGAGGGAGGACAGGGGAATCCATGGCTGATATGTAAAATTAAATTAAATTATAAAATAAAAAAATAAAAAAAAAGAAAATTGACAAGTTCTTGAAATAAAAAACAATGTTTCATGTGGTAGCATGTTCTGGACTCTCAAGGCAGAGTGGCTGACTACCTGGCCCTAAAGTACTAAGAAGGTACAGGGAGGCTCCTGGTGACGTAAAGAAACACTTTGCCTCCATCTACTGTGACTATCTCAGGTCCAGGCATGAAAGGCAGGAGTAGCAGCTGGAGTGTCCCAGAGCAGGCACATGGCAAAGCCAGGATTTGAACTGTCTTGGTTTTAGCCACCACACTAAACACAGACAGGAATCAATTCCCTTCAGAGATCAAAGCATGTAATTCTGCCTGGGGTGTTTGGAATCAGCTTTATAAAAACAAAAGCAAAACCAAACTCCTCAGTTGGGTCACAGAGCACTGAGAACAGGCGGGCAGGGCCTGCTGGTGCTAATGGCAGGTCTGGGAGTGTGGGAAGGAATGCACATTTGTAGGAGGCAGAGTTCTTGATGCTTCCCTCATTGTATGTAACATAGCTATTTTTGATTTCTGTCTGAGGAAATTGCATTCAGAAGCGTAAAGGTTTATGTAAAGGATTGTGAGGTTGCCATGAATAAGGATAGACTTCTAGGTCTTTGGCATAGGATCGAGAATGCTGATGAATCATCCTTCTATGGTTAATTTATTTTCAAATTTTTATTTATTTTTCATGTGCGTGAGTGTTTTGCCTGCGTGATGTATGTGCACCTCCCATGTGCCTTTTACCTGAGGAGGTCAGAGGAAGATGTGGAATTCCTGGAACTGGAGTTATGGATGCTTGTGGACCATCCATGTGGATGCCCGGAGCCAAACCTAGGTCTTCAACAAGAGTGGCAAGTGCTTGGAACCGCTGAACCGTCTCTCCAGACCCTGGTTGATTTGTTGTCAATAAATATGCTAAAATAATTAAACATGATTGAATGGCAAAGGGTAGTCTTTTTTTTAATATGTGGTGGGGGAGAGCTAGTTTATTCTTCCGTCATTTTTATGTTGTAAAATAAAGCTAATCTTGATTTTCATACAAAGAACGACTCTCTACTTAGAAATGTAAAATCACTGGGCCACAATGGAATTAAGCTCAAAATCAACACAGAAGAAATTTGAAAAACTCTCAGATGTGCAGACATCGAAGCAATTTACTTTTAAATAATCGGTGAATCAAAGAAATCACCAGGGAAATTAGAGAATATTTTTAACTGAATGAAAAATGTGTTAAACAGTATAAAGGCGGCGAAAGCAGAGTTTAGAGGGGGAATTGACAGCTTTAAATGCTTCCATTGGAAACATGGAAGGGTCTGAAAACCAGCAATCTTAGCTTCCACTTTTAGAAACTGAAAACCAAAGGGCAGATTAAATCTAAAAGTAGAAGGAAAAAATGACCAGAGAGGAAATCTTTGATATATAGAGTAGACAAGAATGTGTCAGGGCCAGTGAGATGGATCAGTGGGTAAAGGTGCTGCTGAGGCAAGCCTGGAGACCCGAGTTCAATTCCCAGGATCCACAAAAAAGCAGAAAGAGAGAAGTGAGTGCTAGACAACTGGTGAATGGCCAAGCACGGTGGAGTACTATTTAGAGGGGAAAAAGAAAGCAATGGTCCAGTCATGGATGACTCTTAGGACCAGACAAAGTAGACACAAACAGCCTCTATACTGTATGATTCTATTTATATGGAATTCTAGAAAAGAAAAAAAAACATTGTAGAAAATATATCACGGATTGCCTGGTACCTCAGTGCCAGAGAGCCAGACAGAAATAGACACAAAGTATCATTTGAGGGCTGGGCTTGATGACATATGCCTTTCATCTCATCCCTGGAGAGGCAGAAGGAGTTGGATCTTTGTGAATTCCAGGCTAGCCTGGTCTACATAATGAGTTACAGGATGGCAGGGGCTGCATAGTGAGACCTTGTCTCAACCAAAACAAAACAAAACAAAAGTACCCCCTGCCAAAACCCCGAAACAAAAAAACGCTTGAACTGCACACAGTAGATGATTGAGTTGTAAGTAATTCACACGTCCTGTAGCAAGCCACTTACTAGAGGTAAAACAGTGTTTTTCTGTTCATATTTTAGTGCATGTGAGATGATTATCTTAGCTTTACTCCTTCTCCCCCATCATGTGAGCAGTGTGTAGAGGCATGGACTTTTGTACTTGTGAACTCTAGAGGGAGTCGAACAACTTTTCCTGGTGGTATTATAAAGTGGGGTTAAAAACTTAAATCCAGACGTCCTGATTATGAAACATGAAAAATAACATAACAAAAAGTTATAAAAAACTTTGGCTAGAATTCTTTACAGCAAAAATTCCTGTGTTCATTTGTTTTGTAGACTTCATAGTGCACCATATAAGCACACCAATACACACCAATAGACACATACATTGCACACACACACTACACTGCACACACACATACACATCCCACACACATTGCACACATCATTCTGTACACACACACACTACACGCACTGCACACATACACATTGCACACACACACACTGCATACATATACACATCACACACTTTGCACACACATTGCACATGCACCCTGCAACACATTGCATATACATTGCATACACACTGCACATACACATATACACCACATACATTGCACATGCACACACACACACACACACTGCACACACACTTTGTTTGGTGTGTTGGTAAAGAGAATGTTTGTATTAAGTGGCCACATTATAACTTTTGATCATAAATTATGAGACTCTGGATGTTTCTTATTAGAGGTCAATGTTTTGGGTATCCTGTTATTAGTGATCTTAAAATTTTTCTTTTATTTGTGTGTGTGTTTGTGTGTGTGTGTGTGTGTGTGTGTGTGCGTGTGTGTGTGTGTGTGTGTTTATGTGTGCGTGTACAGATGTGTGCATGCCTGTGAGTCCAGAGGTTGATGTCAGGTGTTATCCTGTATTACTCTTCAACTTATTTTTTTTTTTTTGAGACAGGGTCTCTCTATGTACATGACTGTCCTGAATTCAATATGTAGGCCAGACTCAAGGTACTGAACTGAATTACATTTGGAATTTCTTTTGATCACATAAGATGATATTGGTCCTGGGGTAAGTGTAAAAACATAATTTTTTGGGGACCTCTATCCAAATCACTATACTAAACAATCTCTACTTTTTAATTTTTTAATTTTATGTATATGTATGTGTGTGTGTGTGTGTGTGTGTGTGTGTGTGTGTGTGTAGACAGATACCAGAAGAGGATGTTGGGTAACCACTCCATCATGCTCTTCTTTATTCTCTTTATCAGGATCTCTCACTGAACCTGGAGCTAGGCTGCTGGCCTGTAAGTCCAGTGGTCCTTGTCTTTGCTTCTCTGTAGCTCTGTGGTTACAGGCATGCACGGCCACCCTGGCCTTTTACAAGGGCATTAGGATTTGAACTCAGCTCCTTTTGTAAGAAGTGTATTAATTCACATAGTCATTTTCCCAGCCCATATCCATTTCCTAAAGATAAAAAATATTGATAAAAGAGATTCACTACCTCGCTGGTGAACTTAATGGGCTGTTTACTCACCTTGTCGCTTGAAAGTCAGGGGCAACCTTTAGTAAAAACAAGAGTGGAAACAAGACAGAAGAGGCCTGTTATGGCAACACGTCACCTTTTCTCAATGATCTAACTTTGCTGTTTGAATTCAATGTGGATTTTATCACAAACATTGTTTTGTGTGGTGACCTGAACATTTTTTTGATAAAATGCAAAAGGTAGAAATAGTGAATTGCTTTATTCTTTAAAATTGTCAAACCATCAAAATAGAAGTGAAAAAAAAAAACCAAAAAACAACAAACCCAAAACATGGATATATTACAGTCTCAGTATCACTCTATCCCAAGGCCTATAAATACTCAACAATGTCAAAATGAATTTACTAAAAACAGCCACCTTTTATGATTCATGAGGTTGGCAAGTGAGGAAAGGGGCTAGGGGAAATATGTAATTAGAACTGGACAAATAGCTTTGCATCCAAAATATGTGAAACACCGATGTTCAGGCTCAGGCTGGAGGCCCTTGGTAGGCTCCTGAATCAAACTCAGAAAAACATTATTCTTCTTTCTTTAGAGGCATGAATGTTGACCCTGTCGGCTTCAGACTGAAGGGCCTTCCCAAGAGGGCTGGTCCAGCAGTCCTTGAGCTCTGCACCAAGAAACCGCATCTCTGCCTCTGTGCTGGGCTCCCATTCGTATTTAACTCCCCTCCCCCGCAGATGAGTGTTCACTATATAGCCCTGGCTGGCCAGGGACTCACTATGTAGACCAGGCTGGCCTCACACTCAGAGATCCACTAGCATCTACCTCCCATTGCTGAGATTAAAAGCATTCACTACCATACCCAGATGGGCTTTCATTTTTAACAAGCTTTGGGTAGGGTTGCTAAGAACCCTGAAGTTTACAAATCTCTGTTCTTCAGAAGCATTGCTCTGTTTATCCTTCTGCTTCATCGAAGTCTTAGAAGAGATTAAAAAAAATCCTCCTATTGAGCTGATAACTGGTAATAGCTTGTTGTGCTGTTTCTAATGTAGTATTTACATTTTCAGTATTGATTACAATCTGGTTCTTCACCTAAAGGAATGGGCCTTGGCTGCTGGCTTTTCACAGACCTCCATGGGTGGATGTGGATAAAAGAGTTCTCACAACAGGAGTGAATTCAGATAGTTGAGTTTGCTTGTGTGGCTTTGTTAGATCCTGGCCAGGCTCTGGTGGGACCCTTAACCTTGTGTTGGCCGCCACGGGCTGCTGCAGGAACTCACTGTGCCCTTGGTGGCGTCAATCAACCCTTTTAGCTTGACTTGCTGGGGTGGAAGTCACTCTCAAAGAGAGGGGAAAAAAAATCCACTGATGAAGTGCAAGACCCTATTCTCTGTCTTTGATTCAGATCGTAGTTTGTGGTATGGGCTTGCTTCTGTGTGTGAGTCTAGACCAGCAGTTCTTAAAACATGTTCACTGGAACACTGGTTAATCCATTTCTTCAACAACCAATTTATCGAACAGCTTTCATGCACTCAGCTCGATCATATAAATTACATGCAGTATTATATAGATTACAATTGGGAATTAAAAATATCTGTATCCCTCCAGGGCTTGTTAATCTAGTTGTCAAAGGTGCATGTGGATTTAAAAATATATGTATAAGAAGGCAGGGAGTATTTGTGGCCAGTACTTTTCTTAACTGCAGACTTTCCTATAGTAAATTACTATAGGTGTTGGTCAGGGTTTGAAGGATACCCAAGGTATCATTTGACCAGGGAGCCTCTGGGTATTAGATTTTTTTTTTTTAAGAGATCGTGTTCTCACATATATAATTCCTAAACTTCAAGAATGAGATTATTTCTCATGTTGTGTCGTCAGTGTTGTTTTGGGGGCTCAGCGGGGTAGAGGGCTATTTCTCATACAACTCAGGGTGACTTACTTCTCTCACTTACCTTCAAGTAACGACACTTCACACTTACTTAAATAGCTCTGTTGATGCTTCGAGTGCAATTCCATAAGCATGTCGTGAAGAAAGGCCAAATGGAGGAAGGGAGGCCGGGGTCCTGACGTGTCTGTGGTGAGGATGGAGAAAGTTTAGAGAAGAAATCAAGCGTGGGAATGACAATGGCTAGTGAATGTGTTATCCAGAGCAGAAGACAGCCCTGTACTTTTTCCTGTGGTTATGTTATGCTGCCCAGCAAAGGTGACTGCAGCTGTAATTAGCCTGTGTAGAGAAGCCGACCAGGCTGCAAGCCAGTGACTTGGAACTATAGAACATTATTTCTTGTTTTTTTTTTCCTCATTTTTTTTTCTTATTTATTGTTTTAAGCTGCTCGGTCTGTGGTAATTTGTTACACAGTGGCTGAAAAACAAACCAGAGAACTAAATTGAATCACTCCTCTCCTTTGACAAATGATGGACTAGAAGGCCGTGGAATCATAATGAATCACCTGTGTATCTTGGTTGACCTCTGGGTTCTACGTCCAAGAGGCTGCGTTTTAACCTTTGCCCCTGTATCCCAGGGTGTTATCTAGCAGATATTTTTGTTTTTGTTACCTACATGATGCACAGTAGGTTCAGCCCCTCTTCTGTAAGAGCTTTGCCACATCACAGGGGTTATAGACAAGCCCACACAGCCCATCTCCAAAGGCCAGTCCCAACCCAGTCTTAACTCCACCGCTGTAAAGTACAGATGTGGGCTAGAACTGGCCTCAGTATTTGTTTGGCCTGAGAGTTATTTCCAAGACCTAGTTGGTGGTTAACACAAGAAGTTTGAGAGATTCTGCACAGCAGCCCGACAACTCCTGGATAGCCAGGTGAACAGCTGGTGTCTGTGGAATGCCCTAGGAGCTGGGTGCTAGAAAGGGGTCGTGCCCTCTGCTTCTTACTGGTAGAAAAATGTATACTTTCCAGTGGGAGTTTGCTTGGGTGTGACATTGTGAAACCCTATTATTTCTACAGAACCTCTCTCGTGAGCCTATAGACGGTAGGCTAGGAGCCATTGACCCTTTTAACAATGAAGAAGGTGCATAGGGGTAACTTGCACAATGAGAAATAGTTCAGACCCTGCCGTGAACTCAGATCTACAGACTCCAGACAACATTTCTTCTGGGGCTGTATTTCCTTACTTAAAAAAAAAACCCAGCTAAAATGAAGTCATTATCCTCTCTTCATATATAATAGTCTATGAAGGTCCATGGAGGACAAAATAATTAAGTCCAGCACAGTCCAGTTTCAAGAGAGAGGGACTTATTCAGACTAGGTCAAGCCCCAAGGGAGTGTTTGATGATCAAACTTGACTTCCTCAAGGCTCCATATCGGATGCTGTCAGCCTGCTTGTCTCTATTGTTAGGGCTGCACAATATGCTTTGCATGCTCTTCTGTGCTTTTATTTTTGTATCTGTTTGCTCAGGACCCCTGTGGTCTCCATAAGGTGGAGTCTTGGGGTCTAAGGCCCCTGGCTGGGCTCTCCTCTTGTTTTGTTTTATATAGATATCTGTTTGGTGAAGAATTGTAGGCATCTGGGCTGGGATTGGTCATCAACTCTTGCTTGAAGGTGGATAGTGTCTTTCAGAAGTTGGACCAGTGGCATTAAGGAGTGTGCTGTGGAGATCACTGCTACAAGTGCCAGCTGAGGGTGCCTGTCTGGCTGCCACATGCATCTCATTTAGGAAACGGCCTCTTTCCTGGCAAGACGCACCGTATTATAAAAATCTCATTCCCTTCCCTCCCATTCGCCATAAAACCCTATTACCGAAAGACCACTTAGGTTATTTCCTTTGTTTCTTTAATTCTGCTCTTTCATCTTTTAGCTTTTCTATTAGTGCTTTTGCCTCTCCCTCTGGCATTAGAGTATCCAAGGAGGACATCTGAGACATACATTTCATAGCTTCGGTGTCCCCTGGATGGAGTTATCTTCCCTTTCTTCACCAACCCTAAAATCCATCCTCAACTGTGGTATATGTCCTGGCTTTGAGGGCAAGGATCAAACAGTCACACTCAGAGTGACGTTGGCCAGATGAAATGATGCTATTGACATTTATTCCAAGGACCCAGCTGCTGCCTGATGTGAATGTCAGGTGATGTTCATGAACATGACTTGTCTGGGCTCTAGGGCCACATCCAGCCTCCCGACTCTTCCTGTGACTCACCCTCACTGGAGTCTGTTGAATCACTACGATCAGGAAAAGGTATTAATACTTGGCACTGAAACTTAATAGCTCTCCTAGCCTAGGGACTTCATTAGCTGGCGGGAGAAGGATGGCAGGGCTCTTTATGACCCCGAGCTTCCTATGTGGAGTTCCCGAGATCATATCAGCTGAGATGAGGAGGCATTGCACATTAGAATGGACATCTGAGGGAGAAAACTTTTTGTTTTTTTTTTGTGGTTCTGTATCCCTAAATGTCACTTCTCTTTTCTATAACCTAGACCCACACCTTCTATACAATGGTGATTAGAATTTGGCCTTTGGGAAGTGGGAAAGGAATTGATATTTGGCACAGTCTGACCCAGGAAAGCTAATAGCCATGGTAGTGGGAGCTTTCCTCTGTCTTTTGGGAAGTATGTGGCCAATCCTGTGTTTCCTTGCTTAGCTGCACCTCTGAGCCAAGCAGTGTGAGTATAAAGCGCTCCCTTGTTTTCTGTGTCAGTTTAACATTTGTCTGGAACTTTTCTCTATTCTGAATGACTACAAAGTTTCCCTATTAAAATTTTGTTTGAGAGCTGGGGATATGGTTCTAAGGGTCAGAGCACTTGCTGCATAGGCACGAGGACCTGAGTTCAGTTCCTAGCACACCCAAAAGCTGGGCATAACCATGGATATGCCTGCAACACGAGCAGTATGGGGCATGAAACTAGAGGATGCCTTGGACCTCCTGGCTACCAGCCTAGCAAGTCTAGGCTCAGTGAGAGACTTCATCTCAAGCAAATAAGGTAGAAGGTGATAGAGCAGAATACCCAGCATCCTCCGCCGGTATCTGCATGCATACTTTGGGTGTACCTTTCATCCTATGCACAAGCATTACATATGTATCACACGTACACACAATAGTAATTCTTTTTTTTTATTATGGGAAATTAAATGTGTGATTTTTAGACTGAGATCACCTGTGTTCTAAACCTCATAGGCTGATAACTCAGAGTGTGACCTTAACCAAATCAGCCTCAAATGGTCGATCGTAACTCACCATGTCAACCTCTCAGCAACAGAAAGAAAACTCACCAGAAGTTGCTTTGCTTTGTTGAGTTGGAACTTAAATTTCTGGGATAGTATAATCTAGGCCCGTGGAACAGACAACTGCAAGTTCAAATCCCAGCAAAACCCCAGGTTAATTATGTGGTCTTAGGCCAGTGTAGGACTAATTTTCCTTTCCATGGGAAACATTAGCAGAGTATTAACCCATTGCTTTATGTTGGAGTTCTGTGATATTATTAAGATAAAGTATACTATGTATTATGTCATATTATAATAATATACCTCCTGCACCACTGCAGTACATACATCCTGACCTCTTCTCTTGTTTTCATAGAACTTACCAAGTTTGAGATCCCAGATGAGATTCCAGATGATCTCCTATTTGTTTAGCCACCCCCCCACATCATATCCCCAAGTTTTATAAGGATATAGATACAAAGTTTTGCTTTTTGTTCACTGTTCTGTCATTAGTCTTTGGCGATAGTCAGCATTTAATAAACACTTGTAGAATGAATGTCATTCCTGTAGACCCGTGGTTAGGATCTAGTAAATATTTTAGGCTGTGCAGGCTGTGAAGTCTATTACAAGTGTTCAGCCTGGCTGTCGTAGTATGAAAGCCCTGCAGAGACTCCCTACACAAATGGTGGTGATGGCCATATAAAACAGCGTAAAAGAGGCTCTGAGCTAGAGCCAGCCTGTTGCTCGAATTCCAAATGGTCTTATAATAAAGAACCTGGAGCCAGATATCAGGGTAAATGCTGAAAGTTCAGAGAAACAAAGGAACAAGCCACTAGAGAAACTTCTCACCACTACCAAATCCTCAGGCTGAATGGAAGGCGAGATTCTATCTCCCGGAATCCTCTGACTGAAAGCCTCTGAGTCCTCAGGCAAAAGGCTAGTTTCTGTCTACTCACAACTTATATGCCTTCTCTACCCAGCCATTTCACTTCCTTCCTAGCTGGGATTAAAGGCATGTATGCTTACCAAATACTAGTAGCAAAGGCATGAGATCTCAAGTGCTGGGATTCAAGGTGTGTGCCACCACTGCCTGACTCTGTTTCCTAGACTGAATCAATCTCAGGGTGGCTTTGAACTCACAGAGATCCAGATGGATCTCTGCCTCCCCAGTGCTAGGATTAAAGGTGTGTGCCACCACTGCCTGGCCTCTATGTTTAGTCTACTGGCTGGCTCTGTCCTCTGATCCTCAGGCAAGCTTTATTTGATACACAGTATATCACCACACCAGCCTGTAGATGGTACTTGGCTTCTCCTTATTGTAGACCTACAGAACAGAGCTGAATTCTGATGTGTTAGTCCTTTAAGTCATTCTAAATCAACCCTTCACAGACATTTGGATTTACACAGGATGAAGAAAGGGGAAAAGCAACCTAAGAAACCTTCCCTGAGAGGCAGGGCCTTTCTCCAGGTCCTATGCCCTTTGGTTGATTTCAGAACCTAAGAGATGCCAGCAGGTTCAGAGCTAGGAGATGAAGGATCGGATGTTCCTTCCAAGCCCTTCTCTTGCTGCCCATGACTTGGATACTTTGTTCTTTTATAGTCCCAGAATTCCACAGGTTCTAATAGCACTATTTTTAGACTCAGGAAGCTTTTTTCCTTTTTGGTGAGTTTTTGTTTTCTAGCTCTGTCCACACCTTTGTGAACAGTCTTACCCACTTCAGATGGAGCCATCCGGTTTCTACCAGGGCCTGGTTTCCTGCATTGCCTAAAGGTAGCGCAGGTGGTGGGATGCCAGTGGTGGCTCTTCTCGCTGGCCAACACACTGCTGCCACTGATAGTAACTCCCCAACCTCAGCCTTGGTGGCTCTGTTCTGTAGATTTCTCTCCCCTCCCTCGCAGAAAGAGCTGAGGACAAAGCCAACAGATGCCTGAATTGGCAGGGTTGCTCAGCACTGAGACTCTTCTTTCTTTTTAAGCTCATTTAAGTGGACAGGAGCATCAGTGCCTGTGATTCCAGACCCAGCTTTCTCACTCGATATTTCTGTGTCACTGGACAGGTTATTTTACTTCTTGGAGCCTCACATTACTCGTCTTTAAATAGACGTGACAAACGTGGCTGTACAAATCTATATAGTCAGTATGATTAGGCCCTAGTCAAGAAAAACAGCAACACTAGTTTGTAGATTGTGAACCACTACCAAAAACGTGAAGTGTGACCATTTAGAGGTGGACTTTTCCCTTCTCCTAGTTCCTAAATTTCATAAATGCTAATGGTTTTATTAGTTTCTGAGCCAATTTTATAAAGAGGCTCAGGAAATATAGCAAACTATTATATCTGAGTGTGTTTGAGCACCACAAAGAGCCACAGAGATGAGTGTTGGCATTGCTAACTCACCTTGTGGTTAAACAGATCCCTCCTTGCTTGTCTGGAGGTGGCTTCTCTTGTCAGATCCTTTGATGCCATGAGTTGACCTGATGAGGTTGGCAGAGGCTCTCATGTACCCTCCACTGCTACAGTACCACCCGGCCTGAGTACTGATGATCCTGTACCAGTTACCCCACCCACCCAAGTCAGGGACTTCCAGAAGCACCTTCCACAGGGGCAGCCCCAGATCTTTTAGAGTGTGGCCTGGGCTCCCCCCAACCCTGCCATCCTGGGTGGAAGCAGTGGATCCCTAGACTCCCCCTCCCCTCACTGCGTTCCTTTTCTGAGCATCTCCTGTTTTGTGGCCATGTGACCAGGCCCAAGCACTTCCCTATGAGAGGATAGTGAGAGAAATGAATATGTAAGGTCTTTTCTTATTTGTGTGTGTGTGTGTGTGTGTGTGTGTGTGTGTGTGTGTATGTGACAGAGAGAGACAGAGACAGAGGCGGAGAGATAGAGAGAGACAGAAAGACAGAGAGGGATGAAGAGAGAGACAGAGACAGAGACAGAGAGTGAGAGAGGGAGGGAGGGAGAGAGAATGAGAATTGAAGTTCCATTTTTCCTTTTTCAGAGTCAGCTCCTGCCATGAAATGAATTTGGGTTGATCTTTTATATTAATATTTTCTGATTTAAAAATGATAATTGTATTCCTTTAATTGCTGTCATTAAAATTTAAAGTGAACATTTTAAATACAGTGTAACAGAAATTGTAAAACCCTGTGTGTGCGATTTGATACGATGTATTAGGAGGGTAAGAACAATTCACTGCAGCTTCAGGTGGCAAGGAGGTTCACCATAGAGAAGGTAAGCACATGGAGGAGGCAGTCAGTCAGCTTTTTATCAGCATAGACCACTGAGCATGCTAAACAATGTCAGTGATAAAGTACTCACTGCCCACCATTTTCCCACTCAAGAGTAATGTTTATTTATTCTTTGACAATTTCATACTTGTATACAATGTATCTTGATCATATCCACTCACAGCTCCCTCTTCCCATTCCTTCTGGACATTTTCAGACATGGTCCCCTCCTACCTTCATATCCTCTTCTTATATGACCCACCGAAGCTCCCACTTTTGTATTCTGCTCTAGCTTGGTAAATACCACTGCGAATACTTTCATGTGGCCACTATCTACCTCTGCAAATGGAAGAGGAGGAGGAGCACCCTGGAAGTTTCACTTGCAATGCCAAAGATTCATTTTGGCCAGGATTTTAGTGTGACACGTAATGAGTCATATAGTCTGTACCCTTTCAAGTCTAGCTGTTCAGGCTCAGTATCATTTTTGTGAGACATGTCCATTTTGTCATAGGTAGCCGTAGTTTCTCATTTCTGTTGTTATGTAGTAGTATAGTGAAAGTACTGGTTTATCTGATCTTTGGTGGATGAGTATTAGGGTTAAGTGTGATTGGGGCTATCAGGAGCAGCCCTGTTAAGACAGTCTTTGTTCTTAGGGTGTATCAGTCAGGGGGTCTCTAGAGGAACAGAACTGATAGAATGTGTGTGTGTGTGTGTGTGTGTGTGTGTGTGTGTGTGTGTGTAACGTGATTTATCAGATTGGCTTTCATGATGCAATCTAGGCTATCTAACAATAGCTTCTGATATCCTGGAGGATTTCTTGCAGGCCCACTGGTCCTCAGTCTGTGTTGGCCTGAAGAAGCTGACTTCTGACATCAGCAAAGGAACGCAGCAGCAGAGGCAGCAGGATAGGCCAACTCCCAGGCAGGGCAGTTAAAGTCACCAGTGAGACCCAAAGATGAGCGAGCAAAAGGCAAATGCACAGACAGACTTTCTGGGTCTGGCTTATTTCACTTGGCACAGTGACCTCTGATTCCATCCATTTTCTGCAGATGGCCGTATTTTCATTCTCTTATAGCTTCATAAAAAATCCATGGTGTGTATATATAAAATGATATATAAAACTATATATATATCATTATATATATAATTTTCTTTATGTTATTCATCTGTTAATGGATGTATAGGTGGCTCCATGTCTTGGCCATTATGAAAACTCCTACAATGAACATGGACGTGCAAGTATCTCTGTGGTGTGCTTACTTAAATCCCTTTGGGTGGGTACCAAGGAGTGGCCTATTTGAATCACATGGTAGTTCTAGCTTTAGTTTTCTGGGGAATCCTATACTGATTTCCAAAGTGGCTGTAGTAGTTTACATCCCCACCTGCAATGTATAAGGAAAAAATGTACAGTTGTTTCCTCCAATCCTAAGGGTTTTCTTTATGATAACTATTCTGACTAGGGTGAGACAGAACCCAGAAGCCATTTGAATTCTCATTTCCCTTATGTCCATGAATGTTGAAAACTTTAAAAGGATATTTGTTGGGTGGATGGAGCAAAGGAGTGGGTAAGAGCACTGACTACTCTTGTAGAGGACCCTTATTACCCACAGCGTAGCTCATAACAGTGTGTCACTCCAGCCCCATGGCATCCTTTGCCCTCCTCTGCCCTCTAGGGGCACTGAATGGATGTGGTACACAGACATGTTGTGCAGGCAAAGCACCCATACACAAGAAATAATAATATAAAATAATTTAAAATATTTGTTGGCCTTTTCTATTTCTTCCTTTTGAAGTGTCTGTTCCCTTTATTAGGCCATTTATTGACTGGGTGTTTGATTAATGCTTTAATTTTTGTAGTTCTTTATAGATTCTACACATCAATCTGCTGTCAGAGATATAATTGACAAAGGTTTTTCCCCCATGCTGTCGACTGCCTCTTCACTGAGCGGTTGTTTCCTTTGCTGTACAGAATCACTTTAATTTCATATGATCTCATTTTTCAGTTCTTTGTATTCTTTCCAGGGCTTTGGGGAAAATTTCAGAAACTCTTTGCTTATGTCTCTCTTTTGAGACTGAAAAATGCACTTTTGATGAAAACAGAATGTTGTTTCTTTCTATATAAGTCACAGAGATGAATACTTGGGTGAGGGCAGCTGCCATGCCATGGCTGGCGGTGTTCACTGTATGCAGAAGGAAAGACCTCTCCAGTGCTTTGCCTTGAGTACTGGCTAGAATGTCCAGCTCCAGGTTTTTGATCCAGTTTCAACTGATTTTTGAGCAGCATGAGAGACATGGATCTACATTTACTCCTTCACATGGGAAAAATCGAGTTTTCTTAGCACCATTTGTGGAAGATATGGATCTACATTTACTCCTTCACATGGGAAAAATTGAGTTTTCTTAGCATCATTTGTGGAAAAGATTATTAATTTTTTATTATATTTTTTTCCTCCAGCATATTCTTTCTTATCCCATTGTCAAAGATTAGGCTATAGCTGTGTGGGTTCCTATTTTACTCACTGGTCTATGTGTCTGGTTTTTTTTGTGCCAGTATCTTTCTGGTTTTGTTACTATGGCTCTGTAGTATAGTTTGATATATAGTATTTTGATATTTCTAACATTCATCTTTCTACCTAATTGGTTTGGCCATTTAAGATCTTCTGTGTTTCCATGTGAATTTTAGGATTTTTTTCATATCTCTGTGAATTGTGTCATTGGGATTTTGATGGTATTGCCTTGAATGTGTTTATTTTTTTTAATAGTCATTTTTACAGTCCACAGAATGGGATATCTTTCCATCTTAGGTGTTTTCTTCAATATTTCTTTGGTATCTTAAGTTTGGGCTATAGAGGTCTTTCATCTTCTCGGTTAGCTTTATTAGCTTGACTTATATTTCGATTTTTAATTGTAATTTCTAACACTCTTATGAATGTTTTTTTCTTTCTTGAAAATTTTGCTATTTTTAGATAGAAAAGTTATACATTTTTGTATGTTGACTTATCTTGATATTTTGTTGAAATTGCTGAAATTGCTTATCATCATATCTCAGAGATTCCTGATGGAGATTTTAGGGTTTCAGAAGTATGATATTGATTGTCTGTAATCATTGACTTCATTTCCTATTTATATCTTTTTTTAAAAAATTTTGCTTTTCTAGCTGAGACTTTGAGCGATATTTTGAAAAACAGCCAAAAGATCCCTGTTCCTGGTTTAAGAGGAAATGCTTTAATTTTCTTTAATGTTGGTTATTCTTCAGGGCTTTTATCATGAAAGATGGTTGAGCTTTATTATAGGACTTTGAGCATTGATTGAGATGACCATGTTGCTTCTGTCTATTAACGCACTGTATGTATATTTTGATTTGTGCTTATTGAACAAATCATTGTATCCTTGGGATGAAACCAACTTGTTCATGATGCATGACCTTCTAAATGTATTCTTGGATTCTGTTTGCAAGTATTTTATTGGGGATTTTTTTTGTCACTGTGTTCATCAAAGAGATTTTTGTATGGTATTAATTTTTGTTGTTATGTCTTAGTCTGACTTTAATATCATGGTAGTTCTGGCTGTATAAAATGACTGCAGAGTGTTTCTTTACTTTCTGTTATATGGGGCAGTTGGAGGAGCACCCGTGTAAATCCGTCTTTAAAAGTTTGATGCAGTTTGACAATAATTGTTCAGGTTTGGGGCCCTTATTTGTTGGTTTTCACTTTTATTACTGATTTAATCTCATTGCTGCTTCAGATCTGTTAAGACTGTTAATATTCTATTGATTTAATTTGGTAGCTCATATGTATGTAGGAATTTGTCCATTTCTCGATTTTCCCAGTTTTCTCAGAATATTAGTTTTTAAGTAATAAACTTGGTGTGGTGTTCTTTTGAGCTTTGTCACTTCTTGCCATCAAGTGTTTTTGAGATTGGCTTGTTCTTGTTCTTACTTTTCAAAGACCTGAGGTGTATCATTAGGCTATTTACTTGAGATCTGACTGTTTTGTTTGTTTGCTTTTTTTTTTTTGTTTGTTTTTTGTTTTTAAGGCACTAGCAATAGCTATGAACTTTCCTCTGCCTTGGAACTGTCTTAGCTGGGTCCTAAAGATTCTGATGAGCTGTTATTTTACAAGTGATTCTAGATTATAATAAGCCTGGATGAAGGATTGTGTAGTTGGTGGTGTGGGTATGTTCATGGGGTGTGGGTATGACTCATCCCTAACAGGCCTGAGGGCCAGCCGGCCCAAACCAGTAATAAGATACTTTCTGAGAGCCAACCTGGGTCTGCCTAAGGGCCTTAGCAGCAGCGTCTGAGACATGATCTGGAGATGACCTAGACCAATGATAGGCAGCCATGTCACACGAGCAGATGCATATTCATCAGACCTTCCCCCCACCCCCCGGGGTGGGGTGCAGGGAATATAAGGCTTGCCTCTTCTTGAATAAACTGAGCTTGTTGTTTCAGCCTTCCTCTAGAGTCTGTGTTGTTGACTCTGTGCCTACTTAGCCCCCTCCCTCAAAGGGAACAACAGCACAGGACCCTGCTACAATGGGGGATTGTCTTAATTATGTTAATAGAGGTGGGAAAACCTGCCCACTGTGGGTGGCACCATTCCCTACTCAGAGAATCCTGAACTGTAGAAGGGTAGATAAAGTTTGCTGAATACAGTATACATTTATTCTCTCTGCTCTTGACTAAGGACATGACTAGCTGCTTCATGCTCCAGCTACCATGACTTTACCACAACAATGGACTGTAACATGTAATTGTGAACCAAATAAACACCTTCTCTTTCAAGTAGCTTTTCTCAGGATGTTTCATCACAGCAATAGCAAATGAAACTAAGACACTGGGTTTTCATTTTCATTTGACTTCCAAAAGTTTTGTATCCCCCATCCCCCTGATTTCTTTATAACCCAATGGCCATTCCATAGTTTATTGTTCAGTCTGAAAGATTTATGTAATTTTTTTTTTTCCGAGACAGGATTTCTCTGTGTAGTTTTGGTGCCTGTCCTGGATCCTGCTCTGTAGACCAGGCTGACCTCGAACTCACAGAGATCTGCCTGCTTCTGCCTCCCGAGTGCTGGGATTAAAGGCATGTGCCACTGCCAACCGGTGATACAAGATTTGTGTAATTTCTATGGCTCCTTTTGCTATCAGTTTTAAATTTTATTCCATTATTATCTGATAAGATATAAGACATTTCATTTCTTTTGTATTTGTTAAGGCTTGCTTTGTGGCCTAGAATATGATCTATTTTAGACAAGTTTTATGGGCTACTGAGAAGAATTTGTGTTCTACATCTTTTGGGTAGAATATTCTATAGATATTTGTTAAGTCCATTTGGTGTAAAGGATATTTTTTATCTTGGAAGTTTCTTTTTTCCCCTTCTTTTTTAAGAGGATAGTTTCTGAAGCGTGTTACCTTTTAGTTTGGACAACATATTCAAAAATGAGAATAGGATATTGAAATTCTCCACTTTTATTGTATCAGCACCTATTTGACCTTTTATTGTATCCAGCCCATTTGTTTTACAAAATTGGGAGCCCCATCATTCGGCACATACATATTTACAATTATTTATCTTCTTGAAGAACTGTTCCTCTCAGTAGTATCTAAAGACTTTCACTCTTCTGTTGTTTGAAATCTTCTTCATTGTATATTAGTAATGGTGATACCAGCTTGACTTCAGCTTCTGTTTGCTTGATCATTTGACTTCCATACTTTGACCCACAGTCTGTGTCTCTCTTTGCCAGTGAGATTTGTTTCCTGGAGACATTAGATAGTTGGGTCTTATGTTTCAACTCAGTCAGCCAGTCTGCATCTTTATTGGTGAGTTGAAGCCATTTATATTTAAAGTTATTACTGAGAGATGTTGACTAATTACTTTGATATTGTTTTTCTATTTGCTTGAATTATTGTTTTTTCTTTCATCTATATTCTCTTTGTGTTCTGGTCTTTGTTCTCTTATTTATTTGATGGTTTGCTAGTTTACTGTATTATACATGATAGAGTCTTCCTAACTCTATTTTATTAATGTAGATCTCTTAGAATTTATTCTTTGCTATACTCTCATGGTTGAGACTGCCTATTTTATCTATCTATCTATCTATCTATCTATCTATCTATCTATCTATCTATATCCTTTTAAGTATCTTTTGCAGCTCTGACTTGGTAGTTGTGGTAGTTTGAATGTAGTTGGCCCCCATAAGCTCAAAGGAGTGACACTATTAGAAGGCATGGCTTTGTTGGAGTAGGTATGGCTTTGTGGAAGGAAGTGTGTCACTGTGGGCTTTGAAGTTTCCTATGCTCTAGATACTGCCCAGTGTCACAGTCCACTTCCTGTTGCCTTCTGATGAAGATGTAGCCAGCACCATTCATGCTGCCATGCTCCCTGCCATGATGATAATGAACTGAGTCTCTGAAACTGTAAGCAAGCCACCCCAATTAAATGTTTTCTTTATAAGAGTTGCCATGGTCATGGTGTCTCTTCACAGCAATAGAAACCCTAACTAAGACAGAAGTCATGATTGTCCTGATTTTGATCTTGTTCTGAAATATCCCCTTTTCTCTTTCAATGGTAAAAGATAGCTTTATGAGACATACATAGCACTCTTGATGAGCAATTATTTTCACAGTTCAAATATGTCATTCCATGTTTATCTGGATTTTAGGGTTGTTGGTGAAGGATCTAATGTTATACTGATGTATTTGCCTTTGTAAGAGAGTTGGATTTTTTTTTAAATTGATACTCTTTTTTGATTTGTGTTTTTATGTCTTGGTTATGTTTCATGAGAATTTCTTATCTGGTCATGACTGTTTAGGATTCTAAATGTCTTTTATGCTTATATGTCTAATTCTGTTTATATGTTTGAAACCAACCATGTTACAGTTTTATGGAATAGATTATATACAAATTTGCTTTATATCTCAGCTCCTATTTATATCCCATCATTTTTTTTTAAAGTTTGGTCTCCTGATAATATCCTTAATTCTTCTAAGTTTTTTTTTAATATGATAAAATAAAAATACTACTAAAATATAAAGAAAAAAGGAAACACAAGAGACAAGAACATATAAAAAGAAGAAGAAGAAAAAATGAAGTGTAGAACAGCTCTCCTTCTCCCCTGGGAATTTGAGAACTGGAGACAGGTGGACACACACAGGGACTAGAGTTTATTGAACTTGTGGACTCTTGTCTTTCCTATGGTTTATGCTGGTGCTGAGCCTGAATAGAACAAGTGTTCAGTGTCTTCCAGAACTTCATTCACTTTGGTCCTTCCTTTCTTTGCATAGCAGGGGGTTCTACTGGACACACTTAGTTTTGTAGTCTGTGATGGGCAGTTCTCCCACTCTCTCAAGACTCCCCAGATCATAACCCCCAAAATGGCTAATGGGATGTGTGTGTGTGTGTGTGTGTGTGTGTGTGTGTGTGTGTGTGTGTAAGTACACTAAAAGTAGAGAAAGCAACTACAGCACCCAGGTCTGTCTTTGTGCCTTTAAAAGCCACCAAGCATTAACTACCCTGCTAGAGGTGTGCAGTTGTGGATGTGAGTGGTCTTCTGGAGCCCAGTGAAGTTCATGACAGATGTGACAGCTACAGAGGTTGGTCACTCACTGACATCAGGGTCAGGCCGGGACACCAGCATTATCCTTAGTTGATGAGATCTGCTGTAGGACAGCAAGGGTGGGATTGCGTTTTTCCTATACCCCTCATAGTCTGGGCTAAGCCTTCGTATATATAGTGTCCAACTCTCTGCAACAGCTTTCTGGAATTGTCTTTTACCCAGGAAATGAGGCAGGTTGATTCCAGGCTTATTAACTTGTGACTGTCTCCTGTTCCCAGGCTTCTGAGCTGGGCATTTCTCTCCACTTACCAGCCAGAGAAGTCGCTGTCTCAGCAAACCTGCAACTGGATTTAAGGCTTGTGTGGGCTGTAAGCTTGTCCTTTGGTAAGGCAGTCTCTTTATACCGGGACCAACCACCAAGCTTACCTTTCGGGTGAGTCTTCTGCCTTCTTCTGCCTTCCGTCCCTCTGCTGAGCAGACAGGTGGCTGGAGGTGTTTGGGGCTGGGCGGCTTTCTTCTTCTCATTGTTATTCTGATTCTATGCACTTCTCTGCTTTATTCTATGCACTTCTCTGCTTTATTCTATGCACTTCTCTGCTTTATTCTATGCACTTCTCTGCTTTATTCTACGTACTTCTCTGCTCTTCTGCCACTCGAATTTCCAAAGCTATTTTTTCAATTTCTTTCTTCTGGCTAGAGTTAATCTCTTCATAGCCTGATGCTTTTTCATCCTCTAGGTCATGAAGAGTCAGCATCTAGTACCTGTGTGTGTGTGTGTGTGTGTGTGTGTGTGTGTGCGCGCAAGTGTGTCTACAGGTACAAGTGTGTTTCCATGTGTATGGAGGCTGGATGTTGACGTCTTCCTCAGTTGTATTCTCCCTTGTGTTTTGAGACAGAGCCCTTCACTGAACCAGAAACTCACTGATTACGCTGGGTTGCTTTTCTAGCAAGTTCTAGGGGTCCACCTGTTTCGGCCTCCCTGGAGCTGAGATAGAAAGCATGTACTGCCACACCTGTAATTTTTTTTTTATATGTTTTTGGGGATCCTAACTCAGGTCCTGATGCTTGTGCTTTCTACCAATTGAGCCATCTCAGCAGCCCCTAGTCTGGCATCTTACCCAAAAGTCTTTATTATTTTTTGTGTCTTTTAGTATACATACACCTGCATTTTTATTGATCTTGTGCCTACGAATAGAATTGCTTGTTTATTAGCTGTGTGTGTTTAACTTGAGTAAGTGTTTCCACTTTCTTAAGATGGATATCCTGGTTGACACCCTTGCCAGCAATTCAGGAGAGATCCAAACGGTCCGCACGTGCACCAGTATTTGGAATAGTTATCTCCATACTTAAGGGGGTATAATTTCATAATCTGGCTTGAATGTGTATTTCCTCGAGTTTTACTGAATCTAAGAAAACTTATTGTTTGTTGACCGTTTGGATATTTCTTTTGTAAGATCATTTGTTATGGAGTTCTGTCCTCTGGGTACAATGCGTCCTTTGCTTCAGAGGAACTGTGATTTACTTCATGAGACCTTGGTAACATTGGACTCACCAACATTCCCTCATGGATAGTGGGTGGGGGATCATGGGACAGCTCATTAAATAGCCAACAGGTGGCCTGTGTAGCACATGAGGACCCTCCCCTCCTCAAGGATGCATAAGTAGTTAACAGATGCAGGAAGGAGCCTCTGCCTCAGTGTGTTGCTGTCCATGGTCCTGTCAGCATGCCCTCATCCTTGTTCCTGTAATCCCTCCTTTTAACCTTGCTGGTTCTTAGAGCTAGACTTGGGTGAATTCATTACTCTGGTATGCTATTGAGGCTCTCTCTGGGTGAACAGAGAATTGTTCACTTCTTCCTTAGAAAAGTCCTATATATATGACACACACACACACACACACACACATAGTCTTTTGCATTTTATGTTGAGTTGTCTGTGTAACTGACTTGTAAAAGTTGGATAAGCTCATTTTTTTTCTGGTTGTGTATGATGTCTTTGCCTCTAACAATGTTGTCTTTGGAAACACAGCAGCTTCTAATGTCGATCAGTTTATCCTTTGCTGTCTGCCACGGACAATGCTGTTTTCCTCTTTGGAACCATCAAGGTTAGTTCTCCTACAGGGTTGCTTAGAAGCTTTCTTGTTTCACTTTTCATATGCAGACCCATGATGCACCTGGACTTGACTTTTGTCGATAGTGTGAGTTGGAGAAAATCCCCCGACCCTCCCCCCAATATAATTTCCCAATCTACTCAGAAAGTGGAAAGGACGATTGTGTTCCCCTTGGCTCTGCTCCCAGCCTCAGAAGGGCAAGTCTTCTTCCGTTCACCCCCATACGAGGTGTGGGGTTCTCAGTTGCCATCTTTCATCAGCTCAAGTCCTATTTTACTACTTCCTGGCAGAAATGCTATTTTCCCCTTTTCAGTTACGAATTGTCATTGGATTTTATCAGTCGATTCTTCCTTTAGTTATTAAACCAACTACACTCTGTTTTCTTTTCACCTTTGTTATTTTAAATTGGCAAACTATACAGATGTTTTCAAATGTTAAACCAATTTTCTTTGGCCGAGTAAACTTAACTTGGTTGTGATGACTTCTAGCATTCTTACATCCTTTTTTTATTATTTTATTTTTTCCTGGTTGGTCAAATAAACCAATTTAAAATATTTATTTTATTTTGTATCTTTCTGTCAAATATTCTATCAAATATTTCAATTTTTTTCGTTCTTTGGCAATTTTATGAATGCATTTGGTGTATTTTGATCATTTCAACCCCTTATTACATCCTTCTATCCCTTCTCACTCCTGCTGGACCCCTTCTCAACAGTCCCCTCCTGTTTTCATGTATTTTTTTTTTCTGTTGTTGCTTTGGTTTGTTTCATGGACACACTGAGTTTAATCAGGGTTGTCTGCATGAACACGGGTGGGATCATTTATTGATAAATGGACAACTCAACAATGCCTATACCACTGAGGAAACACGATTGTCCTCTCCACTTAGATACCGAATTTCGTTTCATGCTTGTGGGTCTTGCTTCTGTCTCCTCCAGGATAGGAGTCTGCCTGGCATGGTCTTGATGCCCTCTTGCCAGAGTGCTGAACTGCTTGCTGGAGGTAGAGTACTGTTAATCAAAGTGTGCTCATTTTTCCGTCGTGCAAGAGGCTGGGTTTGATGGTTGAGATGGTGCGGCTCTCCCACTGGCTAATAAGCAGCCCAGGAATGCTAATGAAGGACTTCCTTTGCTTGTCTCTTGTGAGTCAGCAAATGAGCTCTGTAACTTGGAGAGCCAGAAGTTAATTAGTGACCTGTTAGAGAGACAGGCCCTGATGGAAATAGGAGAATTTAGGTCTGTCAGAGCAGAGAGCTGAGAGGCTTTGAAGGTGAGGCCATGATTCAGGCCATGAGGCTGAAAAGCAAAGGGAATCAGAAGCCAGGGTTTGTGAATGAATGTCAAAGCCAGGACCCTGTGAAGGAAACCAGGAGAGGTGCATGTGGCCTGCCTGGGAAGAGGAGCAGCCCAGCATCTGGCTGTGGCTGACACCAGGGAAGCTGTCAATGCTGAACTCTCCCCTGTAGCGGAACAAATAGAGAAACACAGAGCTATGCACTGTGTGAACTGTGTGACTCCAATCACCTGCCAGCTGACGATGATGGAGGAGATGTGTAGGTGTCTTGTATCCCTTGTTCATTTTTCTTTGAGACAGGAGAGAAAATCTGAAGTCCCATCTGCTTACAAGTTTACTACAATAACCTGATGGAGGAGTAATTTGCCAGGCAATACCGTGGATAACGTCCTGCAAAGGAAATCCAATAGGCTATAGCTATCAGGCAAAGATGAAAGACTTGGAACCGTGCTTGTCACGCTGCATAAGTGATGTCCACCATATGCACTGCGTTGGACTCAGATGTGCTGGACAGGCTTGTGGTCCTGGGAAGCCAGCTTTGGCCGGCGCGGGGCGGTGGGGGGAAGTGTCACTCCCTTGGCTTAGGCAGGTACCTAATTAGGTTAGGAGAACTGCCAAAAAGCAACCTATTGAAAGGTAAATGACTGCGAGGCATTGTGGGTAAAATATGCAAAATGTCACTGAGGCAGAAGTAAGGAAGCCTTTAGAACAGGTGTGACATAAAGCTAACCTGCCAGGGAAGTTGTTGGTCCTGATTCCGCTTGAACCCCTTTTGATTGTTTTATTTCCCCGCTGTGGAAGCTCTGCCCATCTTTACCGTTGGAGACTCAGGAACACATGCCTCCGCCATCCCTCCTTCCGAATTTTAATAGACTGAAAATGGAAACAGGCTCCTGATTCTACCATATGTGGGGCCAGTGGCCCAGCCATTCTGTGTTCTCTGGGAAATGGTGCCAAATGGAATGATGCGTCAAGATGCGTCTGCCTGGTGAAGCCTGTTCTTTGGAAGTTTAACTGTTTGCGTGTGACATCCCCAATTCGTCATACTTTCTGCTTTTTGCAACAGTAATATCACTGTTGATGCCACCCAGGACCTCCACAACTCGGGAAGGCTAAATCTGTCCACAAGGCTCCTCTTGACTCGCCCTCTTCATCTTCTAAAGCAGTGTTGGAACAGCCAGGTGCCATGCAGCCTCAGCACACACCCTATCGCTGCCCAGGTGCTTTGCCAGTTCATTGACTTTGCTGTAGAGATGGGGCACAGTGTTGTCCAGTAGGTAGGATGGACAGTGGGTGTATGGAGGCCAGAAGTTGATGTTAGGTGTCTCCCTCATTCATGCTTTACTTTAGTTTTTTTAAGACAGGGTCTCTCACTGATACTGGATGGAGCTTGGTGATTTGGCTAGAGTGGCTGGCCAGTGAGCCTAAGGGATCCTCCTGTATCCATCTCTCCAGAACTTAGACTACAGGCACACACTACCATGCTTGACTTTCACACGGGTACTGGGGATCTGAACTCAGGTCCTTAGGTTTGTATGGTAAGCACTTCATTGACTGGGCCATCTTCCCAGCCACATGGGAGGTTCAGAGAGAGAAGTGCCTTGGCTAAAACTCCATGTCCAGGAGAGATTAGACTCCTATCTCAACCCCAAACTCCTGCTCCCAAATCTATTAGTGTTCTTTGTACATCAAATGGCTCATTCAAGGCGAGCGAGCAGTCAGGGTTCTGGAGGATCTTGGTGATTTTAACTTGGCTTTTCAAGACAGTGTTTGGCTGGGGCTGGAAAGGGATAATTAGCTCAGCCACAGATTTGGACTTATCCTGCGCCTGCCTATGGAAGCCAGCTCTGGTCTGGCGCCAGTTCACACCCAGGAGCAGCCAGTGGGCCAGGAGAGAGCTGAAATGCCTGGGCCTCACATTTATTCCCTCCGCTTTCCTCAGCTTTATGTGGAGCTGAGCCTATCATTAATCAGGCTGTGAAGCAAAGAAAATAAAAAGCTGCCTTGGAAAGAGCTCTTATTTATTTAAAATTGAAAAAAAAAAAAACAAACCCAACCCAGAATAGACTGAAACATGTTTCCAATATACTGGATTTGATTATCTGGCTGTGAACAAAGGGACCTAGTCATTTAAAATTAAAGTTGAGATATCTAGCAAGTTTGCTTGATGAATCAATCTCTGAGGAAGAAGCCCCCAGCCCCCAGCCGTGACGAGCCTTCCTTCATCTCTCTCTCTAGACTCAGGGTATTTTGCTAATTGCTCTAATTGTTTAGTGCCATTGTTGTCCAAGCTCCTCGCTGGGGAGTGGGGGAGTCAGAGAAGTCCAACACGTCCCTGTCACGAGGGCTCTGAAGAAAGAGTCTCCAGTCTCTGGAGTGGAGCCCATTAAACCACCCAGCTCTCCAGCACAGTTGCTTTGAACTTCAATGGTGAGTCTCAGTCAGAAACACGAGTTTTATCCTTCAAGGAGCGAAGCTACATCACTCAGATGTGGAACTGAATGGAGGCCAGTGGGAAGCAGAGGGCATTATTGTTCTCCAGGGCTGTTCATTGAGTAGAAACTGGCAGTGAGCATGCAGGAAGCCATAACCAGCGGATGTAATCCTGGTAATATGAACACTGGGGCATACTGTTGACTTCTTTAGGTCTAATTACAAAGTACCAGACTCAGTGGATAGGAGACCCTTGACCTTTGGACACATGCTTTTTTCTTTCTCATATGGCCGACTTCTAATAGGTTTTTTGGTTTGTTTTTGTTCTTTGACATTTATTTTATGTGTATGTATGCCTTTTGGATATATGTACATGTATGCCTGTTGGATATATGTACATGTATGCCTGTTGGGTATATGTATATGTATGCCTGTTGGATAGATGTATATGTATATGTATGCCTGTTGGATAGATGTATATGTATTCCTGTTGGATATATGTATATGTATTCCTGTTGGATATATGTATATGTACTCCTGTTGGATATATGTATATGTATGCCTGTTGGATATATGTATATGTATGCCTGTTGGGTATATGTATATGTATGCCTGTTGGATATATGTATATGTATGCCTGTTGGATATATATACATGTATGCCTGTTGGGTATATGTATATGTATGCCTGTTGGATAGATGTATATGTATATGTATGCCTGTTGGATAGATGTATATGTATGCCTGTTGGATATATGTATATGTATTCCTGTTGGATATATGTATATGTATGCCTGTTGGATATATGTATATGTATGCCTGTTGGATATATGTATATGTATGCCTGTTGGATATATGTATATGTATGCCTGTTGGATCAGATTGGGGTTATGGATGGTTGTGAAATACCATATGGGAACTGGGAATTGAACCTGGGTTCTCTGGAAGAGAAAAAAGTGCTCTTAACCACTGAGCCATCTCTCTAGCTCTTGAAATGGGTTCTTTTTACCTTGTGTGACTGTGTATTCCTAAGGGACAGTTCTGATTGTGCCCTGTCTTGCTTGTAGTCTGTGGGGTTCCTCTTGTGTACAGAAAGACTCCAGTTGCCATTCTGTTCATCTCACCACCCTGCTCCTCAGTTTGGTTTACTTGCCTTTTCTACTGTTGCTGGCAAGTCCCTGCATTTTAGCCGGAGGGATGGTCCTATGATCCCAAACCTATTTCTGTCTTACTTCAGTTCATGCCTTCTGCATCAAATGCGTGATATTCCATCCCTGCATACCCTATGGTTTCAGAGCCCCAGTGAGATGATGTCACCCTCTCTGATTCCTTTCTTCTCCCCATTCTAGACTTCACATTAATGTTACAGTATCTCAGCCCCACGTCCATCACCCGCTGCTTAGTGTTGTAATTTTTCGGTAGGGTTTCTTTTCTGTAGACCTTACTTTGTATGTTCCTTGAAAGCAAGAGTAAGTGATTCCTTGTTGGGTAGAATTTGGGGTATGCAGGATACTGTGGGTCGAAAAGGCATCTGCCATGTGTGATGAGTGTGTGATGAGGTTTATTGAGACGTGGATGAGTCCTTTGGTTCAGATTGGCCTCATTGGTGTTTATCTCCATTTCCCCCTTCTCTCTAAGTGCCCCTCCTTTTTTATTTTATCCTTTCCTTCTTTATAGCTTACTCACCTTCAAGCCTTGGTATTTTAAAAGATCTTCCAGGGGTACCCTGACTCTCCAGACCTGTTCCAGGTAGATCTTGCCTCTTGCCATAGACTCACGCAAATTGCATGTGCGTGTGTGTGTGTGTGTGTGTGTGTGTGTGTGTGTGTGTGTGTATTTGTGTATAGGCCAGAGGTTAACACTGGATATTTTTTTTCAATCTCTCTATGCCTTACTGTTGGAAGCAGGATCTCTCACAGAACCTGTAGCTTATATATTCCACTATACTTGCTGGCTACCAAGCCCTAGAGAGAGCCTCTGGTCTCCACTTCCTTATTACAGGCTAGCCCCATTGCACCCATTACACCCAGGTTTTTCTCCTTTCATTATTTATAGAATACTTTATTAGTTTCTGTAATCAAACACGCATAGATAAGACCTTACATATTTAATGTAGTGCCTTACCCCTGGACAAATGGAAAAAAAAAGTTTAATCTTTCTAGACTAACAAGGCTGTTATTTCTGTACAATGCCAACTCAACACAGCAAACTGGAATATTTTTTTTCCCAATGTTGACTGCACAGCTAAAGTGTAAAAACATCTTTTTACAATATGGGTGCTGCAGATCAATCTCGGGTCCCCACGTTTGCGTGGCAAACACTTAACTTAGTGGCCAGCACCGTCTGCTGTGAGGGAAGCAGGAGCAGTTTTCTGTCTGATGCTTGTTTGCTTTGGAGATCACTGGTTGAGAATATTTCTGTATGACACATGCGTTTCTCTCCTCTGAAAAATGACGAGTGCTCTTTCCTGGCTGTGCCTTTGCTGCCTTCAAAGGAGGGCTAAGTCTGGAAGAAGTCAAGGTGGCCCCATCCTGAGTGGCAGCCAAGGCTCTCTGCTCCCCCAGAGATCCTGTTACAGACCCCACTTCTCCTTTGCATGGCCAAGATGACTGGATCAGAGCAGTGTGGGTTGAAGAAACAGGAAGCCAGCAAGGCACTAGGGAAGGAGCCCTGGGATGGACATGATCTGGCTCCACCGTGTGTCGGGGTTGTGGGTGTAGTGGTTTGGTTAGTTTTAATGGTGAATTCAACACAATATAGAATCGCCTGGGAAGAGAGGCCCAAGGAGACACTGTCTGAATCAGGCTGGACCGTGGGCCTGTCTGTAGAAAATTGTCTTTATCACATTAGCTGATGTGGAACAGCACAGCCTATGTGTGGGTGGCACCATCCCCTGGGTTTGGATGTGAAGAAGGAGACAGTGAGCTGAGCGCAGACGTGCATGTATCCACTGCGCTATTCCTGATTGTGGCTGGGATATGACTAGTTCTTCACGCTCCTCCCACTGTGACTTTACGGACTGTGACGTGATATTATGAGCTAAAATAAAGCCTCTTTCTACTAAATTGCTGTTGTCAATTCTTTTTATCTCAGCAACAGGAAATGAATTATACATGGGGGAGAAACCTGAGACCATCCAAGGAGCTTAGTTTCCTCTCTGCACAGAGGCTCGGCATTCGGCTTTACCCTATAACCATCCCGCTTCTCAACTTGGCTCTCCTGCTCTTGCTGTCTGTTACCCGCACTTCTCAATATGTCCAACGAAGGCCAAGGATGATCTCTGTGGATTTTTTTTGAGGGGGGGGGATAGGCACTCTAGAATCTCTGATTTGAGATTGCAGACCATCTGCAGAGCTCTGCTTAGACCAGCTGGAGCCAGAAGATGGCAGCAAGTGCTCCACTCTGAGCACGGCCTGGGTTTGGGCTGTCACTCCACTGGGGCCGAGTGTGTATCATTCCCTTCCTCGCAGGCTCTTCCGTTATGTTCCACTGCAAATGGCTTACAGTCTGCCAGGTCAGGAGATGGGCCTCAGGATGACCGCTAAGCTCTGGGCATGGGACACACTTAGTACTTCCTCACTCTCTACATCTGACTTTACTTGACATGACACAAGCAGGTTGGGTCACACTCATCCCCAATGAGGCCCCAGCGACTGGCTCACATCCTGGCTGCTTGCTGGCACTCCTTGACACAGGCTGGTGTCTCCCTTAGGGTGGAGGACGGCTGCAGCCGTGAGTAACTGTGAAGGTTTGCCTGTTCTGAGTGTGCCCTCCTGTCACCGTGCCTCCCGTGCTGTCTCTAACAGCTGCATTTGCTCAGGGCAAAAAATGGAAATGCCTAATAGGTGACAACCTGAGGCAGGCACAGAGAAAATGATGTGGAGGTTGTCCATCAAACTCTCAGGGAACGCTGACTGCGGGGAGATGGCCACAGCTATTTCATATGTAATAAAATGTCTGAAGAGCAAGAACCTTTGGCATAATCCAGTTTTCCGTGGTTCTCAGCCCCTCAGGCCATCCCCTTGGAACTACTTAAAAAAAAAATAATAATGCTCCTGAGCCCTGCTGTAGCCCGGCTGAATACAGATTTCTAATGCTGGAACCCAGGAATTGGTGTTTTAAATGAGCACCTCAGAGATGTTAAGTGTCTGTAAAACGGTCTGCTGTTGAGTCTGTACCTGTGCACACTCTTGGATGGCATTCTGTGGAGTTCAAGAGTCCACCTCAGGGTGGGAGCAGCCTTCCATTTGATCTGACCCTCCAGAAGTTTGCTCGGCACTGTTGACTCCACCATCCCAGGAACTGCCTGAGTCCTGGGACAACTGGGTTGGCTGGTCACCTTCCGGCTTTATGTGCTCTGAAGGTTAGGAGGCAGTAGAAGCAGTTCATTTCATTGTTGAGGGGGTGGGGCCAGTGGGGTGCAGTGAGTTATTGACAGGCAGGAGGAGGCTCCAGCCTTGCATTCTTGCTGCCCCTGGAAGCATTTTGCTCTGTGAGGTTGCCTCCTTTCTCCTGTTCTCCATTAGGGGCTGGTCCTGGAGGAGCTCATTACGGAGTGGCCATATTTGAGACAGATAATCTGTATGCAGTGGCCTCGCTGCAGTGAGGTGTGCAACATTGGCAGGTGCCATTATACTTTAATGAATCCTTCCAGGGCTTCTTTCGGCCCACATGGGGAAGGTGATTTGCAATTTAATCTATTTCCAGTTGGGCCATAATCCCTGGATAGTAGAATCACTGAGCTGGAGAATCCTCAAGAAGGGATTATATACTAGGAACTGTGGGTACAACCGAGTCAGGATCCGTGGTTGTTTGCTTCCTCCAGTGTTGCCCCCCACCCCCGAGGGGGGCCCTGGAGTAGATCCTAGCATATCTCTGTTCTCTCACCATTGGCCATTCCAAATTTCCAGGTTAGGTCTGATTATCAGCTCAAGGTTTGGCTCCTTTATCCCAGGGTGCCATTGCATCATCCACTATCTAAGAAAAGCATTAAGGGCCTGAAGGCTCCTGTAATACAGCACTTTGCAAACTAGAGCCTGCACAAGAATCATCCTGAGAGCTTGTTAAAGCACCCAGTGGTGGGCCCACTCCCTTAGCCCTGCTCTACTAGCTCCTCGTCTGCCTGACTTGATAACGGTACAGCGAGGGCTCGATTCTGGGCTTGTATATCTTGTATGTAAGAGCAACATCTGTGCTCTTAGTTCAAAACCTCATCCTATGCCAATGACTCTGCACTTCGACTTCCTGTGTGGACTTCTCCAAGTTCCAGCTACCTGATAGCTTCATTTCAGCATCCGCAGGCATGTTGAATCAAACATGCCTATAGCCACACTAGCTATAAAGTTGAGGCAAAAGAGTAGGGTAGAGAGTGAGCTCTAGAAGGCCTTGCAAAATCAGCATTATGAGAAAAACAAATTGGCAAAAAGGAAACCCAGAACACCTCCCCCACCTTACCCTGCTCCACTGGCACAAGAGCGGAAACACCCCATACTGTTTGAAAGGGACCTCTGCCTCTTTATAGTAAAGTCCACATTCCTGAATGGAGATTTAAGATCTTGAGACACATAGTGCATGAAGTTACTACACGTAACAGGCAGAACATGCTTAGAAAAACCCCCACTATAAAAATGATCCAAGACGCCCATGCTAGGGTGACATGAATGCTCCTGCTTCTGTGCACTGGGCCATTGGACAGCCAAGCTCTCTCTGCTTCCGCTTCCTTCCTTGAAATGATTTCTCCTCCTAATATACTATCCTTGCTTGAAAATGCATCCTCTCTTAATAAACTCTTTGCTTTGTTTCCTGGTATTTTTCATGTCTTCATCCAGTTCTTTGTTCTGCAAAGCTAGAAGCTAGATACCATTCTGTAAATTTCCATTTCCCCTGCTCCATGTCCAAGCTAGGTCACCACATTATCTGTCTTCTGGATGACACTCTGGCCTCTTATTCCTTTACTCCACACAGATGCCAGAACGATGTCCCTGAGATGAGAAATAGACTGTCTCTTCCCTTCTAGAAACCTTCCAGAAGCATCCCATGAAATTTCCCCCATGGCTTACAAGACCCTGTGGAGGCTGATCCACCCTTGCCTCCTGCTCCATCAAGTCACAGTCTCCCAAAGCCTTCATTCTCCAGCCATGTGCTTTGTTTTGATTCCCGGAGCACAGCAAGCTTTGTCCCCGCTCTGCACCTGCTGCTCCTTTCACTGGTGATCTATGCTTTTTCATCATCTCAGCTTGGCTGGTACCATGGCATCCTTCAGGATTCAGCCCAAACGTTACATCTCAAGACGCCTTGCTCTGAACAACCCATGTAAGTTGGCCTTGCCACTCTTTTCTATTTATGTTTATCTTTGAGCTTAGACTCTGAAATTGTTTCCTGCTTCTAGTCTGACTCCTTATCTCAATCTCCCATTGGGCTGTGAGCTTTGAAAGGGTATTGATGCCTTGCTAGGCTCTGCTCTGCTGGGTACCAATGGTAGAGAAGATGCTGACTATCTTGGTGTACACAGCAGATCCTGGCGAATGTATGAATTTCCATTTGGAGAGTGAATAACCTTGCTCAGGTATATCACCAGCGCTAGAAAGGAAGGAGAGAGGTGGAGGAAGAGAAAGAAAGGTTAGACTTGAGAAATCATGAAGATTGGTGACAGACAGTGCCGGGCTCAGGATTCTGCTTCAGCCTTGTCTGACCTGCCTATCACACTGTGAACACTCAAGAAGTGATAGCTGTCATCAGTATTATTGTAGTAGATTTTATAATTGGCTTCAATTATTTTCTACCGGCTTCCCAGCATGCTAATTAAGCATCCTGTCCCATGGCCATGTGACACAGTGACATCAGTGATGAAGAAATAAACATCACACCTCCAGTCCAACACTATAAGGGCTAGTCATGTGACAATACTTTGGTTAGCAGAAGGGGAAGGGATATGATATGTGCCAGGTCCAAACAGAAGTTTTAAGGGCATCCCATATTTCTACCATGGGAAGGCCATGCCAAAGAGGGGAGATGCTCCATCAGCCTGGGTCCTAAAATGAGAAGGGGCATGGTGCAGAGCTGGCTTGTAGCTGCTGACATGTAACATCAGGGAAAAAAAAAAGGTGCTAGTAATTATACACCACAGAGATTGGGTGATTATTTGTTATGACAGCAAAGCTGACTAACAATGTCATCATCATTTCATAGGATGAGAGAGTCAGGAACGATTTTTGTTGTTGCTGTTGTTGCTGTTGTTAGAGGGGAATAGTCTAAGTTGACCTCTGATGATTATGTAAATAATGTAGATTTGGGTGGGGGATATTACAGGTGGAGGATAAAGACTGTCAAGAATCCATGCATTCAAGAGAAAGTGTTGCTTGTTAGAAGGATAGAAAATAAGTTTAGAGGGGTTGACAGAGGTCACGGGGAGAGTGATCCTAAGTACAGCTGGAGAGATGCTTAGGGCAGATCATGAAGGGCCTTGCAAAGCAGGGTAAGAACATTTCACTTCATCCAAGAACCAATGTGACGCCATCTTAGGATCTGTTTTTGTCTTTTAAAAGGATCATTCTGGCTGACTGGAGACTAGGTCAGAGAGGCAGGAAGCCCCTAGAGAAGGCAGGCAAGAGTTCAGGTAAAGATGGAAAGTGGGCATGTGTAGGAGGTGTTAGGGAAATCTTGACAGCCCCTTTCATGAGATTTGAGGACAAGAAGTTGGTGCAAACAGCTGACATGAGACTCAGATGGGTGTGCTGATGGAGAGCACAGGAGGGAGCAGCTTAGGGGATGTAGATGAAGAGTGTGTTTGGGCCATTTGTAGCTTCAGGTAGCTGAGACTGCTGTGACATTTCTTCTAATGACAGTGTGCCCAGCTAACATTGCCCAGCTTCCTTTGTAGCTAAGGGAATCTGTTGTGGAATATTTAACTAGGCAAAGATGCATTGCATTTGTTAATGCTGCATTTGTTTAACTACGTAAAGATGTGTTGCGTTTGCGTTAATTAAATAAAATTAACCTAGGCTTAGAGAGGCGGAGTTAGCAACTAGCTGATAGAAGTAGCAGGGAGGAGTGTAGTTGGGGGTGGGGGTGGGGGTGGGGGTGGGGGTGGGGGTGGGGGTGGTGGGGTGGAGGTGTTTTTGTTTATTTGTTTTTGTTTTGTTTTTTTAGTTGGGACGGTGTGGAAAGAGAGAGGCTTCCAAGGACACCAGCTAAGAGAGGAAGTTAGCCAGTTCCTACTCTAGCTCTTGAGTTCGCAGGTTTGCATCCTAGCTTTTGATTTGCATCTTCTTTCTCTTCCTGTTTCCTGGAATGGAAGCTACTGAACTAAGAAAACAGGTAAAAAACGCCAAGAGGATTTCAGAAGCCTTGGGACTGCCATCTTGGGATTGCTCAAACTATAAACTGAATCAGAAATACAGATTTTGGATTCATCAGCCTATAGGTGATCTATAACTTTGGAAGAGCAGGTAGTCTGAAAGGACAGAAGCCTGACAGTCATTATCAGAGCACAATAGAAATAACGTAGCAATATGCTTTTTGGTTTGTTTAATTTTTTATAAAATAAAGCACTATAAAAATGGGGATTGGGGAGATGGACTGTAGGTAAAGTGAGCTCCTGCCATGCACATATGAGGACCTGAATTTGGATGTATAGCTTCCATAATGAAAGCTGGCTAATCAAATGTGGTACATTTACACAATGGAGTATTACTCAGCTGTAAAAAACAGTGACCTCATGAAAATTGCAGGCAAATGGATGGAACTAGAAAAAAAAAATCCTTTTGAGTGAGGTAACACAGACCCAGAAAGACAAACATGATATGTACTCACTCCTAAGTGGATATTAGAAGTAAATTATAAAACAACCAACCTATAATCCATAGCCCCAAAGAGGCTAGATAACTAAGGCCCAAAGAGGGATGCATGGATTTCCCTGGGAAGGGGAAATAGATCTCTTGGGTAAATCAGGGGTGGGGGTGGGGAGGACAGGGGAATGGGAACTTGAGGGAGTGGGTTGGGTGGGCTGGGTGTGGGAAGGAGGGGGAGAGTAGTGAAAGACATCTTGATGGGGTGGCATTTCAGGGTTAGGGAGAAACCTGGTGCCAGGGAAACCCCCAGGAATCCACAAGGATGACCCCAGGTAAGACTCTTAGCAATAGTGGAGAGGGTGCCTGAACTGGCCATCTACTGTAATCAGATTGGTGACTACCCTAATTGTCATCAGAGATACTCTATCCAGTAACTGATGGAAGCAGATGCAGAGATCTACGGCCAAGTACTGGGCTGAGCTCGGAGAGTCTTGCTGAAGAAAGGGAGGAGGGATTGTATGAACCAGAGGCTTCATGATAGGGGAACCCACAGAGACAGCTGACCTGAGCTCCTAGGAGCACATGGACTCTGGACCAATGGTTAGGGCGTGTTGTAGAATATTATTTCAACGTGTGTTACTTTTGTTTATGCTCTGGAACATTTGTTTAATGATGCAAAGATGTGTTTGATTAAACAAAATTCACCTGTGGTCAGGAGGCTGCATCAGCAACTAGCTGACAGGAAGTGGTAGGGAGGAGCCAGGTGAGAAAGGGTTTATAAGGAGGGTCGAGGAGAAGCGTGAGGGCTTTTTTGGAGGATGCAAGCAAGGAGAGGAGGTGAGCTATTTGGTATTCAGCCTCTCTGAAGAGCAGAATTCCACCTTAACCTTTGAATCTTGTGTTCTTTAGAGGGACAGATGTTTGGTTAAGTTCCCTTTGTAGCTTTACAAGAGTCGGAGAGTCGGAGCCCGAGGGAACAGAATTCCCTCTGGGCTATGGCCCTTGTCGCCTAACCACTGCTGGTAGTGGTGGAGTTGTCCTTGCTGATTCAGACAGCTGTGGCTTAAAAGGCAGCAACAATTAAAAACAAACAAACAAACAAACAAACAAAAAAGGGAGCCTGCATGGGACTGACCTAGGCCCTGTGCATGTGTGTGACAGTTATGTAGCTTGGTCAGTAAGGCTCCTAGCCGTGTGAGATCAGGACCTGTTCCTGGCACTTAGCTGGATTTTGGGAACTTGGATCCCATGCTGAATTACCTAGTTCAGCCTTGATGCAGGGGGAGGAGCTTAGCCCTGCCTCAACTTGATGTACCATGCTTTGTTGAAGCCCATGGGAGGCCTGCCCCTTTCTGAACGGAGAAGGAGGGGGTTAGATGGGAGAGAGGGGTTGGGGCGGAAATAGGAGAGGAGGGAGGGAAAACTGTGGTCGGTATGTAAAATGAAAAAAAGGTTATATAGGTAAATAAGTAAAAATAAATATTTTTTAAAAAAGCTGGCTAATCTCAGAGCTGGGGGCTGGGGAGCTGGTGGATCCCAAGAGCTCACTAGCTAGCCAGCCTCACCTAATAGATTCTCTAGTTGAGTGAGAGATCCTGTCTTAAATACGGTAAAACATGACTGAGGAAGACACTATCATTGACCTCCACCTCTACACACACACACACACACACACACACATACACACACACGTGTACATAGGTTCATGTATACACACACATGCACATGAGCTAAAGGGCTTTCAATCACCACCCCAGATCCTAATCTTCTAGCTTGATCCTTAGTTTAATTTGCCTTCTTTAAAAAATGTTTTTAAGACATTTTATGTATATGGGTGTTTTGCCTGTCTGTATGTCTGTACTATATGTCTGCAGTGCCTGAGGAGGCCAGGAGAGGGATGCTCTGGAACTGGAGTTATTGATTATTGTGAGCCATGTGGATGCTGGGAATTGAATTTGGGTCCTCTTTTTGTAAACGTTTCCTTAGACTCTATCCATGTTGTCACACATAGACTAAATAATTTTTTTGAGCCGCTACCTAGTCCTCTAGGGTGGCATGTATCCAGTCATCCCCTTCCATGGCATGGCCCAGTACCCCAATTCTTCCACCTAGGCCCTACTTTCTAAAGTTTCTTCCATCTCCCAGTACCACCACCAGTGGGGTGTTGTAGAATATTATTTCAAAGTGTGTTACTTTTGCTTGTGCTCTGGAATATTTGTTTAATGATACAAAGATGAGTTTGATTAAATAAAATTCACCTGCGGTCAGGAGGCTGCATCAGCAACTAGCTGACAGGAAGTAGTAGGGAGAAGCCAGGTGAGAAAGGATTTATAAGGAGGGTCGAGGAGACTCATGAGGACTTTTTTGGAGGATGCAAGAAAGGAGAGGAGGTGAGCTACTTGGTATTCAGCCTCTCTGAAGAGCAGAATTCTACCTTAACCTTTGAATCTTGAGTTCTTTAGAGGGACAGGGGTTTAGTTATTTCCTGTACCAAGCCTCTATCACACAAGTCTTGGGGAGACGATATCTTTCTGATCTATTGTCTGTCCCTTTTCAGCCTGCCCATGCTCATGCTGTTTGGAATACGAAAAGTGTGATGAGACACACTCTAGCATCTGGGCTTGTCAGTGAGGGATCTGTCGTGGAAGATGCTGTAGTAGAAGATGAGGGCATGAAGATGATTGTGTTGAGATGTTTGGTTTTCTGACGGTCTGCAGAGTTACTTTGGGTGGGCTGTGTTCCTCTACTGAAGGTACATGTCTTTTGACTTCCCTGTATGGCATATGAAGAAACTTCATGCTAACCTCTTCCTGATCCCAGCATGCTGTTAGTTTCCCACTGGGATCTCAACTGATAGCACATTGAGATTTTGATTGAAATTGTATAGGATAGAGTGGGGGAGAAATGAATACAGCATTGAATATCTCCCCTTATGGTTTATTCATGTCTTCTTAAAGTCTTTCATGGTGGTGCACACCTGTAGATCCAGCTGAGGCAAGCGGGCAGTTTTGAGCCTAGCCCGGGCTACATAGCCAGTTCCAGGACAGCCAGGATAGTAAGGATGGTAATTTTTATCCCCCAAAGCAAAACAAAACCAGACAGAAAGCACAGAGAAGTTTGATTTTTTTTTGCATTTTTGTTAGATTTAGTTATAGATTTTGTTTCTATAATGTATAAGAACCTCTCTTCTGTGTTTTTAATAGGTAATGCTAGTTGGTGGAAAAGTCATTGATTTGGGGAGATGCAATGATTTTGCCTCTGGTGGCTTTGCAGAGCACTAGTCATTTCCAGTGGATGTTCTCCAGATTTTTGGGTAGGCAATCTTATCTGTGGATGATGACAGTTTCACTTCCTTCCTAGCAGTTTTGATAACTTTTATTTCATTATCTTGTGCATGTATATTTTTTCTTTCATTGCACAGGCTATGCTGAATAATACTGGTGAATGTGAATACTTTTCTTTTTTTTTGCTTTCCCTGATACTGATAGGTGTCTGCACCAAATAAAGACTTTAACTTCTTATATCCAATTTGCTAAAAGTTTTAAGAATAATAAATAGCTGCTGGAATTTTATCAAATGCCTTTTCAGCAGTTTTGGGGCATAATCATATGTTTTAATTTTAATTCTTATTGAGATTTTACATGCACATTTGTTAAAAAGAAAAATGGTCTATGAAGCTTTTAATAAAAAATGGTCCAACTCTTCTCTCTCTCACTCCTTACTCTCCTGATTCAACTATTTTTAATTATTTTCTCTTTTGTTTTAGATTTATTTATTTTATGTATCTGAGTGTTTTGCTTGCATGTATTCTGTGTACCACATGTGTGGTGGTATTATGTTCCCCCAAATATTGTGCACCCTAATAAACTTAAGTAGGGTCAGAGAACAGAACAGCCACTAGATACAGAGGCTAGAAAATGGTGGCACTCACACCTTTAATCCTAGCATTCCAGAGGGCAGAGATCTACCTGGATCTCTGTGTTCAAGGATACAGCCAAGCATGGTGACTCATGCCTTTAATCCCAGAAAGTGAGCCTTTAATCCCAGGGAGTGATGGCAGATAGCAGAAAGGTATATAAGGCGTGAAGACCAAGAACTAGAAGGTTTCAGCTGGTTAAGTATTTAGGCTTTTGAGCAGCACAGTTCAGCTGAGAGGCTTCCAGTGTGAGGAAACAGGATCAGCTGAAGAATTGGCGAGGTGAGTTGGCTGTGGCTTGTTCTGCTTTTCTGATCTTCCAGCATTCACCCCAATACCTAGCTCCGGGTTTGTTTTATTGATAAGAAATTTTAAGATTCCTGCTACACACATGTGTGCCTGCTGCCCTAAAAGGTCAGAAGAGGGCATCTGGTACCCTAGGACAGGGATTGTGGATAGTGGTATGCCACCATGGGGGTGCTGGGAAATAAACCCAGGACCTCTGTGAGAGCAACAAATGCTCTTAACTTCTGAGCCATCTATCCGGCCCCAATTTTATTTATTTGCCTTCAAAATTTTAATTTCATCTGTCTACTGTTGCTTTCAGTTTTGAAGTTTTTCTCCTGCCTATTAGAGACTAAGGCACTTTATTTTGGTTTTTCTAGGCTCTTCTTCCACTGTGGCATGATGCATAAGGAAATGTTTTCCTAATGAAGTTTAGAATTAATCAGTATTTTTATATTATCTATCTGCATATAACAGAAACAGCATGGCTTTATTTGTTTATTATCTGAATCCTATGTTGCTATTGATTCAAACTTTAGGTTCAAGTTTTATTAAAGCCTTTCTATTTTTTAAAATCAATTCTTACTTAGGTCTAATGATAAACTTTTTTTGATTTGTTTCCTTAATCTTTCTTTTTTAAAAAACATTTAAAGTTTTTATTAAATATTAAATATTAAGTATATGCTCAATATTTATAAAATATGTATAAGGTACAAAAGAAAAATTCAGTGAACGTATAAGTACCCCAAATCTAGTATGGGGAAAGGAACATTACGTTACCGTTGAAGTCTCCTTGGGAACCTCCCCTGTTCCTTTTCTTTTCTGATGCACTTTCTTTAATTAGTACATTAGGCTTTTCCTGTCTCAGCTGAACTGTCTTATTTAAGCCAGTGTTAAGTTATTGTTAACTTTTGATTTTACTTTTAAAAATAGATACATTATATTGGTGCATATATACAGGGTAGAGTATGCCTCTAACAGTACCTGTATTCAGTATGCAATGACCAAAGCCAGGTCTTGAACATTTCCAGATCAAGCATTTACTAGTTTTGTGTGCAGGGAGCTTTCAGAGTCCTCTCCTAGTTATCTTGAAACATACAATAAATTGTTGTAGTGGACCTGTATGAACCTACTGTCCTATAGACTCTTAGAACCAATTGTTTTTATACTTTTCATCCACTCAAGCAGTCACCCAAACTTTATCATTCTTTTCTTTTCCTCTATTGCTTTATCATACAGTCTATGAGACAGAGTCTCACTATGTAGCCCTGGCTAGCCTAGAGCTAGGTGTGTAGACCTGGCTGGCCTCAAATTCTTAGAGATCTGCCCTCCTCTGCCGCCTCAGAGCTGGGATTAAAGGTGTGCACCACAATGTTGGGACCAATCTTATATATTTTTAATTGTTATTTTTTATCGATAAACAACATAAGTTTCCCAGATTTCATTTTAATATTAAGATAAGTGGAATTAGGGCTTTAACATATGTTTATATCTTTAAACTCTGTTCAGTTTTATAAGTTTTAAAATTTTTTGTAAATGAATTTCACAGTACAGTGAATTCTCGGCTTGTTTAGTGTTATGGTTCCCAGTTTATCAGCATTTTTATGTGTAGTTTTACCTCATTTACACTGTTGCTTATATTGTATTCTATGAATGAGTATCTTGGCAAGTAGGCTAAATTAGTTATTAAGAGTACAGACTCTGTAACTAGCTCTTTGTTCAAAGCTTGGTGTCTACCATTTATTATAGTGATTCATTTTTATTTTGTGTGTTTGAGTATTTTACCTGAATGTGTGAATGAGCACTGCCAGAAGAGGGGGTGGATCCCCTGGAACTGGAGTTAGGAACAGTTGTAAGTAGCTATGTGGGTGCTGGGAATCAAACCTGGGTTCTCTGGAAGAGCAGCAAGTGCTCTCACGTGCTGAGCCAGCTCCAGACCCTCCATGTTTATTACCTGTGTGGCAGTGGACAGAGTTTTTAACCAGGTTCTCTTGAATTGTTCTCATCTGTAACATGCACATAATAATACTCACTTCAGTGGAGTGTGGGGACTGATTTAAGAGTGTAATAGTGTTTAGAACAATTCCCTGTTCAGTAGTTCACCCTTATCCATGGTTTAATTTTCCATAGCCTCGTTTACTCACAGTCTACCACAGTCTAAAAATATTACATAGAAAATTCCGGAACAGTATCCACAGAACATTCACAGAACATTCAAAGAACTTTGAAGGTTGGATTTATCATCTGGGAAAAATCTAAAACTTTTCTTCTTTTCAAGTATGCTGTTTGGGAGCTAGTGATAGTCATTCTGACAGGATTTTAACCTATCAGATTATTTTAAAAGCATTCTTACAGCTAGAAGTGGTGTTGCACACCTGTAATCTCAGCACTTAGCGGGAAGATCAGGAATTCAAGGTCATCCTTGCCTACAAAGCAAGTTTGAGGTTAACCTGGGCTGTATGAGATCTTGCCTCAACAACATCAAAACACATTCTGTGGATTTAAAGTTTGTCTAATAAGAACAAAATATAATATGCTTTGCCTGACTGACTTTCTGCTTACTCTTTGTATACTTAATTATAATGATTTATTATAGATATATAATTTCAGAGTTGTTTTATTCAACATCTGACATAGGAAAATTAATTTTCAACTATTAATTCATACTTACATGATAAGATTAAACTTTTTTTTTTTGAGATAGGATGTCTTAGTTAGGATTTCTATTACTGTGAAGAGACACCATGACCATGGCAACTCTTAAAAAGGAAGACATTTAACTACAATTCAGAGGTTTTGTCCATGCAGAAAGCATGGTGGCACACAGGAAAACATGGTGCTGGAGAGGTAGCTGAGAGTTCTACATAGGGACCAGCCAGCAGCAGGAAGAGACAGTGAGCCACTAAGCCTGGCTTGAGCTTCTGAAACCTCAAAGCCCACCCCAGTGATACACTTCCTCAAACAAGGCCACACCTACTCCAGCAAGGCCCCCACCTCCTAATAGTGTCACCCCCTATGAGTATATGGGGCCATTTTTATTCAAGCCAACACATAGGGTTTCACTGATTAGCCTGGAACTATGTATACCAGGCTGGAATTAAACTCACAGAGATATACTTGCTTCTACCTCCCAGGCACTGGGATAAAAGGCTTGTGCCACCATACCCCTGGCCTTTTTATTTTATTTTTTAAGGTTTTTTCTTCATTTTTATGTGTTTGAGTGTTTTCTTTGTATGTATGTCTGTGCACCACTTGCATAAAATGCCCACAGAGGTCAGAATAGAGTGTCTGATCCCATTCCACTGGTGTTATAGATGGAAGAGCAGCCAGTGTCTTAATAACCACTGAGCCATCTCTCCAGCCCCTAAGCATCCATTAGTCTGTCCGTCCGTCCATCCATCCATCCATCATCTATCACATTTTTTGGAGGGGGGTTAGGAGTGGCAATTATTGCATGATACATATGTGGGGTCAGAAGACACTTAGCAGAAGTTGATTCTCTTCTTCCACTACATGGGTCCCAAAGATTGAACTTAAGTCTTCAGGTTGGCCGGTGAGTGCTTTTACCCACTGAACAATCCCAATGGCCTGAGAAGATTAAATTTATTGTAGGTGTTGCCACAGTTTGGCTCATGCGTTAAAGGCTTGCTTCCCAGAGTGCCACTCTTGGCTATGGACATTTAGGAACTGGAAAGTTCTTAGGCTATTGGGAGGGTTCCTTGCAGAAGACTATGGGACCTCAGACATCCTCCTCTGGCTTTCTGGTCATGGGCTAAACAGTTTTTGCTCTTCTGTGCATTTCTGTTGTGGTGTGCTCCCTCACCACCCAAAGCAGCAGGATCAATTAATCACAGATGGAGATGTCTAAATCTGTGATGCAAATTTATTTTTTTCTTTATGAATTAACTATCAAGTATTTCACCATAGTATTAGCTGAATAATAAGATGTATATATAGGGGAAAATAGTTTCGTAGCATTTGGTAACTACCTGCAGCTTTTGGCATCAATTGAAGGCCTTAGAACATGCGTGCCATAAATAAAGAGGATTTCTGTTTGTTGTAAACATTGCATAAGTATAGATATTTGTGTGAGTAAACCACTTATTTATCTATTTAAGAGTTGGTAAATACTTTTTGCTATCTCATTGCTCCTCTGAATGTCCCTGCAAATGTTTTATAGTCCACATGCATGTACTGAATCACAGGGCTGAATATCTTCAACTATGTTGTTTTCTATGCTAGCTTTTTTAAATTGTGGGTCACAACCTCCTACAACTAAATGTGGGGGTTAGAAATAATTTGGCATCAGTAAAAGGTTCTGGACATGCAGTGGCTAAAAATTAATTTCCAATCACGTGTGTGATGACTCTGAAGTATCTCTGGAAGTGCTCACCTGTGCAGTATCACATGGCTTTACGCTTTGGTATTGGATGGGCATGTGCACTTTGCACTGTGCATGACATTGTACCACAGCAAATGCTGCCAACACCTTAGTTCAGATGCCAGACTGTCTTGTTTTTATTTCTTGTTTTGAGACAGTACAGACATCATGTATCTCTAGCTGGCCTAGAAACCACAGAGATCTGTCTGCCTTTGCCTCTCAAGAACCATGATTAAAGGTGTACTTCTCCATGCCTGGCTATCTCATTCAAAAATATCATATGCTATGAATTCCAGTGATTTTAGTGTACTTGTAAATTTTTTGCTCTTATATAACATAATAGTTTAACCATGGAAAATACAGACTTTTTAATGTTTTCCGCAGCATGTACTTATAAAATTAGTTTCTTTGGATTGTATTATTCTAGAATGTTTGAGTTTAAATTTACTGTTTGAATTGCTGACTTGAGTCTCATAAAAAAAACTATTAGATGAATCTTGGCTTGGGATTAGGCTAGAATTTCCAACGATTTCTGGAATGGCCCTAAACACACCTGTCATTTTGTGCTATGTATTTACGTGAAGCAGTATTCTCAGGTTTGATGATTATAAAGTGAAAATGTCCATCAACTCTGAAAAACATTGAAGATGTTCTATATCCAGTAGTATCAAATATTCAGCCAAGATTTAATAATTCCTTTTAAAAAATTAACAAAAATATAATCACATCATTTACCCACTCCCTCTCCTCCCTCCTGCCACTCCCATACCCCTTCCTCCAAAATCGCAGCTTCTCCTTCTTTAACCATTGTTGTTACACACACACACACACACACACACACACACACACACATATATGTAAAACAACACATGTATAAATATAACCTGCTGGGCCTATTTGATATTGCCTGCATATATGTGCATGTATATGTTTCTAGGGCTGACCACTTGGTAGTGGATAACCAGTCAGCTGGTTGGCACATCCCTGGGAAAGACTAATTCTTCTCTCAGTCATTGTTAATAGTGTGTCGCCCTTCCACGAGGTGTGGGACCTTGTTGAGATTTCCTCTTCCTGTGTTGGGATGTCAACTGTTGTTGGAATTGTTCAGGTCTTGTTGAGGCAGCCATGTTGCTAAGATGTAGCTTCCCTGTCAGAGCTAAAGGCACAATCTCCCAGCAGACTTCCTGGACCTCTGGATTTTACATTTTTCTCTGCTGTCTTCCTCGATGTTCCCTGGGCCTTAGAGATAGGAATTGTGTTGCAGAGGGATCATATTGGGCTGGCATACCACATTCAGTTGTTCTCTGCATCTTGACTGCCTTAGCATTCTGTGATGTCCTGCTGCTGCATGAAAAGAAGCTTCTTTAGAGAGGGGTGAAATCTATACTCCTCTGTGGGTCTAAGTATTCAGAATGTAGGTGGGAATCACATTGGCCTGGGGCAGTGGCAGTAGTAGGTTCTTCTCTGACCTCTCCAGCCACAGATAGTTGGGTAGGTTTACAATACCAGACATGATTTCCCTCCTGTTGAACGGGCCTTAAAGATTACTCTGTGAAGCTGTGTTACTGTGCCTTTGTAAAACACCTGATGGTCTAATAAAGAATTTAATGGCCAATAGCAAAGCTGGAGAAAGGATAGGTAGGGCTGGCAGGCAGAGAGAATAGATAGAGGGAAAAATCTGGGGAGAAGAAAAAAAGAGATGGAGGAGGATCCAGGGGCCAGCCACCCAGCTACACAGCAAGCCACGGAGTAAGAGTAAGATTTACAGAAATAAGAGAATGGGAAAAACCCAGAGGTAAAAGGTACATGGGATGATTTAAGAAAAGCTGGCAAAAAAGTAAGCCAAGCTAAGGCTGGGCATTCATAATTAAAAATAAGCCTCTATGTGTGTGTGTGTGTGTGTGTGTGTGTGTGTGTGTGTGTGAGAGAGAGAGAGAGAGAGAGAGAGAGAGAGAGAGAGAGAGAGAGAGAGAGATTGAGATTGAGATTGAGATTGAGATTTATTTGGGAGCTGGGTGGCGGGTCCCCGAAAAGAGTAAAAGCAAAAAAAAAAAAAAAAAAAAAAAACACAAAAAAAACAAAAAAAAAACCCCAAAAAACAAACAAACAAAAAAACCAACAGTTGGTTAACTCCCAGATCAAAGAATCATCATTTCATCATTGTGGATGTATTTCAAGTCCAGCCATTGCTGTGATTCATAGCCTTTGCAGCTGGGTAGAACTACTGACTGCTGCTCTTCCTTGTCAACTTGCACAGTAACTTTTGATACTTCAAGAGCCACTTTTCAGAGATGAGGCTTCCAGGTTAGATTGCTCCAAGTTCTGTGTTCAGAGTACATCATGTCTTCAGTAATAGGGCTTACCTTCACATTGAGAGAGGCAGTAAAGGACAACGGACATAGCCTATATTGTTTGTTGGGTCTCTTGAACTCCCCAACCAACAACTTGAGATGAGGTTTCTCGTGCATGGTATTGGGGTTTTTGTTAGATAATCCGTGGCTTTTGTGGGGAGCATTATCATCTTAAGTGTCATAAAAATGTATGTATACACATAAATTTATGTGTATTATATGTACTTTTAGGTAAATATAAAATAATGACTTCTTGTATCCTCTTCAGGCATTCTAATTAGTGTTATCTACCCCCTCTCCCCCTCCCTTTCTATATTTCTCTCCTTCATCACCAGTTAAAAGCTCTATATTTTACCCATTTCTTTCTCCATAGCACCTATGTCCTATGTCCTACCATTCTACACTCTGGAGTGCCACACCCCACCCATTCCTCTTTATTTTCCTGTTACTCTAGGTTATATACTCACATCTAAAGATTTAGAGCTAATGACCACAAATAAAAGAGAACAGGAGAAGTTTGTCTTGCTGGGTCTGGACTACCCCACTCAGTATAGTATTTTTAGTTCAATTTATTTACCTGCAAATTCCATTTTTCTTTACAACTGAATAGTACTTTATAGAGTTTATGTAGCCCATTTTCATTATCTGTTTTTCAGTTGAAGGGCATTTAGGTTGTTTACATTTCCTCGTTGTGAACATAGCAGCGATGAACATGGTTGAGCAAGTATGTGTGGCTTAGGATTTTGAGTCCTTTGGATGCATGTTGAAGGGTGGTAGTGCTGGGTCATAGGGTAGATATATTTTAGCTTTTTGAGGATTCTCCACACTGATTTCCAGAGTGGCTGGAACAGTTTATAATCCCATCAGTAGTGGATGAAGATTTCTCGACATCTTCCCATCATTGGCCATTTGTTTTGTTGATCATAGCCATTCTAAGTAGGGTGAGGTAAAAGCCTCTCATAGTCATTCTAGTTTGCATTTCCCTAATTGCTAAGGACAGTGAACACCATTGAGGAGATTTCTTAGATGTTTCCTTTTGTTGACAGCTCTATGTTCATAGCAATAGCCCATTTTTTTTTAATTGGGTGGTTTGTTTCCTTGACTTCATTTTTTGAGTTCTTTATATATTCTGGATATTAATTCTCTGTCAGATGTATAGCTGCCAAAGATTCTCTCCCACTCTTTCATCTTCCTGTTCTTTTGAATGTTTCCTTAGCTGTCCAGAAGCATTTTAGTTTTTATGAGATTCCACTTGTCAATTGTTGGCCTTCATTACTGGGCAGCAGAGTCCTATTCAGGAAGTTCTTTGCTGTATCTATATCTTGTAGGGAACTGATTATGTTTTTCTTCTAGCAGATTCTGGTTTGATGTTGAGGCTGTTGACATATTTGGAGTTGATTTTTGTGCAGTGATAGATGTGGATCCAATTTCATCCTTCCATGTGTGGATATCCAGTTTTCCTAGCACCATTTGTTGAAGATATGTCTGTCCTTTCTCCGGTGTGTGCTTTTGACATCTTTGTCACATATCAAATGGCCGTAGTGACAGTCACTCATGTTGCGGTCTTCATTTTGGTCCATTGGTCTACATGTCTGTTTTTGTGCCAATGCCTTGTTGTTTTTATTACTGTAGTGTAGGCAGAGTTTCTTTGTGTCTCAGAAGCTGCTCCCAAATAACCACACTGAGACTTATTATTAATTATAAATGCTTGGCTAATAGCTCAGGCATGTTACTAGCTAACTCTTACATTTTAAATTAACCCATATTTCTTATCTATCCTCTGCCATGTGGCAGTATCTTCTTTTAACATAGCATGTTCATCTTGCTTTTCTCTGCCTCTCCTCATGACCCTGAGACTGCACCCCTTCTTCCCAGCATCCTCTGTGTCTTGCTGTTCCACCTACACCTCCTGCCAAGCTACAAGTCAGTCAGCTCTTTTATTAAACCAATCAGAACGTGCCTTGGCAAAGACACATCTTCACGGTGTACAAAGAGATTATTCCATAACACTGTAGCACTGTAATAAATCTTGGTTATGGGCCATGGACATAGAAAACGCTTCTCAAATGTTAAGCATAACAACAACAACAACAACAACCCTATCTTGAATTCTTTTTTGTACTGTACTGGACACTATTCTAAGAGATTAATTTTTTTACATAATTTTAAGTATGCAGAAAAGTTTCAATTTAGTTTATTTTAAATTATACTTTTTCTAAATGTTAATATTTGTATAACCATAGTACAATTGTCAAAACATCAAATTTGGGGCCAGAAAGATGGCTCAACAGATAAATTGCTTGCTGGACAATCCTGATGACCTGAGTTCCATTCCAGTTATGCAGATAAAGATGGAAGGAGGTAACTAATTCCATAAAACATCAACACTACCACCATCTACTATATACTACTAATAATAACATAATATACTACTAATACTACTAGCTAACCCATAGACTTTGCTTAAATTCCATCAGTTTCTTATTATCTTTTCTCCAGCCCATGATCTAGGATTTCATTGACTTACTCTCTTTGGAGTTTCTTGCTTTTCATGACTTTGATATTTTGTAGAATCTTATCTAATTTAAATTTATCTGATTTTTTTTCTTGATTGGATTGACTTTAAGCATCCCAGGGAAAAATACCACAGAAGAGATGTGCCTTTCTTAGTGCACTGTGAAGGGTGGGAACAGAGGAATGTAGTATTGATTTTATCTTATTACCAGTAATACTAACCTTGACAATGTAATTAGTGGTGTCTCTTGGGGTTTTCTATGATAAACTCATTATTTCTCCCTTTGTAATGAAAAGAACTGTATTTATCAGTTAATAATGAATAGAAATCTTTAGTTGTCAAATACTTTTTTTTCTCATTATAGTTAACCTGCCATACTCTTACATTTCTGTTTTTTTTTTAAATCTCTCTGGGCTTAATTTTGAGTAAATTCTACTGTTTTCTCATTTATTTCTCTAATTCTCTCTTTAGCTGTGTCTATTCTGTGGCTAAGAGTGGCTAATAGTATCAATTTTAACTTTAATTTAAAAAAGCTCTAATTCATTCAAGAAATTACCTGGTTAAATGTTTTACTTATACAACTTTTTATTTCATTTAAGAGGATTTTAAATATATATGTTTAGATTTATTTATTTTATGTTTGCCTGCGTGTGTGTGTGTGTGTGTGTGTGTGTGTGTGTGTGTGTATAGTTTAGCTATAGTTTTGAAAAGACCTTTCAATGTTTTCCCATTATTTCCACCATGGAAGTTCCTTTATTGGGGAGACACCTTGGATGCTTGTGTCACCTGACCTTTGGCAATTCTTGGTCTTAAGTTCATTCTCTGTGATAAGAGTCTTCCCTGAAACATTGGAACGTGCTGGCTGCTTTCCAGGTCGCTGAAACCAGTTGGTGCTGTCAGCTGTTGGTTGATGCATCAGGTGAGAGATGTCCCGGCACAGTGCCCACTACAGCAGTTCCATTGGCTTTCTGGCATGGTGAGCTACCCACTTTTCATGTAGTTCTTACGCTCTTCCCAGGAGGCGTTGGATACTCTGGAATCTTAAAGTATAACAAGCTTTCTTCTTAATTTCCCCTTTCCCAAATATGATTCATGGTTTCAGATCCACAAAATTTTTTATTTGTATGTTTTTATTAAAAAATAATAATGTAGGAGTTTGGCATAGTATTTGGGAGAGTCAACACCAATATGAACTTTGGTATGTGCCAGGCATAATTCTAAGTGCTTAATGTGTATGAAATTGTTCCTCAAAGAATGCCTATGAGATACTATGATTATCCTTATAGTATTGATCAGCATAAAGAGGCCCAGAGCTATCAAGTGGTGTTCTACTTTCTATTCTGTTGCTGTGATAAAATCCTGGGCAAACAGCAACTTCAGGAGAGAAAGGATTTGCCCAGCTCACAATTCTAGGTTAAAGTCCATCATTGTAAGGAAGTCAAGGCAGAAGCTTGACACCCCTTGTCCATGGTCAGGAGCACAAAGAAATGAATATATGCATGCTTACTGCTCAGATTGCTTTGTCAACTCTTACACAATCCAGGACTCAAGCCCAGGGAAAGATACCACCTATCATGTGCTGGGTCTTCTTGTCTTAGTTAAGCCAGATTAAGAAAACAGTCCCTCCTGGGCATGCCCACCGGTCATCCTAATCTATGCAACCTTTACCATGACTCCCTTCCCAAGTGATTCTAGCTTGTATCAAGTTGTCAATTAAAATCAACCATTGTGTTCAGCTTCCCCAAGATCACAGCTGAATGAAAACCTCACTTTTTGTCCATATATGAAACTACCCCAACATTCCTCTCCTCATCAGTGGGCCCAGATTCATCAAACATGACTCCCTAGAGCACCATCCCACCACTCAGTGGGGAGCCTGTACTGTGGAGACTGCCATGCAGAAGTGGCAATTAGTCCTGCTAACAAGACCCTCGTGGCCTCCAGCCTACAATGAGAGAGGAGGATTTGGGTTCACGCTTTTCCCAGATCTACTTCTGTGTCAACCATTCTGTGCTATAGAACTCTGCTGTTGAGATGAGACAATTAGGAGCAACAGTCCTCTGGAATATGGAGGGCCAGCAGTTTCTCCTCCTGAGCATGCTTCCTCTATATGTAAATACAGAAAGCCCTGTGGGTGGACTAGGGAAGAGGCCATACAAGACTCTTTTCTAATTCCATAGATTCTCTGAATCTATCAATCACGGACACGTGTAGTTTCAACTTGTTTGTAATCACTCTTATTGCCTTTTCTTTTTGTTGGACTCCACCTGAAGAAATGCATCAGTGCACATGGTTAACAAATTGAATAATACACAAGGATTCAAAACGAGAGTGCCCTGCTGTCCAGCTCCTGTCCTAGCCTGCGTTCCCCGAAGGCAAGAGCTCTAGCTGTCTCTGACTTCCCTTCACCGTTCGTCTGGAGTTTATTGCATACCTTTAAATAATGCTGGGGTTACTGCTTCCTGATTTATGAGCAGCAGATGCCAGCCATTGACTCCTGCATTGAATGATGAACATACATCTCACCTATTACGTTCTGGGGTGAGAGCCCTTGCTCCAGTTCTGTGACCTGAGTTCAATCCCGTGACCGCACGGCGTCTCTGTCAGCGGAAGCTGACTCAGGATGGCTGCTCTTCACTGCAGTGACTTTATTCATGTTTGTGGAGTTGAGATTGGAGCGCAGAGGGGCACCGGCAATGGCTCATGATTTACTCCAAGAAGGGGCCTTGCTACTCCTGGGGACGGTGGCTTGGATTTTAAAGAGGTTAGTCAAGAGGGAGTGAGGTGATTGTCTTAGATGAGCACATAGTTTATTGCTCCCAAGAGGGCCTTGTGGCATTGGGGAACCACGAAATTGGAGCTATTTTACTATAATTGATGTATTCTATTGTTCCAAGCGGTGGGAAACAGCAAGGTCGCTTGAGACAGGAAGAGCCGAGTGCCCAGAAGACCTGTGGCCACGTCCAGTAATTGGAAAAAAAAAAAAATTGGGAAGTGACCTACATTGTTACGTCAGGAACTGTTCTCTTTCTGGGGGACCAGGAGAGAATCATCAGGAATCCTCGGGGACAGGGCAGTGGATGAGAGGGTGAGGAGCAGGTGGCTGTTCCCCAATAACCTGTGCCAGGGGAGAGGAGAGGCCTGCGGGAGCGGGAAGGGAAGAGGCCATGAGCTCTCATCTGACCTACCAGGTGGCTTTGGAGTTCACAATGAATACTGTTGTGTGCTTGTCACCAGGGACTCCATCTCTAACAGCACAAGCAGAATGGGCAGGGGAATTCAGAAGGATAATGTAGGGTGGGCATTCCAAGATATGATATTATGATATTACTGGGGTGCTGTCAATATGAAAAGAGTCTCTCTCTCTCTCTCTCTCTCTCTCTCTCTCTCTCTCTGTGTGTGTGTGTGTGTGTGTGTGTGTGTGTGTGTGTGTGTGTGAGAGAGAGAGAGAGAGAGAGGAGGATGAGTGACGTGTGCATATGCATGTGTGTGCTTATTTGTGGAGGCCAGAGGACACCATTAGGTATTCCTTAGAAGCAATCCACATGTGACTTTTAAAACTTTATTTACTCATTTATTTTTCTGTGTATGTGCACACGCACATGTACATGTTTGTATGTGTCAGAGGACAACTTGCAGGTCCTAACTATTTCCTTCTACCACAAGGGTCCCAGGGATCAAAATGAGGTGGTCAGGCTAAGTGGTAAGAGCCTTTACCTGTTGAGTCATCTTGCCAGCCTCACTTTGTTTTTTGAGAGCCAGGATCTCACATAGGCAGGCCTGTAGCTTGCCAATTAGGCGAGGCTGGCTGGCCATTGAGCCCCAGGGATCCGCTTTGCTCTGTCTCTACAGTACCGGGATTACAAGAGCAGATTACCAAACTGGGCTTTTTCCCATGGTTCCTGGGACTGAGTGCAAATCCTCATCCTTGCCCAGCACACACGGACTTAACTAGTTCTCCAGCCCCAGGCCCCCTCTTCTTACTCTGTTTCCTCTATTTTTTTAGATTTTATATAGTTATATAATTTCTCCTTTCCATTTCCTTCCTCCAAACCCTTCCATATACCGTCCCTTGCTCTTTCAAATTCATACCCTCTTCTTAAATACATATACGTATATACATATATATATATATATATATATATATATATATATACACACACACATATATATATTCCTAAATTTAACCTACTCAGTCTGTATAATGTTACTTGCATGTATGTTTTCAGAGCTGACCATTTGGTACCAGGTAACCAATTGGTGTGCTCTTCCCTGGAGGAGACTATTTCTCCCATTCTCAGCATTCCTTAGTTTCCCAGACCCCCTTCCTTATTTCTGATTTCCAGACACACCCATAGTAGAGAGTATGGCGCTAAATGCTCTTTATCTACCCTTCCATGGCTCCCAGGCTCATTTGTGTGTGTGAGTGTGCACGAACATGGGGGTGGGAGTGGGGAATGGGCACATGTATGTGTGGAGGTCCTAGAACAGCCTTTGGGCGTCAGACCTTACTTTTCTACCTTGCTTTGAGACAGAGCCTCTTTGCCATTGCATAAGCCAGGCTTTCTGGCCTGTGAGCTTCTGGAGGGTCTCTTGTCTCTTCCCACAGTCGTCTTAGAGGGGTGTGTGCTTGTGATTATGAACTCTTGTGTTCCTGCTTTTATGTGGCTTGCATGTAGGTTCTGGGGATCTGAACTCAGACTGTCAGATTTTCTCGGCCAACACCTTCACCCATGGAGTCAACTTCCAGCTCCAGGCTCATTGTTTTAAAGAGTGAGGTGGCCAAAGAGCCCAGGGCATTAGAAATGTCACCTTCCTCAGAGACCAAGTGCAGTGATCTTCTATGTGACAGAGGTGTTGAGGACAGTTCCCATCTATGCAGAGGACATCACTGGTTACTACAGTGGTCCCACGAGGATGGACGCATTACCCACATCTTAGATACCAGAATAGATTTCAAAAGGCGTTTGGGATCTCCTGAGTCAAGAGTGGCGGAGCCAGACTATAACATAGATGTCACAAGTCTAGGTTTAACTCTTTCTGTCACATTAACATAGCAGAGAGCATGCTGGGAAGAGAGCTCAGTCAGCCATGCCCTTGCCTTGCAAACAAAAGAGCCCTAGTTACACCTCGAGAACCCATGTAAAAGTACCCCAGATGTGGTGGTGCATGCTTATAGCCCCAGTGTTGGGGAGGCAGACAGGCGGGTCCCTGGGGCTCACTGGTCAGCCAGCCTAGCCTGGTTGGTGAGTTTCGGGTCAGTGAGAGATGCCGTCTTAATGGTGTACCCAAGGAACAATGGCTGAGGATGTCCTCTGGCCTCCATATGCACACACAGTAAATAGCCAAGGGAGCCTGAGGAGGAAGGGCCCTTTCTCTAGTCTTCAGAAGTCTTTTTATACTTCAGTAAAACTTTCCATCCAAAACTTCAGAGGACCCTACTTGTTTTCATCTGAAGATAAGAAAGGTTGGCTACTGCTTGGTCCTTTCCAACTTGAGCCCCAGGTTTATAAAAAAAAAAAAAACCCATATGACATGTGATGGAAGTGGCGAGGTGAATGGAATCAGCCTTAGCAGAATCTCACAGCTTCTGACCACATGGCTGGTCGTTGAGTTACCCTGCCTCTCCAGCTATCAGAAGACCTGCTTGATTCGACTGTGGTGAGGGATGATTGGCCATTATCTAGAGCAAAGAACTCATATCAAATTCTCTGTGAGGTTAAACACATATTCAAATGAGACACTTGGCGTGTAAAAGGAAGCATAAGTGGGTCAGGAAAATGCTGTCAGCCGACACCAGAGGACTCAAGGAGGTCAGACAGCTGTGTGGAGTGGAGCTCACCATCAGCACGATGGATGAAAATTTGAAAAGGTCAGAAATTGGGTTTGAACAAATGGACAAATTATCTGTGGAAGGCGATGGCTGGGGACTTAAAATGAGTCTGTTCTTTCATCTCAATTTGAGAGAGGAGGCAGGTTTCTGTGACAGTTGTGCTCTGCATTTGATTAATGATCAGACAGAACCACTTGGATGTTTAGGGACATCTTGAGCTATTTTGAGCATTGGGCTTCCCTGTCTTGTATATCCTCATAGTGGTTGCTCCTTGACCAGTGCAGTAGTGTATTTGAATAAGTCATGTATTCAAGGGTGTTCTCTGCTATGGTGTGTGTGCGAGAGAGAGAGGAAGAGAGAGAGAGAAAAGAGAGAGAGAGTGCCAGCGCGCATGCATGTGTGCTGAGGACAACCTGAGCCATTGTTCCTAAGATGCCATTCACCTTATTTAAGACAGGGTCTCACCCTGGCCTGGACTTCACTAATTAGGCTAAGATAACTGCCAACCGCCCCTCTGTATTGATTTGGATGTAGAGAAGTGGACACGGCAAAAATACTTTTGAGGGACACTAACTAGCCACATAATGGCATTTATTTCTGGTTCACTTCTTAGTTTATACACATTATAATACTTTTTACATTTATTTGTGTGTGTGTGTGTGCAAGACCAATGTTTGAGTGGAAATCATAGGGCAGCTTGTGGGAGTTGGTTCTCTCCTACAATGTGGATTCTAGGAACCCAACTCAGATCATCAGGCTTGTTGGCAAGGGCCTTTTCCTGCTGAGCCATCTCAGGGGCCCCACAATTGCAGTTCTTGATCTGGAAGTGCTTTTCAGAAAAGTGTTATAATATCTGTCTCATACATTATTACCCGAAAGGGGTGAAGCCCATGAAGATGCTGGTAACTTGGAAATCCCTCAACTCAGGTTATATGTATATTTTAGAAGTGATTATCATCAGGAAGGGAGTTGAGCAATGGAGTGGCATCCAGGCCAGAGTTGTGTATCTGGAATTAAGCTGAGCTATGGATGTGGCTCAGGGCTAGAGTGCTTATCCAGTATGTACCAGCATGTATCCAGCTCTGGGTTCAGCCCCTAGCATCACAAGTGAACAAAAACAAACAAACAAAAAAACTTCCTCCTTTAATTAGGCTGCGCAGGATCCAACCCCTTCTTTACTACTTGAAGATGAGTTGTTATTCCTGGAGTCTCGCTTTTCTCATCTGTAAAATGGGAACTGCGGTGCTCACCTCATACATGTGTGTGACTTAAAGCCAAAGTTGATAATGAATGGCAAGACTTTGTACCCACTACTGCCTCAGCCCTAGAGAGTGAGGAGTTATGAAGGAGCTTATTACTGCTTGGGTCTCCAGCTAGGGGACTGGAATGCAGCTGTGCCTGTATGACAGCTGCGTGGGAACACATGAGTAATTACCTCCAAAGTATACTTTTTTTCCTTGCCACCTATCACCAATAAATATTTAATTTACGTTTGAAATCTGGCAGCTCTGAAAGCCATTAATCCAAATAAACACCCGGCGCTCTGCAAAGTGGCATGTCTTTCAGCCCCAGCCCCCGCCTGCTCTGTGATGCAGAGGGAGGGACCTGCTCACCATGAGGACTGGCAGTGGTCACTCACTGTACTTGCACGGTGGCCACTGTGCAGGGGCAGGCTGCGGGATCCAGTGACAGCTAGGAAGGGAACAAAGAGATTGCAAATATTGGATTGGATCTGTCAGGACAGTGGAGGGAAGAAGAGGAGAAGTTAAAGGCTTAGCAACCCATGAAAGCGTGTCGTGGACAGTGCTCGGCTTTACCTGTGAGACCTTTGTCTGTTCTCCTCTGGTGAGAACAGAACAATTACAGAAGACAGCGGAGCCTTCTGCTTTCCTGATGGTACTCTCCTTTACCCATTGCTGCCTGTGTGGTGTTTGAGTGAGGCTGACCTTAGCTCCCTGCTCCACGAGTAGGCACATTACCCAGGGCCTTCTAATCAGAACCATAATGACTGGTTCTGAGAAAGGCAAGCCATCTGGTCCAGGTCTAGAGATCTCACTGGCATATTAAGGATGACGTCTCCTTAAGCTTCAAGATAACCATTGGTAGCTTCCCAGGGATGCTTCTGAGCTCTCACATATAGATGTGTTGAAGCTTAAGTAGATTTCCCTATATCCCCCAACTGATAGATTTCTTTGTTTAGTCTATTCAAGGCCTAACTATGCTAGTTACGGCTCTGTGTATTCATTGCATCTGAGCCTTGCTACGGGCACCTTCTTGAGTTAGGACCTGTGCTGATGAGGAGGGCACAGCCTTTTGTGTAGAGCTTGCAGGCTAGTAGGAGACATAGATTATTAAAATACAGAGAAGAGGTCTGAGAGGAATATGCATAAGATGTGAAGGAGAATGAAGTGGAACTTGTGTGAGCGGGTCAAGCATAGGAGATCCAAGAGAAAAAAGCATGAAGCCTTCCACTTGAAAATCGATTATACTCAAGCAATACACACACCAATTTTAAAGCATACCTGTGTGTAGTAGGTAAGAAAAATGGACTAGAAAGGGAAAGATAGAAAAACAAAGCAGAAGCAAAGAGGTTTGGGGGCAAAAAAAGAGATGGAGAGCAAAATCCCACGAAGATCTGTCTTAGGAGGAGGCGAGAGACATCTGTCTACAGAGAAAATAGAGTAAAGGGGAGCAAGAGAGACAAACAACCTGAGTAACGTGCATCAAGGAAGATGCCGGGCAAGCAGTGCGGCTGACCGGAGATGTGAGGAAGGGGTAGTCACAGTGTTACAATGGCAGGGTGCTTCCCAAACCAAGGCGCACATGTAATGGCATCGTTTGCTGTCTTCCTAGAGGCTGGTGACTGAATAACCCACAGATAGCCTACCGTCAGCCATGGAGGGCTGACTTGCGTGTTGCTTGAGCTAAGTCCCAGTGCAAGTCCTCTGGTCCTTGCTGCATAGCCCCACGGAGAGAGAAATATTTTCTGGAATCCTGGTCATAGATCATGAGTCGGGATCACCAAATCCTCACACTAAGCCTGGAACTACAGTTCTCGGTTGTCACTTCATAGATGAAGAAACTGAGACTTAGAACACATGCAGTTGTCTGGTTATAATAAAGATGACAGCAACATTGTAAACTGAGGACCGGTACTGAGGTTTGCTCATATTTGCCGTGTTTGTTTCTATTTCTGCTACATATTCAGAGGTTAACTCTCCATCGGAGACGGGACACAAAAGATGGAAAGATAAATAAAATGAGCAAGCCCCGGACCAGCTGTGGCGGTCAGGAGCTGCCGAGTTCAGAGGGAGGTATAGCTCAAAGATGGAGTCCAGGCCCAGTCCTAGGTTCCTCGCCTCATAGTTGGGGTTCAGGGGTGGGGCTATAACAAGGATGAACAATGTGGCCTGTGAGAGGGAAAGTCTTTTGTCAAATGTTGTAAGTAGAATCTGTTTTCCAATATCAATAATATGGTGGAGGATCCCAGGCATCCATATACCTGTGTGGTTTTGTTGCTGTTGTTTTAAGGTAGTTTCTCACTGTCCCAGGCTGGCCTAGAACTTGCTCTCTTCCTGCACCCCAGCCTCTTGAGCCCTGGGACTGCAGCAGCCACTGCGCCCAGCATGGTTGTGTGGTTTTGGTTTACGAACTCCTCTCTCCTGCCCATGAGAGGCAGAGCCCCCTTTGGGTGTGTGTGTGTGTGCATGGTGTAGGGGGAGAGGGGGTGTTGAATAAAGGGAAAAGCCAGAGCATCTGGGGCTTGATTTCTTTTTCCTTTTCCAGATGATTGACATACGGCATTGCAGAGCTGGGGACAGTTTCATGGCTTCAGGGAGGAGCTGGCGACTTTAATCACAGACAAAGGAGGAATAACTAAGACATTCAAACGTCCAGAGCAATGGAGGGAAAAAAAGATGGCAGGAGCATCTGGAACTGTCATTTCCAGGTAGGCTGTGGGGACGGAGCCATCACGGGGTCACTCACTCGAAGGTTCTCAGGGCAGGTCACAATGAGGTCACAGGCAAGCTAGGGAAAGCACGTTGCAAACTCCAACTCACTTGTTTCCTCGTTTTCAGCTTGCACACAGTGGCAAGAAGTTCCTGCCTTTCTTATCTTCAAATAAACATAAGTAACAGAGTGAGTGCGCCAATGTGTGGAAAAACAGTGGGGTGCTGTGGGCCAGGGGGTTTGGGTTTGGGAGAGAGCAGGTGTTTGGCCTGGGAGGGAGGGAAGGCCTGTGCTTGGCAGGTGTATTGGCTTTGGCAGTGTGCTGACATGCAGAAACTCGGGCCCAGGTTTTGCTAAATCTGATACTTCAGGAGAAGCAGGAAACCCACATTTTAATGTAAAAATCACTCCATTTTTGTGCAAGGATGCCCAGTTAAAATTTTAAAGATGAGGTATTTGGTCTGCAGGCCAAATGAGGTAAGTCAATAAGCCAAGAGATGCAACCCTTAGCAAATCATTTTGCGGCCTAGTCCTAGCCACATTTTGTCTTTGGGGACCAGTCTCTTAGTAGATAAGAACCTTAGAGTCCTTTGCCCCTTTGGGGTGTGAGAAGCTCATGCTGGAATTGGCGGGGTTCTTTGTATTGGGTGTGGTCTCATTTGCTTTTCCTAACTACTATGGCACCCACATGATTTATGGTTCTGGTTTCTTCAGAGAGTCTTTTCTTTCACTTGCCCCTATACCTGAAATAGAAAGCTCAAGAATAGCTAAAGATTCCTCTGGAACCAGGTGATCCATTCCATACATGTGACTTAACATCACACAACCGAAATGAAGTTTTTCATAATTAACATGCAGCATGAATGTAAATGTGGACAGGACTAGCCCTTACTATGAACAAAAACTGTCTGTAAGATATTTCAATTTCTGTGTTGTTTGTGTGTTGAAACTGTGTTATCAAGTTAAGTAAAATACATTACTATTGTTGTGTGATATTTTGATTGTGTTCTGACAAATAAAGCTTGCTTGGAGTCAGAGGGTGGAGCTTGCCACCAGCTGACCATAGAGGTTTGGAGGACTATAGAGGGAGGAGACAGGAAGTGGTAAGGTGGGGCTGAGACAGGATCTTGGCCCTTTTGGGCAGAGCAATGGAAGAGGCAGGAAGTCACTGGTGGCTGCTTTCCTGCTTCTCTGATCTTTCAGGTTTTCACCCCAATATCTGACTTCTGGTTTTGAGATTAACACTTCATACTATGATTTATTTTCTGAAACAAAGTTGGGATTTATTAAGAAAAAAGACAGTAATACACACCCAAGAGCAGGCATGGGCTTCTTAGGAAAGAGTTAGGTAGATTAACTTTATATGTTTGTATTTGTTAAAACAGCCACTGTAAATGTAAAAATTAATTTGTGGCTCACCTTACATTTCTGCTGGATGTTGCTTCCCTGGCTCCTGCCATCCCCAGGGTAAGGTGAGTAAAGACATTCACTCCAATTGCTCTTAGCAGCGGCCAAACTGGTGAGGGCAGGAGGATTGAGTAAACAGGCCTGCAAACTTTGGGCATCGGTGCAGATAGCTGTCCTTTGAAACAGGTGAATGTGTACTCATAGAGCGGCCATTGAACTCTTGGAAGACTCTACGGAGACCAGGGCGGCGCTTTGCTTGTCATTTCCTGTAAGTCTCACCTCTGACCTGAGATTCTGCTTGGTGCACTTTTCTTAGGATGAGCATCGGTCTCAGATCCACGTGTTTGGATTGACGTATGTAGTGGAGTGGCCAGGGTAGTTTTGCTGCGCACAACCAAATGCCATCAAGCAGCTCTTTCTCTCACTCTGTGGCTGGCTCACCAGTACTAGAGTCTCCTGTCCTGGCCGCTGTTGGAGGCTGGATAGTAACCTCTAGCTCCCATGTCTCTGATGTGAGATTAATAGTCCCTTGGAAACCTGACGGAAGTTAGGGGTCTGTGTAGGAGAGGCCCTGCTTGCCATGAGCAAGGTATGACCTGCAGCCAGTCCGTCTTACAACTGATGGGTGGTACCTGCTGCACAGGAAGACTGGAATTAGGATTGTGCCAGCAGAGAAGCCACGGTGGTAGGGATGAGGTGTGAATGTTGGGTGAAAACAGGCTCACAGGAACAATGTGCCACATGGTATAAGCAATAACAATAAGCAGTGATATCATGGAAAGGTCCTCTGATCCCTTTTTCTCTCCTTTTTCTCCTACCTCTCTTCCTCCTTGCTTTCCCCCCTCCCTTCTTCCTCCTTCCTCTCTCCTCCTTCCTTCCTTCCCCCTCTTCCTTTTAACTGTCTTTACACTGGGACGTGAACCTGCCAACCTGCCTTTGTATCCATCAGAGCCCTGATTTATACCACTTTGAAGATTTGCCCGGCTGCCACTTCATTAAGGTATTTATGTCCCGGCAGCCCCTGAACTTGACTCTACCTTGAAGATGTAATTGTGTGTTGCTAATGTAATGGCTGGAGTTGCCCATGCAAAGAGCAACATGAGAAAGGTCACCAGGAGGAACGCAAGGTCACAGAGCCACCTGAAGCGTGCTCAGGGTTGATTTGCCCATTTCCTCCAATCCCAGGGAGGGGAAGCCTCCTGACAGCAGGTGAGGCCTGGGGAGGGAAGGACACCAGCATGGGCTGGTGCAGATGGCAGTGGAGAGTTTATTGTGCTTTCCAAATGGCTAAAAGCCTCGCTGACAGTCTGAGCGGCCCCGCATAGCAGTAGTTCTGGCCCAGATGCCTATAAATGTGAATGGACCAATGGGGAAGTCAGTTGCAGTCCTTTACAATTAGCTTGCTGTTTCTCCCACCCTAGCAAATTTACCTGCAAAACAATGTAAGTAGAAGATTTCTTTCTCAGAAACAGCTAGGAACATCGAGTTTTCTCTCTAGCATTTGATTTACTTCTAGATTCTGAAGGGATTGAGAGTCATGGCTGGACCAATGACTGTCATGCTTCCCTGTTCCCATTGTATAGGGGAAGAATGGCCGGCTGCACCCAGGGCCTTCTGGCCCCAGAATTATATCACATTTGTAAATTCAGCCCGTATTTAAGAAGTATCTCAGAGTCTGGGGATACAACCAGAGAACCAAATACCTACAACCTTGGTGAGGATGAAGATAACACAATGTGACAAGCACCACAGGGAATGCTTCTGCCCAGGCCCCTGAGCTGTGCAAAGAAGGAATAACTCACCCAGATCTACTGGGACCAGGAAAACTCCCCAGAGGCCAAAGATTCCCAAATCCCAGATCCTAGGTTCTTGGAATTTACCTGGCTCAGTATTTGTAGCAATAAAGACAGAGTTGTGAAGTAAAATGCCAAGTTCACACAGTGAGCAAAGGGAAGGCAACCCAGAACTCCGACCTCTCTGTTTTCACAATTCCTTTGAAATGAGGGCTTCCTGGGGGTGGTGCTTGCCTTAGAAGCATAAGAACCTATGCCCCACTCCCAGAACCCATGAGCATATACCTATAATTTCAGTACTGGGGAAATGGAGACAGGAGGATCCCTAGGGGGATGATGGTTACCCAGCCTAGCCTACTTGGTGAATTCCAGAACAATGAGAGATCCTATTTAAAAAAAAAAAGGTGGACAGCAACTAAGGAACTATACCAGGGTGTAGGCAGAGTTTTCTATCTAGACTGCCGGTCATGTCTGTCCCACCAGCTGCTCCCAAATAAATATACAGAGACTTCATATTAATTATAAATGCTTGGCCAATAGCTTAGGCTTGTTTTTAGCTAGCTCTAATAACTTAAATTAACCCATTTCTATTAATCTATGTGGTGCCCCGAGGCTTCTTTACCTCATCTATACACTTCCCATGCTGATTCTTTTGTGTCTGGCTGGCATCTCCTCTTGACTCCCAAGACTCTGCCCTCCAAGACTCTGCCCTCCTTCTTCCCAGCCCTCCTCCTTCCCAGCATTCTCTCTGCCCAGAAAATCTGGCCTAGCCATCAGCCAATCAGCTTTTTATTAACAAAGAAAGCAACACATCTTCACAGTGTACAGAAGGATTATTCCACAGCATCAGGATAGTACTCTAGCTTCCACTTGTGTAAACACACATGTACACATACACATGAACATGTATGTTATGCTATTGGTTTTTCATAATAGTGGGAGGTTATCTCATTTAAGACATAGAAAAGCAACTTTTATCTTGTGAGAGACAGGTGTCAGTGGACATAAGCCTGTTTTGCTGCTCCTCAAGTACAATTCTGGCATATGTTGCACAAAGGCTATCTCAGAGGGATCCCAGAGGGGTAAAGCCCCAGTGCCCCAAACAAATCACCTGCTTGTTAGCCCTCCCCTGGATGACTTGGCTTCTCCCTGTGGATCCACTGCCCACTTTCCCTTTGATGCATACTAGAATTACCACTCAAATAAACTATTTGCATCTATTATTATTATTACTACTATTTGATGGTTTCATACATGTACATAATGGGTTTTAGTCATTTCCTCCCCAATTACCGTGCCTCGCCCCCTTCTTCCTCCCACAATAAAACTCTTCTCCTTCCCCCAGCCTCCTCCTATTTTCATGGCTTCCCTAATTTTAGTGCCAGGTTTCAGGAAAACCAACTTACACTCAGGACAGTACTCATGTATTCAGAGTTCCTTCCAAACTCAGAGACCTGCGGTATCAGTCAAATACATTCTGAGAAAGAGCCTTGGGATTTTGGAAGACATAAGTGAAAGCCTGGTGGCCCTTCCTGTTAGGGGGGAGATGGAGAAGAGATGCTGAACACTGCAATGGGAACAGGAGGGAGAGAGGACGTGACTGTGTAAGGGGATCACCTCGCAGCCGTAAAGATGAGGGAAGCAACTAATTGCCCCATTCTCTCCAAAGAAGACAACTCAGTTCCTTTTCTGTACCCCAAGGTAGTGATTAGAGCTGTGCAAGACTGGGGGACAGGCACTATTAGAGCAAGTGATGCTACCTGTGAGTTTTCTTCACCAGACACGAAGGACAGAAAAAGGCACTTTGTGGATGGATGGATGCTCTTGCTTAGAATCTGTATGAAATCACGCCTCCTCTCACCATGCTAAGCTTCAGGAAACTGGAACTGTTACAGGAAACTGTAACTACATTCACAAGGGAGGGGGTGATTGCTATGAGAACCAAATCCCCATGTTCTTAGATCTGTGAATCACCTAGCACAGGGCAAGGGTGGGGACTCAGTGATGTGTTTGATGAATGAATGGGTATGCAGCGTGTGCGCAATGCATGCTTCCCCTCCCTGGCTGGCTCTCTCTTGTGCCTCTTCTCTCTGCTCCCTCACTGTGCTCAGGGGAATGAGTGGCCCACCTGAGTGATTTGTTTGAAAGACCTTGGGTCAGGCAGACCAGCTCTGTCCTCTACCCATAGTGCATTTGTGCACCCAGCACCTCTGGGAGAGGGCAGGCAAGTCTGCAGAATTCTGAAGCTCAGTTTCCAACTGATACCACAGTTACATTCTCCATTACTAGGTTTATTATGAAAACTAGCAATATTTTTGTTCCTATCAACTTTCTTAATTTCAGGCCTCCTCCAGAGTGGAGGCCAGAAAATGTCGCAAGTCGGTGCAAAAAGCCTTCTTAATGCTGATGGAGCAAGCTGAGGAGGTGGGCAGGACCCCTTCAGTCATGTGTCTCTGAGTTTCTAATGTCACTCGTAAAAAGATTACTATATCAAACCTTTCAATTTTATATTAGTTTATATGCCTGATATCTATCTCATATCTATTTCTATATCTGTCTGTCTATAGCTAGATATGCCTGGAACCTCAATAATAATTTTTATGTGTATGAACAAAAGCTTGAATGAGAAATTCTGCATCCCAGAAGCATCTTTCCACTCTTGGAGCATGTCTGGGGTTACTACTACTCCTTCAGTTATTAGAAGGAGTGGAGGGGCGAGACTGGAAACCGTGTCAGATTCTAGATGGTTCTGTCCCCGAGAAGTCTTTATAGGGACAAGGCATGGCTGGAGCTCGATCACTGTGATCACTTTAAGATCTTCTCAATGGCTCACTCACCTATTTGATCAGTATCAAATGCCCATAAGGACTTCATACTATATTCATAACCACAAAAAGGTACAAGATACAAGCCTTGCCTTTACAGAGTTTACAGTCCAGGTCCAGGCTCAAAACAACCCATGCTAGTTCCAAAACAGCTTATAGTCAAGTAGTGGCATGGGTATTTCACACTAAGCGTTTGCAGGGGTCAGAATCGCCAGTGATTCGGCATGGCAAAGGAGAGCAAAACAGGCTGTGGACTTGCAGTGAAATGAAGCCCTGTGTGAGGCTCCCTTGTCCTGTCTGGACTGTAAGACTCACAAGGGACAGGGCGGAGCTGATTTAGGAAGAGGTAAAGACCTCACACTATTTAGAGCCCCTATAGGCTACAGGAGCGTGGACAGAATGGATGACATCTGTGGTACTCACGGCCCCAGGTCTGGTTGAGTTTGGCCAGTGAAGAGTCCAATTGAACCTGGGAGAGTGACATTTCACAGATTCCCTCTCAGATCATTTTGGCTTGGTGTTTGACTCTGTCCCATTCTTTCCTTCTGGGTGCTGTTAACCTGACCCTTGGTTTCATCCCTCCCTCTCATCTGCTAGCTCTGGATGCCCACACTATCCCCTGCATGCTTCCGACACCTTTGTATTTGTAACGGTCCCTTTGTCAACAAGCAGTCACCATGATCTGACTTCATTGAAACATCTGTCTCCTGTTGGGACCTGGCTTCTGCAGATAAACTCAGACCCTGCCCTCAAGAAACCCACAGTCTAGTAAGAGAGCGAGGCCCGAATGAAACCACTCCTAACAGGAGGAGGAATGCAGGCAGCGTGTTGGTGGGTAGAAGAGCTGTGATGACTGAGATCGCAGGCAGCCAGAGGGCTGTTCCCACTGTCCTATGGGAGAAAGGGTGATGAGGATAGAGCCGAGCTTTCCTCCTGCAACTGTAGTAATTTGGTTGTGGTAGTATGAGTTACTGAAATAGCCATGGTGTGTGCTCTAAACCTATGCAGTTAGCAGCGTTTTCCTCCCCCAGGCCTCTGTTCCCTCACCCAGGAGCATTTGCAGGAAGCAGCCATCTCAGGCCCCCAGGAGACAATGGTTCTCTTGGCTTTTGCTTTGCTAGAGGGTAATTGCTGAGCTGCCAGTGCCGAGGAAGAGGTGAAGGTGGACAAAAGTACTTGGCCTCCAACAGGTTCAAGATACTGCACCTGGCATAGGAAGAAGAGCATTTTTGGATATCCTCTATGACAAAGAAGGAGAGAAACTGGGTTTGGTAGGTGATAGACAGCAGGGCCTCATCCCTGAAGGTTCTGTGGGGAGGTATCAGGATCTCAGCAGAGAATAATGGGAAGTGTCTAAGAGGTTGGACCTGAGCCCTAGTCACTCAGCCTTGACCATGAGGAGGACTGAGTTGGTGCCCACCTATTGGGAATGGACAGCCTTGTTAGTGATGGTCCATGGACAGGAAAGCTGTCCCCAAATGACACATAGTATGTCATATCCTGGGGAGCTAAGTCAACCCTGCGTGAGGACAGGATGCCTCATTAGTGACTAAAGTTAAGGTTGCCAATGACATAGTGAGGTGGGGACTGAGCAAAGATTAGGAATCCCAGTGGAGCACATGTTGGTACTACAGATTGAGAACTGTCCCAGCAGTGGGACCAATTGGTTCTGAGTCAATAATTCTTTCTCTTTTGGAACACTGGTGGGCAGAGATTGAGTGTGAATGCCCTGAAGTCATAGCTGATATGGGAACATCGTGTTTTTTAATGGTGAAATCAGTTTGAGAGAGTTCTAAAGAATGCTTTAAAAACTCTGCCTTGATATCAGAGGACATAGGCACTGTTTGGAAGGAGAACACAAGTATGGCCTATTTATATCACCAACAATGGTAATTTTTTCCTGAAATTCCAAGAAATATGAAGACAAATTAGGTTTATAGA